>NC_137809.1:6526560-6867381 GCF_963383645.1 Muscardinus avellanarius
GTCCTTCAGAAGTGTGCAGGTGGGAGTATGGCTGCGGTGAGTCAGAGGTTACCCTGGATAGCTTTATGATGTGTGCTTGAGGAGACTTTAACAGAGAAAAATGAAGCTTAGTAGGCCCCAACACCGTGTAAGAGAATTTGTCATGGGACTGTTGTAACAGAGCCCTTTTTAGCCAGATAAGATGATGCCAGTTGGGGTCCTCCAGCAGTTTGGCTTCAATAGGTGTGGTGAGGATCACTGTGAAGGGTCCAGTCCACCATAGTTGGAGATGCTTTGATTGAAGTGACTTGAGGAGGACTTGATCCCCTGGCTTATGGGCCTTGACTGCTGGGTGTGGAGCTGTTTTTTCAGTCCCGGGTTGGGGAAGATACCAGTCAGCATGCTCCCTAAGAAGGTGCCTGAGAAAAGACAGGTAAGAAAGATAGGAAGACAAAGGGGGGGGGGGGGTCTGAAGGGAGAGCGTGATTAAGCAGGTCAACCAAATCTATTGGAAGGAGAGGTTTGGCTTTCTGGAAATCAAGTGTAGATGCAGCCATTAAAATTATATTAGAGGAAACAGAAGCCATAGGGAAATTAAGTGAGAGTTCAGCCCCAATTGTGGTTAAAAAGTTTCTACCTAAAAGAGGGGTACAACATGAAGGGATAATCAGGACTGGATGGTTAACCATAAAGGTCTGGAAATGGCATAAAAGGGGGCCTGTAGTACATGGGCAATAGAGCATGCCATCAATCCCCTGAACCTCGATTTGGGAAGGGAAACTAGGTCCTGAGAAGGAAGGGAAGACAGAACAGATAGCTGCTATATCATCCAAGTAGGAGATCGGCTTACCCTGTGCTCAGATTGAAGGCATAGCATCATGTGATATTTCTTTTTTATTCCCTCACCCCTGTCATCATAATCTTAGTGGGGATCTTCAGAAGGAACTGCATCTGTTCCAGTAGGGAGCTGTGAATTGGTTAGGTGAGCCTGATTGGCCCATTCCCTGGTAGCCTTAAGAATATGATCCGTTTGTCTGCAATTAAAGAGGAAATTAAAATGACATGAAGATCACGCCAAGTTAAATCATATGTTTGTACAATATGTTGGAATTCCTTAATAAAACCAGAGGGATTGGCAGAAAAAGAACCCAGTCTTCTTTGAAGTTGAGCAAGGTCAGGAAGGGAAAAGGGAACATGGACCTGGACCATGCCTTCTGTACGAGCCATACCTTCTGCAACAGCCACCTCATGAAGCAGGGCCAAGAGAGAAGGTAGAAGGTCTGTGGAATGGGTAGGGTGACCTACAGGGATAGGCATGGGGAATGTAAGGGTTGGTCCCTTAAGCGAGAAAGGCGGGGGGGGGGGGGAGTGGGTTAGAATGGCAGGCTGCCCCAGAATAAGATGATGACTCTGGTGGTAAGGAGAGGTCTTGTGGGTCAGAGTCATCAGGAAATGGGGCCTGAAACTTGGCCGGGTCAGACTCTGGCATCCACATATTATCACAGAATGGGGACCTTGAGGTAGCAGAATAGCAGGCCTGTGACCCAGAAACGCCACCATGTGATGCCTGTGAGTTGTCACATGGTGACCAAGATGGCAGCTGTGGCTGGTGGGAAGCCCCAGCCAGCATGACTTGAGCAGTAGAGTCAGGAGGGGTGGAAAGGGAAAACCAGGAATGCATACATAGAAAAGCCTGTACATACAGAACTTCTGACCATTTACCTGCATGTTTGCAAAAGTTACTGAGATCAGTTAACATTTTAAGATCTAATGTACCTATCTCAGGCCACTGAGAACCATTATCCAACTCATAAGTAGGCCAGACTTTTGTGCAGAAAAACATGAGCTACTCGGGGCACAGTTCCCTGGATAAACCTAGAGTCTGGAGATTAACCAAAACACCTAGTGCTAATTGGGAGTCTATTTAAATTACTGGCTTCCCCCCATAACAGCTCAGTGGGAGAGAATGAAAACAGGAATTTGGTGTCCCAAGAACCTGCCTAACGTCCAGAAACAGTGTGTTTTTGGCTGGTGCAGAAACAGTTGTTTTAGAGAAGGATGTCTCCGGTCCCTTTACACAACTGTAGGGCAGCCTGGCCACCCTCAGAGAACTTGAGAACCAAATATTTGGATTTTTAACAGCTGTGAATCCAAGTCCAGAAAAGGCCAAAAGCCAGAACCTGCTTGTCCAAAGAAGGGGAAGCTGACCACAGTGTAGTGTTATCAGCCAGTGAAACTGAAGTGCTGAGAGGCTGCAGAGTCAGGAGGGAACACTGTGGAGCTGTTGGGTGTAATCAGGGCTGGATAAGTTTTAAGATGACCTTTGGGGCTTGGCAGAGTGGTGAGGTGGCCACAGGCTCTGAGAGTGTGTCAGGAAAGCTGGCCGCTGGCTCTCAGCAGAGCTCGGGGCTGGGAAGGTTGCCGCCAGCTCTCAGCAGAGCATAGGGCCAGGAAGGTGGCCACTGGCTCTCAACAGACCCCTGGGCCAGGGCAATGGCTGCCAACTCTCAGCAGAGCAGGGCCGGGAAAGATGGCTGCAGGCTCTCAGCAGAGCGCGGCCCGGAAGAAGCCTCCCAGCTCTCAGCAGAGTCCATGGGCGGGAGAAGAAGGCTGCCAGATCTCCAGAAGAGAGCATGTGTGTGGGAAAAGATGTCTGCTGGCTCTCAGCAGAGCCTGGGCCAGAAAGATGGCCACAGGCCCTCAGCAGAGCCTGGGGCAGGAAGAAGGCCACTGGCTCTCAGCAGAGCCCATGGGTGGGAGAAGATGGCTGCCAGCTCTCAGGAAGAGAGCCGTGGGTGGGAGAAGATGGCCACAGGCTCTCAGCAGAGCCTGGGCTGGAAAGATGGCCGCGGACTCCTAGCAGAGCCCAGGGCAGGAAGATGGCCACAGGCTCTCAGCAGAGCCTGGGCCAGAAAGATGGCTGCCACTGGGAGAGCACAGGGGCAGGAGAAGAAGGCCGCTGGCTCTGCTGAGAGCGCAGGGCTGGAAGAAGGCTGCTGGCTCTCCTGGAGTGTGCGGGGCTGAGGGCTGGGGAAGAAGGCTTAAGGTCAGGGCAAGCATGGGGCGGCAGTGGCAGCAGTGGTCCTGGAGTTGTGGTGGTCCTGGAGCAGTGGGTAGGGTGGGAGTGGTCTGAGCAACCTGGTGGAACCAGGCGGAGGTTTCCGTCAAACCTGCCCAGAGCATGCTGCAATAGCAGCGGCTTGAAATTAAAAAAAAAAAAAAATTAAAAATTGAAAAAAATAAAATAAAGTAAAAGTCCCAGGTTTTTGCAACAGATGTTAGGTTTTTAGGCTCAATAAAAAAGGCAAGAGAGACTGGTGAACCAAGAAAAAAAAGAATTTTAATGTGGTCTCCCCTGGGGATAGGAGCTGGACTGCTCCTGAAGTCCTCTGAGCCTTTAAAAGTTTACATCGTGTGGAGACTCTGACCCTCTCATGATATCGCCTGTCTCGTGATATCACCCAGCAGAGTCTCCTCCTTTTCTAAGGTCCCACCCCGCAGGACCCAACCTGTCACTAATGACTGAATGTGGCCCTGGAATAGTCTCGGGAAGGCAGTCCTGAAAATTGGTATAGAATCTGTCTACTGGATCTTGGGAATGTCAGACCCAGAGTGCACCAAGGGGTCAAACACTACTGGGCATGAGACCCAGGAGAGTGTTTTCAGCAGCCATAGGCAAGCCACACTAGACTGCAGAAATGTCCAGGTGGGGTGGATACTTTATCCCCTGGGTCTGGCTCAAACCCCTGTCAAATTCTTACAGTGTTTATAGTCCTTGTTGGACATATAAGCTTACTATGTCTCCCCATGCCAGACACTAGGGTGTTCTGGACAGCTAGGAATAGTCACCTCAGCTCCAAGCAAACAGTGAGAAAAGGAGTGTCATCCCAGGGAAAGGAAAGTGTTTTTAGCATCAATTGCCCAGAGGAGAATGCCCAGGACAATTTTGGCAGAGTACAATGCTCAAAAATCTTTCGT
This sequence comes from Muscardinus avellanarius, assembly GCF_963383645.1. NCBI lineage: Eukaryota > Metazoa > Chordata > Mammalia > Rodentia > Gliridae > Muscardinus > Muscardinus avellanarius. The sequence goes on from NC_137809.1 coordinate 6,530,518, forward strand.
TTATTTCTTCCTTCTTTTTACAGTACTAGAGATTGAACCAGGGCCATTCTACCTGCAAGCTACACCCCAAGCCCCATGGTGGTGGTGGTGGTGGTGGTGGTGGTGGTGGTGGTTGTTGTTGTTGTTGTTGTTGTTGTTGTTGTTGTTGTTGTTATTGTTGTTGTTGTTTTGAAACAGAGTCTCACTAAGTTACAGTGGAGCTCACTAAGTAGATGAGGATGGCTGCAAACCTGTGATTCTCCTGTCTCAGCCTCCCAAGTATGGGATTAAAAGCATGTGCTACTATACCTGGCTCTTTTCTCCTTCTCCTTCTCCTCCTTCTCCTTCTCCTTCTCCTTCTCCTCCTTCTTCTTCCTTCTTAATGTATGCTGCATGATTTGGGCTTCCACCTTGTGTTAGATCCACAATACTAGTTTAAGAAAAACCCAAATCCTTTCAAACCAACAAGAATAAGAGCAGTAAACAGAATGAAATAGAATGAGATAAAATATCTATCCCAAGACTTAAAGTATAAAACTTATTGGGGCCATTGCAAAATCTAGTGACTTTCTGGAGGGTGACAGAGTGCTTCTTTGCTTTTCTTTAAATAAAACATTTATTTTAAAAATGAACTCCTCCACATGATTTTTTTTCAGGGATTCTGAGTGATGTTCTCTTCAAGGTTGAAGCTTTTCTTGGTGGTAGTCACCTCTGTGGGAGCCTTATAGCACATAACTAGTCCAATTTCTTCTTTATTCTTTTTTTTTTTTTTTGCAGGTCAGGGGATGGAACTCAGGGGCATTTGACCTCTGAGCTACACCCCCCTGCCCTAATTTTTATTCTTTATTTTGAAACAGGGTCTCACTAAGTTGCGGAGGGCCTCACTAAGTACCTGAGGCTGTCCACAAACCACCTCCCAAATTATTACAAGCATGTACCACCATGCCCGGACAATTTCTTTTTATTCTAAGGTACGATTTGGGTGATTAGCAAACCTGTGAATGTTCACATCAAATGCAGGGCTGATGCAGCCTGTCATACACTACCATATGGGACTCAAAGCTCTGAACACAGTTGCCCTAGGACAGAACTAGCAAAGCCAGCAAGAAACCAATTTCCTGTTCAAGACACCCTATTCAGGCTTTCCAGAGCTTGACCTGTTTTTAAATCAATATTCAAAGACAACAAGAGAGCATGCTTCTTTTAGACAAAACAAGAAAAACACAGGAGCCTTATGAAGCAGACCAGATAAAACAGAGCCTTTGATTTCTTTTAGGCTATACTTTAGCAGGGTCTACCTGACTTTTTTATGGTTCATTTTCAGAAACATATTCTATGGCTCCACCTCTAATTATTAGCAATAGAATAAACACAACACAGTTTAAAGTTTTATGAGAGCCCATGCAAGTTCAAATTGTTTGCTCTGTTTACATGTGTCTCCTGCCAGGGCTGCATCTCAGCTCTGTGCAGGTAAGAGAAGGAAGGTCTTGAGAAAGGCTCCAGAGACCAGCTCCATGCTCTCCTCAGGTCCCACTTTATGGAGCTCTCTTTCTCTCCCTAGAGCTCCCCCAGTTTGTCTCAACCAACTCCCTGACTCAGCTATACCTTTTTCTAGTCCTCATTGCTGCTCATTACCTATGCCTGTACCCTGGTGTTGGGGTCCAGCCCTAGCAAGAGTCGGGGTTTGTGTGTTGGTGAAAGAAGAGTCGAGGTTGTGAGAGAGATGCTGACACATGAGACCAGATGCAATCTTCTCTAACTTTATTCAGGATTTGTTACAATCTTTATACTTTCTTTTTTTGGCAGAAAAAGCAAAGCCATAGCCATGCAAGCAGAAACTTCAAGGACAGAAAAAGGTTTTTTACAGACTTCAGGGTAGGGTGTCAGACATTTAAATAATCATAGAAAGTATGCTTTGTCTCACTTCCCAAGGCCAACTTAAACTTAATCTTATATATTGGCCCAAACTAAGGTCAGTTTGAACTTAATCTTTGGCCCAAACTTTATCCTTGGGAAAAAAAATTTTTGCTGCTCAAGCATCTCACAAGCCACTACCCATCAATTTTAGTTATAATGATTATACATAAAATTCCAATTATACATATTGATCCAAATAATCCTAAAATAATTTTTGAAGAAGGAAATGCTAGACATACTTCATGGGAGATCTATGCCTTTGCAGGTCCTTTGATCAAGCTTTCTCAAGATCTGCATGAGATGCTGTAGCACCCTGGCTCCTGAGCCTTCACTTGCAGACCCTGGGCAGGCAAACTGAGTCTTGTGCTGCAGCGGGTGCTGGGCAGGCTCTTCTCCTCAGCCCCTATCCCTAACTCTTTTATCCTCTTAGTGGTTTTGGGGAGGAAAGTGCACCCTGGTTTCCCTCAGTGGTCTTACTCTGCAGAGTCCAGGGAAGCTTCAAGTAATAGCCATTCATGTGTGTGTCCTGATAAGGCTGTGTCATAAGTCAGCTGGAAGCCAGGGACACTGGAAAGATGCAGGTATAAATGGTAGGGCACAATCAGTTTTCTCCTGGAGGAGTCTGTCTTCTCTGCTATATAAAAAGCACTACTTTCATCAACACCAGATTAACTCCTCTAAGGGCAAGAGTCTCAGGTGCCAGTTATTAAAACCCTGTGTCATATGCCTTGGAGGAAGCTGTGTCTTATCTCCACACTGGGGAACCAATTGAATGGATCAATTTTTGTTTGTTTGTTTGTTTGTTTGTTTGTTTGTTTTGGGTGGTACTGGGGTTCCTTCTGGAAGCCCTTCTACCTCCAGGCTACACTCCCAGACCCATTTTTATATTTTTATTTGGAAACAGGGTCTCTTAAACCAGCACAGCTGGCTTCAAACCTTCATGATCCTCCTGTCTCTACCTCCCAAGCACGGGTATTACAAGTATGTGTCACCATGCCCAGCAGATCAAATGTTTAATGTGGCAAATTTCAAGTTTGTAAAGGATTTCTGTTTTGTTTTGTTTTGTTTTGGTGAATAGATTGGAATCATTCCCTGTAATAGTTACTTAGAAGGGCAAATAAGCAGGGAGAGATGGCAGGTAGGGTGCTGAAGATCCCCACACAGAGGAAGAGAGCCAGGAGTAGGTCTGAGGTGTGAAGCCCTCAAGGCCAGCTTTGGGTGTTCCATCCAGGGATATGGTTGTTTCTGGAACAGAATCTTAAACACTCCTGGAAATTCTGCTTTAACCTTCAAGAGTATATTGCTCAGCACCCTACAGAATTGTCACAGACTAAACAAATAAGTAGCATATATGTTATCGATGCCCCCTGGAAGAAACACAACCTTCATTTGACAGACAAGGAGGCTGTACCTGAGGGCCATGGGGCACAGCCACCCTGAGGGACAGACATGGCACTTGCCACAGCCACCCTCCTGGTCCCACAGGATACCTACAACCTGACTAAGTAAAAGGACAACAAAAGTAATAAAAAAAAAAGTTACCACCCCTTCAAAACTTTAACTATACTTTTCCTCTTAAAATAATTTAGAAAACTAGACATAAAAGGAATCACATTTGCATAAAAATGAAAAGTAACTAGTAATTAGGTCACAGTACTATGTGGCAAAGTTAATGAAAACTCTGTATCCCTAATGACCATCTAACATGGAAAGAGACCCTAGGAAGTGCTAGGGCCCTCAACGGCTACCTCCATGTGAAGCAGGAGCTCTCAGGGATAGTGCAGCATTTCCACTATTGGGGAGACTCATAGAGACTCAACATCAGTGTTGCAGCACATCCCTTCATGGTGGCTTCTCAGGGCCATGTCTGATCGTCCAGTGATGCCCAGATTCTCAACTGAGATGCAGAGACACCAATTGTTTTCAGGGAATCTTTAGGTAAAACAGGTGAGTGAATCCCAGAGCACCTGGCAGGGACCGTACCACTGCAAAACATGTTGAAGCTTCAGGGTCTCTTCTTCCCCCCAGGAGCTTCCAAGATATGTACAAAACCTACCTCAAGGTATACTTAGAGTCAGGGGACACTACAATCCCCATCCCTTAGGAAGAGTGGGGAGCCATGAGTTGCAAAGTAGTTGCAAAGTCTGGTGGATGACAGTGGGGCAACATCTGTGATGCATAACTACCCATGTGGGAATTTGAAGGCAGAATGGTGTCATTGGCAGCTTCAGTCTCTGGAATCACTTCTCTGGTGCAGATGATAAACTGTATCTGTAATCACTAACTTCAAACTGTAATATGAATCAGAAATTTCTCATCAGAAAATAGCAAGAAATCTAACAAGTCAGACATATGGGTTGGCAAGTAGGATCTGTGGTAGGTAGGCAGGGCCTGCAGGTACAGTGCCCTTGCATATACCAGCAGGCTCTTTGTCTGTGGATATTGGTGCTTGAATCAAATCCAAGATTAAAGACAGGCTGCTTCCATGACAGCACACCCTTTCTTCTCCAGGTTTTCACTCAGCAATATGCTCCTCTTGCTTCTCAGCATTTTGTTTAAAATTTAGAATGCATTTAGTTGTCTCCAAGGTACAAGTAGCTTTGTTCCCACGCTTACTAACAGTGGAGGCAATTGTTACTGGATCACAGTGGTAGATAAATAAGGATGTGAAATAGCTGTACCTCATAGGAAAGGAACTGGAAAACAGTTACCAGGAAACTCTAGGTTCTGCTGTTTGTGCCTGTGAAGGGCAGAACAGACAGAATCTTCCTCAAGCTCTCTGAGCTGGCTCAATTCAAGCTTATGAGACCCATAGTGTTACAAATCATCCGCCTGGAATCTGAAAACCTAGATTTCATGATCAGATTACTAGGCAAGGGAGGAGAATACTGCCACCTTCACTCCCCACTCAAAGAAGAGTTTGCCAAATTATAGCATCTGCTTTATAAGTCCTCAGCAAAGGCGTATTTCTCATATAAAGGAACAGCACCTCATCTTGGTGGAATAGGGAGGTTCATATTATCATTTTACTGTCACTAATAATGCAAACTAAAATGTTGGTATAAAATAAATTAAATGGACACACTCAAAATCTTCCTTGCACAACCAAGCCAAAGTCTGAGTGGCTCTCAAAGAAGAGTGAGGGACCTTCCTGGGGCCTCAGCTGCCAAGCCTATGTAAGAGAGTGTGGGAAGCTTAAATTTAGGTTACTGTTTCAGAAGAAAATCTGTGATTGTGTCAATTATAGTCAATTAATAAGTTTAAAAATGTTTTAAGTGCCATTGCTGAAATCATTATGTTATAGGAGAAGAGGTGATTCCAAGGAAGGCCTGAAGAGTTTCATGTGGAGGAGAGAGAGAAACTCAGCTCAGGACCAGCAGAGTCCTTGGCTCACATGAAAGAAAAATTTCAAGACTAGCCAGTCATATACGTGTGTGTGTGTGTGTGTGTGTGTGTGTGTGTGTGTGTGTGTGTATTTAGGAAAGCAAGGAATACACATTCAGAAAGAATGAGGGACACCAATAGAGCAAGGAAGTTGCTGCTTTGGGTGTTCATGTTATTTTGTTTTTATTTTTTGTTTGCATTGTTTTACTCTGAGCCCTATTTTATTAAATTTTTATTTGGAAACAGGGTCTTGATAAATTGCTAAGCCCCAGTAAGTAGTTGAAGCTGGATTTGAAACTGTAATCCTTTTGTCTTAGTCTCCCAATTACCAGGATTATAAGCATGTGCCACCACACTTGACTTCTTTTTGAAAGAATGCCTGGAGAAGGGTGAGTAGGGGGCATTATATAAGTACAATATCAGTCTAGAGGTCATATTCCAGGTCCTGATCAGGTTTTAATTGTCTAATCAATAGTATCTGTTCATTGGTAGAATAATCCTTTGTTGGCATCTTGAGTCAATGAGCTTCCTGTATGGTGGTCCAGTGACCTTTGTGGACCATCTATGTGTTTTTCTTGTCTGATCAAGAGTTATCTCTCCTCTTCAAATATTTATAGGTGGGATAATTAATTTTTCCCAAGATATTTATCAAAGTGAATAAGAAAAAAAATTCCCAAAGTGAATGAGTAATGAATGAATAATTTTCCCAGAAATTTGGGGATGACTGGCATTGAAGAACTTTAGCACAAGGCTTTCATATTAAAGTACATTTTTTCCTCTATTTTTGTCTCCTTTCTACCTATCACTTCTATTTATTCTACCTTACCTATTAGGCTTAATAATGTGAAGCTCGCATGCATTCATATACTTGATTCCACATGAGTACACATGTACACACATGCACACCCCTGTGCCTCATCCTAGATTCCCTGGTAGGAGGGAAATAGGTTTATAGGGAGACATTTTTATTTCAACATATTGTTCTGCAAGTTTCCCTTAGAAACTTAGCAATAGGTCACGAGAATATCTCTAAGTCAGTAGTCCTGAACTGATTTTTCCTCCAGAGGACCATTGGCAATGTGTGGTGATAGCTTTTATTGTCATACTAAAGTGGTATCTTCAAGGGCAGAATTTCAGGTTGTGCAGACCAGCTCACTTGTGACTCTTAGCATTAAATCCTGTTAGAACAGTGAGACACACAGAGACCTGGAAGATCCAAGAATGTTTTTGGAATCTGACCTGACTTTGAATGACAGCTTAAGTTTTACAGGTTTTGAGTCAGGAGATGGTGTGTCTAAGCCCCTTCATGAGTTGATTTTGGATGAGCATTGAGGGCCCTTCCTCACCACAGGATCAGTGATGACCTGTATATCCAGTGTATGGTGATTTGTAAAATGTTCATTACTAGCCTTAGCCTCATTCATCCTGCACTGGAAACTGGAGACCAGAATTTTAAAATGATAGGGAAAAAAAAGAGATTAAGTCAATTATTCACATTCCAAGAGAGCCAGATACAAACCTTCTGTAAGTTCAGAGATATGATGTATGCAAGTCCTTATTTCCAAGTCCCTATGTTGAGCATTGAGTAGTATGTGGCCAGAATAACCTGTGGCCAGAATAACCCTTCACCCTGCTATGAAATGCAAGCCTTAGAAGTGGACATTACTAAGGGTAAAGTCTATTTCTTAGAAAACTAAACATAGGACTACCATAAGATTCAGAAATCAAATGCTGGAGTATTTATCTAATTCACCCAAAGTGAAAACCTGTGTTTACACCAAGCCTAAAGATGGAATCTGTAGCAGCTTCATTAGTAATTGCCAAAACTTAGAAGCAACCAAGAAGCCCTTCAGCAGGTGAGTGGATAAACAAACACTGAAAAGACTCTATCAGTCAGATGGGTCCATGTTGCTGTTACAGATTTGCCAAAACATAGATTGTTCCATGCCAAAATGAACCATGATTTACATGGTAGTATTTATTTAATACTTAAGTGCCCACAATAATTCATAAATTGTAACTAATGAACCACACCAGGCAGGAGAGCAATAAGAAGAGAAATCAGGGAGTGAGGAGATAGCTGGAAGAATATGAGGGTTTACTCTTTATACATAATTTCTTCTAAAATCTCAAAATATGTTCATTATATATAAAGGTCTGAATAGTAAAGCAGATTATAATAATATCCTAGGTTTGCAATATAAAACTCATATACCAATGACAATGATGAATAATATAAAAATTATTAACAGATGAACCATGTTCATAAAGAAACAGGTCAAAAAGCAAAATGTCAAATACACATCACTGAGTGAGTGAGATTACTGTGTGCATCCAGCTTTCTAACCTCAGTCATCTGAAATACCATGATGGACAACTTACTTCTGACAAATAGAAGCCTCAGTGGGTCACCATGTTGCAGTAACTCAGGAAGCTGAGATCTAAAAAGCTTTATCTTTCATACATGTGAAGGACAAAGATAACATGTTTTCACTTACTGAGAAATTTAAATGTGTGTATTTTTACACATACACACACACACCAAACTTGCACACAATGATTTGTGATCATGGCTTTTTTTTAAGAGTCAAATTTAATTTTTTTTGTTTTTTGTGGGGTTTTTGTATTTTATTTTTTTAATTTTTTTATTATTTTTTATTTTTATTTTTTATTTATAACAATTTTAATTGAACATAAATAACATTCAAACTATATTTGGTGCCCTCTCCCCCCACCCTCGTTTTCCCTTCCCCCCTCCCACCAATGGTTGTCTAGGTTAACCATGTCTTATTCATAATTTTACACATGTTCAGATGTAGACCCTCATTAATCAAGATCAGCCTTCCTCCTCTCCTATCTTTCCATTCAAATTTTGCTGGTATTTTCCCCCCATTATCTGGAGTCCCACTGGTATCCTTTGTGTTTCCTAGTTTGGGCATATAAGAGGAAACATATGTACCTTCTCCTTCTGTGCTTGGCTGATCTCACTTAACATAATGTTCTCTAGGGCTTTCCATCTTCTTGCAAATGATATAATTTTGTTCTTCTTTATGGCTGAATAGAATTCCATTGTGTGTATTTCCCACAGTTTTGCTATCCATTCATCTGTTGATGGTGGTCTGGGTTTGTTCCATATTTTGGCTATTACAAATTGTGCTGCTATGAACATAGGTATGCATATGTTGCTGTAGTTCTCTGAATTCAACCCCTTTGGAAAGATACCCAGGATTGGTATAGCTGGATCATATGGTGGATCTATTCCCACCTTTCTTAGGAATCTCCACACAGAGCTCCATAGTGGTTGAACAAGTTTGCATCCCCACCAACAGTGTAAAAGAGTTCCTCTTTCCCCACATCCTCGCCAGCATTTGTTGTTGTTTGATTTCTTTATGCTTGCCACTCTGACTGGGGTTATATGGAATCTCAGTGTAGTTTTGATTTGCATCTCCCTGATGGCCAGTGATGAAGAACATCTTTTCATGTATCTATTGGCCCTTTGTATCTCTTCTTTTGTGAGGTGTCTATCTAGTTCATTTGCCCATTTATTAATTGGGTTGTTTGTTTTGCTAGTGTAGATTCTTTTGAGCTCTTTGTATATTCTGGATATTATTAGCCCCTATCAAAATGGTGGCTGGTAAAGATCCTTTCCCATTCTGTAGGCTTCCTCTTTAGCTTATTGATAGTTTCCTTTGATGAGAAGAAACTTTTTAGTTTGATGTTATCCCACTTGTTTATTCTTGCTTTAATTTCCTGAGCTTTGGGGGTTTTGTTGAGAAAGTTACTGCCTGTGCCAATATGTTGTAGTGTTGAACCTATGTTCTCCTCTACTAATTTCACAGTCTCAGGTCTAAATTCTAAGTCTTTGATCCATCTTGACTTGATTCCTGTGTTTGGTTAGATATAAGGGTTTAGATTCATCTTTTTACAAATGGTTAGCCAGTTCTCCCAGCACCACTTGTTGAAAAGGCTGTCTTTTCTCCAGCGTATGTGTTTGGCCCTTTGTCAAAGATTAATTGACTAAAGATGTGTGGGTTTGTTTCTGTATCTTCTATTCTAATCCACTGGTCAGTATATCTGTTATTGTGCCAGTACCATGCTATTTTTACTACTATTGCTCTATAGTATAATTTGAAGTCTGGTATTCTGATGCCTCTTGCATGTTTCTTAGTGGTGAGAATTGCTTTGGCTATTCTGGGTCTTTTCTTTCTCCATGTAAATTTCATGTTTGATTTTTCTAGGTCTCTGAAGAATATCACTGGTATTTTAATGGGAATTGAATTGGATCTAGGTCGGTTTTGGCAGAATGTCCTTTTTTTTTTTCTTTTTTCTTTTTTCTTTTTTCTTTTTGGTGGTACTGAGGTTCCTGGAAGCACTTCTACCTCCGGGCTACACTCCCATGGGCTACACTCCCAGACCCATTTTTAACTTTTTTTAAATGTGGAAACAAGGTCTCTTAAGCCAGCGAGACTGGCTCCGAACCAGCGTGATCCTCCTGTCTCCACCTCCCAAGCACGTGGATTACAAGCATGCGCCACCATGCCCAGCTGATATTTATTCTGCCTATCCATGAGCACGGGGGATCTTTCCATCTTCCCAGGTCTTCTTCAATTTCTTTCTTTAATGTTTTATAGTTTTTATTGTAGAGGTCTTTTACATCTTGGGTTAGGTTTATTCCTAGGTATTTTATTGGTTTTGAAGTTATAGTGAATGGAATTGTTTTCTTTGTTTCTTTCATTGTGGATTCATTGTTGGCGTAAAGAAAAGCCACTGATTTCTTTAGGTTGGTTTTGTAACCTGCGACTTTGCTGAATTTTTCAATCAGCTCCAGTAGTCTTTTGGTTGAGTTTTTTGGGTCTTCCAGATAAAAGATCATGTCATCTTCGAATAAGGATAATCTTAATTCCTCCCTTCCTATGTGAATTCCTTTAATTTCATTCTCTTGTCTGATTGCTGCAGCAAGAGTTTCAAGGACTATATTGAAAAGGAGTGGTGATAGTGGGCATCCTTGTCTTGTTCCCGACTTTAGCGGAAATTCTTGGAGTTTTTCCCCATTCAGTATGATGTTGGCTTTGGGTTTATAGTATATTGCCTTAATGATGTTGAAATACATTCCTTCTATTCCAATTTTTTGCAGTGTTTTTAACATAAATGGGTGTTGGATTTTATCAAATGCTTTTTCGACATCTATTGCTATGATGATGTGGTTTTTGTTCTTCGTTCTATTTATGTGGTGAATAACATGTATTGATTTGCGTATGTTGAACCAGTCTTATTTTTCTGGGATGAAACTGACTTGGTCATGATGTATTATTTTCTTGATATAGTTTTGAATGCATATAGCTAATATTTTGTTTAGAATTTTTGCATCTATGTTCATTAAGGATATTGGTCTGTAGTTTTCCTTTCTTGAGATACCTTTGTTTGGTTTGGGGATTAAAGTGATACTGGCCTCATAGAAGGAATTTGGGAGAGTTCCATCTCTTTCAATTTCCCAGAACATGTTATGAAATATTGGTATTAGTTGTTCACTGAAAATTTTGTAGAATTCACTGGGGAACCCATCTGGGCCTGGTCTTTTCTTTGGTGGAAGAATTTTTATTGCCATTTCTATTTCTTTGGTTGTTATTGGTTGGTTTAGGCTTGCTATGTCCTCTTAGCTGAGTGTAGAAAGGTTAACTGTGCTTAGAAATCTATCAATTTATTCCAGGTTTTCAAGTCTATTGGAGTATAAATTTTTAAAGTAGTTTCTGATAATCTTTTGAATTTCTTCACTATCTGTGGTGATATCTCCTTTTTCATTTCTAAGTTTGATAATTTGAGTTGATTCTCTTTTTCTTTTGGTTAAGTTGGCCAGGGGTTTATCAATTCTATTAATCTTTTCAAAGAACAAACTTTTTGTTTTATTGATTCTTTGAATTGTTTTTTGTTGTTGTTGTTCTCTATTTCATTTATTTCTGCTCTAATTTTAATGATTTCTTTCCTTCTGCTGGATTTAGGAATAGACTGTTGCAGAATTTCTCCATCCTTGAGTTGTGTCATTAGGTTCTTTACTTGATGGTTCTCTGTCCTTCTTATGTGGGCACTCAATGCAATAAATATTCCTCTTAATTTTGCCTTCATGGTGTCCCATAGATTTTGGTAGGTTGTATGTCTGTTTTCATTTGTTTCCATAAATTTCTTTATTTCTTCCCTAATTTCTGCTCTTAGCCATTCATCATTCAATAGTGTATCATTCATTTTCCATGAATTTGAATACTTCCTTTCGAGTTTCCTGTTGTTGATTTCTACCTTTATTGCGTTGTGGTCTGAAAAGATGCAAGGAATTATATTACATTTTTTGAATTTGCTGGTATTTTCTTTGTGTCCCAGGATGTGGTCTATTTTGGAGAAGGTTCCATGGGCTGCTGAGAAGAATGTTTATTTAGTAGTTCCTGGTTGAAATAATCTGAAAATGTCTATTAGGTCCATTTGGTTTATGGTTTCCTTTAATTCTAAAGTGTCTCTACTCATCTTTTGCCTTGAAGATCGATCCAGTGGTGTGAGAGGCTTATTAAAGTCTCCCAGAATTATTGTACTTGGGTTTACTTGGGATCTGATGTACAGAAGGGTTTGTTTTACAAATGTGGTTGCACCCACATTTGGGGCATAAATATTTACTATGATTATATCTTCTTGGTGTATTGTTTCTTTTAATAAAAGTAAGTACCCTGATTTGTCTCTTTTGATGTGTTTTAGTTTAAAGTCTGTTTTGTTGGATATCAGGGTTGCTAGCCCTACTCTTTTTGGTCACTGGTGGCATGGTATATTTTTTCCCATCCTTTCACTTTTAGCCTGTGAATATCTTTGGCTGTGAGGTGAGTTTCTTGCAGACAGCATATATTTGGATTATGTTTCCTAATCCACATTGCCAGTCTATGTCTTTTGATTGGTGAGTTAAGTCCTTTGACATTAAGAGATATTATTGAAATATGATTTTTGTTTCTGCCATTTTGTGTTCTGTCTACTCTTGGGTGGTGTGATCTTTCTTCTTTACTTAAATGGCCCACTTATTAACTTCCTCTCTTCTCTGATTCTGAAGTCTGCTTCTTTTTTCTTCCTTATGGTTTATTTCTTTAAGAATTTTCTCTAGTGTTGGCTTTGAATTCATGAATTTTTTGAGATTCTGTTTATCCCGAAAGACTTTGGTTTCACCATTGATCTTGAATAGTAGTTTTGCTGGATAGATGAGCTTTGGTTGGAAGTTATTTTCTTCCAGGGTCTGAATCACGTCATACCAGTCTCTCCTAGCATTCATGACCTGGGTTGTATAGTCTGGGGTGATTTTTATTGTTTTGCCTCTATATGTCACCCGTCCTTTTGCTCTCACTGCTTTTAAGATTCCTTCCATGGCCTCTATGTTGGTCATTTTGGTTATTATGTGGTGTGGCATGGTCTTTCTTTGGTCCTGTCTCAGAGGAGTTCTGTATACCTCTTGGACATAAAGGTCCAAGTCTCTTTCCAAATTTAGTAATTCTCTGAGGTTATTTCCTTAAAGACACTACAGATGACCTTGGTCTGTACCTCTATTCCTTCTTCAATGCCTATTATCCATAAGTTAGGACGCTTCATATTATCCCATATTTGCTGGATGTTTAGGTTTTGTTGCTGTAGAGATTTCTGTATATCGCTGACTGTGTTTTCTGTTTGGGATGTACTGTCTTCTAATATTGATATTCTTTTTTCCATTTCATCTAATCTTTCAGAATTTCTTTCTATTGCTGTCTTCATTTCATTTATTGCCTCTTTCATTTCATTCCAGACCTCTTTCTGATTTTTTTTAGTGTTTCTATCTTACCTTTCACCTCCTCTATACTTGTTTTAAATCCTTTCATCATATTGTACATCAAGATTCTGAACTCCCCTTCTTGCATTTCTAGTAGGTCAGTATTCGTGATTTCTGCTGTCTCTTCATTATTCCTGGTTCTCATATTTATAGCGTTCTCTGTCCTGTTTTTCTGCTTTCTACCCATCGATCATAAGTATTATGCTTAGTCCAATCTTAATATTAGGAGTTTAGGGATATCAGCAAGTCAGCAGAGCTTTTCCAGTGTTGAGTGTGGGTGATGTGGGAGGAGCTGGGGTGATGGGTAAAGGAGTTGGATTAGGTAGAGGATATGTTTAGGTTGAGAAAGATTTTAAGTATGGTAAGGTAATATCTTGCTAAGAATGAGAGAGAGTTAACTAGTAGGACTCTTGTCGTTAGTAGAGTAAGTATAGATATATGAAATACTTTGAGTATTAAACAAGGAGGTATATTATGGGGAAAAGTTTTGGGGGAGAAGAGTATGTAGGTTAGTGTGGAAAAGTTTGTAAAGAGGGGTGATGGAAGGAGCACACAAACATAAAATAAAAAATCCACACAAGATACCAAGACTATTATGTAATCCAAGAAAAAGAAAGGAAAAACCAATCAAAAGAGGAGAACAAAAAAAGGAAGGAAAGAGGAAGAAAGAGGAAAAAAGGACAAGAATAAAATAAAAGGAACTAGCAGCTGTGTGAAATCAGAAAATAAGGCAAACTATCAAATATTATATAAAAAAACAACAAGTTATAGTAAAAGAAGGGTGGGTTAAGAAAAAAATATAAAACAGCAATAACCATATCAAAAACAAAAGCACTGTAAAATCAAAACAATCCAAAACATCCACAATAAAAGTAAAACAAACAGTCCTACTTATTTACAAATATGGGGTCAGGTCCATATAATATTTGCATATCTGATTGCTTTGGTAGTTTTCAGAATATAATCCAATGTCTCTTACTTTTCTTTGTACTCTATTTTTATCTTCTTAGGTCACTCTGGGTGTTTGGACACCTTTATTTCCTTTAACTGCTTTGGGTTTATGTGTCAGGATATCTGGTTTCACTGTTATTAGATTCTGTACAAATCTCAGGTTCTGCGAAATTCCAACCTGTAGTCAGCACCTCTGCACTCACCACCCTAGACTCCTGCCTGTGCTTCCCCACAGCAGGGGTGGAGGATGACCAAAGTATCATTGGAACCTCCCCCTGTGGTCCTGTGCAGATATTGTGACTCGATGGATTTTCCTGTGTCTCTTGAAATTCCAACTGGGCTAGCCAGTGTGGTCCCAAGATGTACCCTGGGCAAAGGGATGCCAGTTCCTGGATGCCCACACTTACTGCCAGAGCTCTGCCTATTCCAAGAGTGCAGGCTGGGTGCGCTGCTATTACTGGACCCAGGTGTGAGTGGGTGAAGCTACCTATTGCTGCTGCTATGCTCTTCCAAAGTGTATTGAGCTGTGTTCTCAATTAGAACTAAGCATCAGGCTGCCAGGCGGGCAGGAACTCCCAGAGGTGGGTCAGGGGTGCAGGATAGGTGCGCAAGGGTCCAGGTACACAGGCAGTGCGCGGTGTCCAGCAGTGATCTCTGCCCTCCGTGGGACATAGAAGCTGGTGGGTCCCCAAGGAGATTTCAGGGCCTCACAGAGCTTTCGCTGCCTGGAAGGCATGCTCCGATTTAGGAGTGGCAGTGGCGCAGGCACTGACTACTATCAGGGGTCCGGGGTGCAGACCAGATGCGCGAGGACAGTGCTGGGTTCTGAGGTGTGGGACAGATGCCCTGGGCCAGTGCTGGGGTTGGTGCTGGGGCACACACTAGGACCCGCACTTTCCCTGGACGCACTCAGGTACCTGGCTTCCTTGGTTCAAACTTCCGTGGGAGTCCCCGTGCTGTTGTGATCCAGTCGCTGGTGAGCACACAGAATTCTGACGCGGGGTTGTCGCTGCTTAAGATGAGGTCCTATGTCCGTTTTCAGTCCCAGATTATCTTGCCGCAGTGACTTCAGCCAGGGCTTGGGAGTGCCACCGTTTGGGGTGGCAGGCAGCCGCACAGGCAACCTGCCAGCGGGCATCCCGATTGTATCTGCAGCAGGTCTGGTGTCGATCTTTGTTCTTCTTCTTTGGGTTCAGGGTTCCGCCAATGTACCTGGATCTGTTTTGGTTCCTGGTATGTATTTATTTTGTTGATTAAGACACTGCTTTCTAAGTAGTTGAAACTTTGTTTCAGCTACTGAGAAGTGCTGTGTCCCTCAGTCGCCATTTTGAATACTCCCTAAGAGTCAAATTTAGAAAAATAAACTAAAATTAATTAGAACTCCCCAAAAATCCTTTACACAATTTATATACCCAGTATTGATAATAGTGTAAAGGCAAATAATAAATGATACAAAGGGAAATATAATGGCTTTCCTGTAAGAGGAAAAGAGGATGAGTAGCAAGTGAATCCATTCCACATTGTTTTTTGTTTTACCAGATCTTACTTTAAAATAAATACACAGGGTCGCGGGACCCTGGGCCCCGGGCCGAACTGCGCGTAGCACGCCAGACCCCTGGAGAAACCAGGCCCAGTAAGACGCTGGGTTCTGGGCGGGGGTCGCGGGCGGGGCACGCCTAATGGGGCCCGGGTCGCGGGACTCTGGGCCCCTGCCGAACTGCGCGTAGCACGCCAGACCCCTGGAGAAACCGGACCCAGTAAGACGCTGGGTTCTGGGCGGGGGTCGCGGGCTGGGCACGCCAGATGGGGCCCGGGTCGCGGGACTCTGGGCCCCTGCCGAACTGCGCGTAGCACGCCAGACCCCTGGAGAAACCAGACCCAGTAAGACGCTGGGTTCTGGGCAGGGGTCGCGGGCTGGGCACGCCAGATGGGGCCCAGGTCGCAGGACTCTGGGCCCCAGACCGAACTGCGCATAGCACGCCAGACCCCTGGAGAAACCAGGCCAAGTAAGACGCTGGGTTCTGGGCTGGGGTCGCGGGCTGGGCACGCCTAATGGGGCCCGGGTCGCGGGACTCTGGGCCCCTGCCGAACTGCGCGTAGCACGCCAGATCCCTGGAGAAACCAGGCCCAGTAAGACGCTGGGTTCTGGGCAGGGGTCGCGCGCGGCGCACAAAAGCCGGGGCCTGGGTCGCGGGACCCTGGGCCCCGGGCCGAACTGCGCGTAGCACGCCAGACCCCTGGAGAAACCAGGCCCAGTAAGACGCTGGGTTCTGGGCGGGGGTCGCGGGCGGGGCACGCCTAATGGGGCCCGGGTCGCGGGACTCTGGGCCCCTGCCGAACTGCGCGTAGCACGCCAGACCCCTGGAGAAACCGGACCCAGTAAGACGCTGGGTTCTGGGCGGGGGTCGCGGGCTGGGCACGCCAGATGGGGCCCGGGTCGCGGGACTCTGGGCCCCTGCCGAACTGCGCGTAGCACACCAGACCCCTGGAGAAACCAGACCCAGTAAGACGCTGGGTTCTGGGCAGGGGTCGCGGGCTGGGCACGCCAGATGGGGCCCGGGTCGCGGGACTCTGGGCCCCAGGCCGAACTGCGAGTAGCACGCCAGACCCCTGGAGAAACAAGGCCCAGTAAGATGCTGGGTTCTGGGCGGGGGTCTAGCACAGGGCACGCCAGCTGGGGCCCGGATCGCGGGACTCTGGGTCCCGGCCGAACTGCGAGTAGCACGCCAGACCCCTGGAGAAACCGGGCCCAGAACAGAAAAAGATAAAGAAAAATATCGGAGAGGTGGTAAGAAAGCCGTTATGGATGCCAGGACACTGGAGATGCAGACAAAACTTATCTAAATGCACTGGAACTTATGGAAAAATTCGCCGTGAAAGAGGACTGCTATTTCTCTATATTGTTAAGAATCTCAGACATCACATATAAGGAGAGAGTTTAGCGGAGACCAAGGAGAAATGCGGTGTTGAAAGAGTTCTTCGCAATGGTGGTAGAGACTTGTATTCAGGAGAAGCAGAAACCGGATCTTACCAACTTTATTTTTTTGGAGAAATTACACCAAATGTCGAATGCTACCATCACGCATGCTTAGGAACACTGGACAACATTCAGAGTGGAAAAACAGCCTGGGAAGGATTTGAAACAGTGGAGGCAGTGGCAATGCCAGTGGCCAATATTCGGGGGAGGCAGAGATCTGATACATTACAACTGGAACCTTTGAAATACTAACCACAGAGACAGTGATCGGAACCTGCTGAGGGGTTAGGCGGGCGCCGGGGCCAGTGGCCGACATCGGAGCTTGCTGTGAGGCAGGGCCACTACTGAGGCCTCCGTGGCGGGATTGTAACCTGCAGAGGGGTTAGACCGATGCTGGGGCCAGCGAGGCCGGCATTGGAGCCTGCCATGATGCAAGGCTTGTGCTAGGGCCTCCGAGGTCGGGTCCGGAACATGCTGAGGGGTTAGGCCGATGCTGGGGTCAGCGAGGCCGGCATCGGAGCCTGCCGTGAGGCAAGGCCAGTGTTGGGGCCCCCGAGGATGGGACCGGAGCCTGCTGAGGGGTTAGGCCGGTGCTGGGGCCAGCGAGGTTGGCATCAGAGCCTGCCATGAGGCAAGGCCGGTACTTGGGCCTCCGAGGCCAGGATAAGAGCCTGCCGAGGGGTTAGGCCGGTGCTGGGGCCTCCGAGGCCAGGAAAAGAGCCTGCTGAGGGGTTAGGCCGGTGCTGGGGCCAGCGAGGCCGGCATCGGAGCCTGCCTTGAGGCATGACCAGTGCTGGGGCCTCCGAGGCCGGGATCGGAGCCTGCCGAGGGGTTAGGCCGCTGCTGGGGCCAGCGAGGCCGGCATCGGAGCCTGCCTTGAGGCAAGGCCGGTACTGGGGCCTCGAGGCCAGGATAAGAGCCTGCCGAGGGGTTAGGCCGGTGCTGGGGCCAGCGAGGCCGGCATCGGAGCCTGCCTTGAGGCACGGCCGGTACTGGGGCCTCCGAGGCCAGGATAAGAGCTTGCCGAGGGGTTAGGCCGGTGCTGGGGCCAACGAGGCCGGCAGCAGAGCCTGCCGTGAGGCATGACCAGTGCTGGGGCCTCCGAGGCCGGGATCGGAGCATGCCGAGGGGTTAGGCCGGTGCTGGGGCCAGCGAGGCCGGCATCGGAGCCTGCCGTGAGGCAAGGCCGGTACTGGGGCCTCCGAGGCCAGGATAAGAGCCTGCCAAGGGGCTAGGCCGGTGCTGGGGCCAGCGAGGCCGGCATCGGAGCCTTCCTTGAGGCATGACCAGTGCTGGGGCCTCCGAGGCTGGGATCGGAGCCTGCCGAGGGGTTAGGCCGCTGCTGGGGCCAGCGAGGCCGGCATCGGAGCCTGCCATGAGGCAAGGCCGGTACTGGGGCCTCCGAGGCCTGGATAAGAGCCTGCCGAGGGGTTAGGCCAGTGCTGGGGCCAGTGAGGCCGGCATCGGAGCCTGCCTTGAGGCAAGGCCGGTACTGGGGCCTCTAGGCCAGGATAAGAGCCTGCTGAGGGGTTAGGCCGGTGCTGGGGCCAGCGAGGCCGGCATCGGAGCCTGCCGTGAGGCAAGGCCGGTACTGGGGCCTCCGAGGCCCGGATAAGAGCTTGCCGAGGGGTTAGGCCGGTGCTGGGGCCAACGAGGCCGGCAGCGGAGCCTGCCGTGAGGCATGACCAGTGATGGGGCCTCCGAGGCCGGGATCGGAGCATGCCGAAGGGTTAGGCCGGTGCTGGGGCCAGCGAGGCCGGCACCGGAGCCTGCCGTGAGGCAAGGCCGGTACTGGGGCCTCCGAGGCCAGGATAAGAGCCTGCCAAGGGGCTAGGCCGGTGCTGGGGCCAGCGAGGCCGGCATCGGAGCCTGCCTTGAGGCATGACCAGTGCTGGGGCATCCGAGGCTGGGATCGGAGCCTGCCGAGGGGTTAGGCCGCTGCTGGGGCCAGCGAGGCCGGCATCGAAGCCTGCCATGAGGCAAGGCCGGTACTGGGGCCTCCGAGGCCTGGATAAGAGACTGCCGAGGGGTTAGGCCAGTGCTGGGGCCAGTGAGGCCGGCATCGGAGCCTGCCTTGAGGCAAGGCCGGTACTGGGGCCTCTAGGCCAGGATAAGAGCCTGCTGAGGGGTTAGGCCGGTGCTGGGGCCAGCGAGGCCGGCATCGGAGCCTGCCGTGAGGCAAGGCCGGTACTGGGGCCTCCGAGGCCAGGATAAGAGCTTGCCGAGGGGTTAGGCCGGTGCTGGGGCCAACGAGGCCGGCAGCGGAGCCTGCCGTGAGGCAAGACCAGTGCTGGGGCCTCCGAGGCCAGGATCGGAGCATGCCGAGGGGTTAGGCCGGTGCTGGGCCCAGCGAGGCCGGCATCGGAGCCTGCCGTGAGGCAAGGCCAGTACTGGGGCCTCCGAGGCCAGGATAAGAGCCTGCCAAGGGGTTAGGCCGGTGCTGGGGCCAGCGAGGCCGGCATCGGAGCCTGCCTTGAGGCATGACCAGTGCTGGGGCCTCCGAGGCCGGGATCGGAGCCTGCCGAGGGGTTAGGCCGCTGCTGGGGCCAGCGAGGCCGGCATCGGAGCCTGCCGTGAGGCAAGGCCGGTACTGGGGCCTCCGAGGCCAGGACAAGAGCCTGCCGAGGGGTTAGGCCGGTGCTGGGGCCAGCGAGGCCGGCATCGGAGCCTGCCGTGAGGCAAGGCCAGTACTGGGGCCTCCGAGGCCAGGATAAGAGCTTGCCGAGGGGTTAGGCCGGTGCTGGGGCCAACGAGGCCGGCATCGGAGCCTGCCGTGAGGCATGACCAGTGCTGGGGCCTCCGAGGCCGGGATCAGAGCATGCCGAGGGGTTAGGCCGGTGCTGGGGCCAGCGAGGCCGGCATCGGAGCCTGCCGTGAGGCAAGGCCAGTACTGGGGCCTCCGAGGCCAGGATAAGAGCCTGCCAAGGGGTTAGGCCGGTGCTGGGGCCAGCGAGGCCGGCATCGGAGCCTGCCTTGAGGCAAGGCCGGTACTGGGGCCTCGAGGCCAGGATAAGAGCCTGCCGAGGGGTTAGGTCGGTGCTGGGGCCAGCGAGGCCGGCATCGGAGCCTGCCGTGAGGCAAGGCCAGTACTGGGGCCTCCGAGGCCAGGATAAGAGCTTGCCGAGGGGTTAGGCCGGTGCTGGGGCCAACGAGGCCGGCATCGGAGCCTGCCGTGAGGCATGACCAGTGCTGGGGCCTCCGAGGCCGGGATCAGAGCATGCCGAGGGGTTAGGCCGGTGCTGGGGCCAGCGAGGCCGGCATCGGAGCCTGCCGTGAGGCAAGGCCAGTACTGGGGCCTCCGAGGCCAGGATAAGAGCCTGCCAAGGGGTTAGGCCGGTGCTGGGGCCAGCGAGGCCGGCATCGGAGCCTGCCTTGAGGCAAGGCCGGTACTGGGGCCTCGAGGCCAGGATAAGAGCCTGCCGAGGGGTTAGGTCGGTGCTGGGGCCAGCGAGGCCGGCATCGGAGCCTGCCGTGAGGCAAGGCCAGTACTGGGGCCTCCGAGGCCAGGATAAGAGCTTGCCGAGGGGTTAGGCCGGTGCTGGGGCCAACGAGGCCGGCAGCGGAGCCTGCCGTGAGGCATGACCAGTGCTGGGGCCTCCGAGGCCGGGATCGGAGCATGCCGAGGGGTTAGGCCGGTGCTGGGGCCAGCGAGGCCGGCATCGGAGCCTGCCGTGAGGCAAGGCTGGTACTGCGGCCTCCGAGGCCAGGATAAGAGCCTGCCAAGGGGCTAGGCCGGTGCTGGGCCCAGCGAGGCCGGCATCGGAGCCTGCCGTGAGGCAAGGCCAGTACTGGGGCCTCCGAGGCCAGGATAACAGCCTGCCAAGGGGTTAGGCCGGTGCTGGGGCCAGCGAGGCCGGCATCGGAGCCTTCCTTGAGGCATGACCAGTGCTGGGGCCTCCGAGGCCGGGATCGGAGCCTGCCGAGGGGTTAGGCCGCTGCTGGGGCCAGCGAGGCCGGCATCGGAGCCTGCCTTGAGGCAAGGCCGGTACTGGGGCCTCCGAGGCCAGGACAAGAGCCTGCCGAGGGGTTAGGCCGGTGCTGGGGCCAGCGAGGCCGGCATCGGAGCCTGCCGTGAGGCAAGGCCAGTACTGGGGCCTCCGAGGCCAGGATAAGAGCCTGCCAAGGGGTTAGGCCGGTGCTGGGGCCAGCGAGGCCGGCATCGGAGCCTTCCTTGAGGCATGACCAGTGCTGGGGCCTCCGAGGCCGGGATCGGAGCCTGCCGAGGGGTTAGGCCGCTGCTGGGGCCAGCGAGGCCGGCATCGGAGCCTGCCTTGAGGCAAGGCCGGTACTGGGGCCTCCGAGGCCAGGATAAGAGCTTGCCGAGGGGTTAGGCCGGTGCTGGGGCCAACGAGGCCGGCATCGGAGCCTGCCGTGAGGCATGACCAGTGCTGGGGCCTCCGAGGCCGGGATCGGAGCATGCCGAGGGGTTAGGCCGGTGCTGGGGCCAGCGAGGCCGGCATCGGAGCCTGCCGTGAGGCAAGGCCAGTACTGGGGCCTCCGAGGCCAGGATAAGAGCCTGCCAAGGGGTTAGGCCGGTGCTGGGGCCAGCGAGGCCGGCATCGGAGCCTGCCTTGAGGCATGACCAGTGCTGGGGCCTCCGAGGCTGGGATCGGAGCCTGCCGAGGGGTTAGGCCACTGCTGGGGCCAGTGAGGCCGGCATCGAAGCCTGCCGTGAGGCAAGGCCGGTACTGGGGCCTCTGAGGCCAGTTTAAGAGCCTGTCAAGGGGTTAGGCCGGTGCTGGGGCCAGTGAGGCCGGCATCGGAGCCTGCCGTGAGGCATTACCAGTGTTGGGGCCTCCGAGGCCGGGATTGGAATCCTGCCAAGGGGTTAGACCGGTGCAGGGGCCAATGGCCAGCATCGGAGCCTGGCGTGAGGCAAGTTCACTCCTGCGGCCTCCAAGGTTGGGACCAAAGCCAGCTTAGGGGTTTGACCGGTTCAGGGGCCAGCGAGACCAGAACTGGGTCCTCCCATGAGGCAAGGCCGCTGCGTGAGCCAGCGAGGTCTGGATCAGTCCACTGAGTTGCCAGGCCACTACTGGGACCATCAAGAGTGGGATTGGTACTTGCAACGCAGCATGCACAGAGAAATATCGCAGAAAATATAAATCAGACGCTTCTCTTAATCAGCAATAACTAGGAGGAAAAGGGCAACAGGAAGAGGTTGAGCTATAGAAAGGGCCCTATAGTGAAGCAACTAATGTGATCAATCAGAGGGTATGTAATACTGGAGGACGGAGCCTCTTTAAAATGCAGGAGGTACATAAACAAATATATCAAAGTAAATCACCAAAGAAGTGTGGGATGGAGGGAGGGGGAGGGAATGGGACGGTGGCTGGAGGAGGGCTAATTGGATGATGTGTGCTTGTATATCCTCTCAAGTCTTGTACTCCAATGTGATTGATATATGACTACAATGCACCAATTTAAAAAATAAATTAATTTAAAAAAAAAATGGAAAATAAAAAAAAAATAAAATAAAATAAAATAAAATAAAATAAATACACAATATGTTAAAATATGAAGTGTTCAATTAAAAATGAGAAATTAGACAAATGGCATTTTAAGCACAGATATTCCATTTAAAGAATCCTGAGAATACAAAGTGGAGGCCCCTGAACAGAACAGATTGAAGTTTGGTGGAGGACACCCCACACCAAGCATTACTGCTTGGAAGATCCTGGCTGAATTTTTACAGTAACTTAAATGATTGATCTTAGCTTCTGAAACATTTTTATCTCACTTTAATTTTTCTTTTAGAGCATAAAAACTTTGGTTTTTGAGCCAGGTGTGGTGGCACATGCTTGTAATACCTGTATTCTTGAGGCTGAGACCAGACATTTTGTGGCTATCTTCAGCTTAGTGACCCTGTTTCAAAATAAAGAATTAAAAATAGGGTTGGGGAGTGGCTTGAAGGTAGAAGGTTAATCCCCAGTACCATAAAAAAAAAACTTGTGTTTTCTGCACAAGCTAAATGATTGAAGAACAAATTACCTAAAATGTTTCTAAAGTCTGGGATTGTCTGTTTGCTCCATGTCCCTGGAATTGCAGGTGGAGAAAGAGACTAGGCTCACTCTCCTGGCTGAGGTCATCAAACGAGCACTCCTCACTTGCCCCAGCCCTCCATCCTCTTTCTTCCTCTCCTCCTCTGACTTACATTTGAGGACAATCTCACACTCCATCTTCTTCCTTATATCATAAAAGTAAACACCCTCCTAAACACAAAGAAGAAGATATTCATCATGCCTATACATGTCCAGTGTGGTCCCAACCATATCTACAATGGAAGGGATAAACCCTGATTTTAATTGATGATTAGAGACACAGTTCAGGACTGGAACCCTGAGCCTGCAGTGTTACCATATGTGTCATCCAGTTCACTGTAGCCTCAGCCTCCTAATAATTTCTCTCTGATTCACATTCAGGGGTCCAGCCACACTGGCTTCCACCTGTTCCCAACTCATTCCTACACAAACAGGCTCTACCTGCTGAGGGCACAAGGAAGAGCTGAAGGTGTGGTCTGGGGCAGAGCCTGGTCCTACTAGCATCTGGTGCTATTTGACAGTTGCTGCTCTCACAATCTCCTGTCACACATGGGTTTCAGAGATACTTAACACCAAGACCAGTTATATCTTTTAGCACCAAATAAAGAAGGAGTGTTGCCCTGTTGATAGTTTCAGGTGGGTAACATCTAAGTGCTTTTATTGTGTTCCTTTGTGTCAGTTTGTGTTTGGTTTGGTATTTTCTGAAGATGTGCTGATTTCTATCACTTGTCACAATGGAGGCAAAGGGGTGGCATCCTGGTGTCCTGGAGGGGAGTCCTGGTTAATCTACCAAGGCAAGACTGACATCCTGCCACACTGAGTCTGAGGCCTCTGGCAGTGAGAGGACTAGATTTCACACACAAACTAAATATCAGGCAGGCAAATCAATATATTGTGTGTGCTGTGGGCATGGGAAAGATGCATAGTCCTTACTAACATCAGAAATATAGGGTTTAAGACAAAAAGCATGTTAGAGATAAAGAGATGGGCACCACAATGATGAGGGCTGCATATCTGTACACATGTTTCCAAGGATAGTGTCCAAAATACAGGAAGGAAAATTGACAGGCCAAAGGGAAAAAGAGAAAATACAAGATCATAGTGGAGGATTTTAACTCGCTTGATAAGTGAACTAGACCAAAAAAATTGGCAAGAAATTATCCACTATCTCTATTGATATCCATTGAGCACTCCAACTAAAAGCTGTAAAAAGACCTGTTTTTTATAAATTATCAAAGATCATTCACTTAGATAGTGCACCTTGTTAAATAAATGTCACTAAATTACAAGATATCTAAATGTTAGGTATAATTTCTGAACACAATAAAATAATAACAGAAATTGCAAAACTAATGTTCAGGAAGACAATATTCCTTTTTTGTGGTACTGGGGTTCCTGGAAACCTTCTACCTCTGGGCTACACTCCCAAACCTATTTTTATACTTTTTTATTTGGAAACAGGGTTTCTTAAGCCAGTGCAGCTGGCTTCAAACCTGCACGATCCTCCTGTCTCCACCTCCCAAGCACGGGGATTACAAGTGTGCACCACCACAACTGGCTGGAAAGACAATATTTCTAAATGACAGGTCAACTAAGAAACCCCAAGAAGCATTTAGAAATATGTTGAATTAAATAAAATAATTAGGACATAAGAGACTTCGGGAGGTACCTAAACATCACTTAGAAATGGGTAGCAAGACAACCTTAAATTAGGAAAGGAGGAAGGTAAGGTAGATTATTGGTTTTATAACCAATAATCTAATAAAGCCAGATCCATAGTCTCTATTAGGTAATAAACTTTTAATCCCTGAAGGCTAATATTTAAAACAATATTCATTGTTTTTTTTAATTTTTTTATTCGTGCATTGTAGCCATACATCTTAATGGGATAAAACATGATGGGTGACATACATGCACACATCACCCAATTAGCCCTTACCCAATTCCTACTCCTTTCCCTCCCTCTCCATTCTTCCTATGCTTGGCTTAGTGATTGACTTTGATATGTTTGTTTAAGTACATCATGTGCTTTAGATAATTTCCTCTTTCCCCTTCCCATCCTTTTAGTTAGTTGACCTTATTTTCATTGTTCTTAAAAAAATATTTAAAAGTAAAACACTTGGGCTGGGGGATGACCCCAAAGCAGGCCTCAGGCAAGATGGGGCCCTGTGTCTGGCATGGCTCTCCCAACCTGGCCTACACTGGAGGAAGCTGGAAAAGAAAAACCAGTGAACCAGAATGTACATAAGTCAGTGTATGAACTCTACAGCAGAACAGGAACAAAGAAAGGACACTAGGGAATGAATGAGTTGATTTTGTAAAGATCATGTCAATTGGCTAGCCTCTAGTAAATTGACTAGTATAATGAAGAAAAGCAAAGGTGAGGCACAAAGTCAGGCCCAGAGAGGCCCCTTGGACAGGGGGAAAGTGGCCTCCAAGTGCCCAGGCAGCACAGCAATTTACCTCTTCATTTGTTACTTCATTAAAATTTGTCATTCAGCTTTATTGAGTACAATTAATAAAATATTTCATATATTCAATATATGTCTTGATGTTTCATTGGTAATACCACAATCAGTGCCCTAAATATGTCTATCACCTCCAAATATTTCTTTCTGTTCTTCTGTGTTCTATTCTCATGAGAACACAAAACATGATGTCTATCTTCTTAACATTTTAAAGTACATGAAGCTATATATATGAATATTACATATGAGTCTGCCAATATGGAAAGCCCCACCTTATGATGATTTTACTTACAATGATGTGAAAGTAATGTGCATTCAGTAGAAGCCATACTGACAATCTAGTAATTTTATCTTTTCCCAGGGTAATGCTATTTTTTGTAATGTTCTCTCATGATGTATGTTGGGCAGTGGTACCCTACAGTTCACCGTGTTGTTAGTGTTCTTTGGACATAGATATTAAGTAAAAAAAGACATTCCTCACTTTATATAAAATAGGCTCTTACCACCTGCTCCAGTGCACAGGCAAGCATGGAGATGAGGATGCCCAGGTGGGACTGGACACAGTACCATTTCCTGATACCCAACTAAGGTATTCAGTGTTCCTGGCTGCCCAATCGTGGAATTTTATTTTTTTATTTATATTTTTTGTGGTACTAGAGGTGGAACCCAGGGTTTTTCTATCTCTGGGATATACTCCCAGATATATTTTATATTTTATTTGGGAACAGGGTGTCACTAAGTTGCTGAGAGCCTCACTAAGTAGCTGAGGCTGGCTTTGAACATGTGCAATCCTCCTGTCTCAGCCTCCCAAACAGTGATTACAAGCATGTGCCATCATGCCCAGCTCCAACAGTGGAATTTTAACTCTGCATGATTCAAAGCAAGAAACCAGTATTTTTAAAAGTGTTTGAGCATTGTAAACACAGGAACCACAATCATGTACCAAAATCAGCATATAGACCTTGAACTCTGAATTCAAATAAGCTGAAACAGTAACTCAAAAAATATCGTATTTAGCTGGGCATGTTGGCACACGCTTGTAATCCCTGCGCTTGGGAGGCTGAGACAGGAGGATCACGCTGGTTCGGAGCCAGCCTTGTTGGCTTAAGAGATCCTGTTTCCCAATAAAAAAACAAAATAAAATAAAATAAATAGGTCTGGGAGTGTAGCCCAGTGGTAGAAGGGCTTCCAGGAACCCCAGTACCATATATATATACATATATACATATATACATACATATATACATACATATATATATGTGTGTGTGTGTGTATGATGTATGTATGTATGTATGTATGTATGTATGTATATGTATATGTGTATGTGTATGTGTGTATATATATATATGTTTGTGTGTGTGTGTGTGTGTGTGTGTGTAGTATTTATTGTTTTTTAACTTGTGTTTTTGGAAGCAACTTGAATCCTTGAGAAATTATCTAAGAAGATAGGAAGAACATCCTTTACCATTATTTTTCCTCATTTGCTTTGTCTGCAAAGAGGTGAGGAAAGATTGCTGGACACTTAACCTAAACCTCTGTGCCAATAGGTAAGCTCTGTAAACTATTTTATCATTGCAGAGCATGTTTGTCCTAAGAATAGGACACCTTTATGAACCATGGTATGGTTATCAGTGTAAATTTAACATCTGTATATCACAACACATTTATCTAACACAGAGAGCTAAAGTGAGCAATACTGCCCTTGGGGAAAGAGGGGTGATGAAACAATATAATACATAAAAGAACGCAAATTTGTCACTGCATCTTTCTCTTTATTCATGTAAAGAAAATAGATTTACAAGGGGCCACAAATTAATTTTAAAAGAGAGGGCAGTAAGCCAAATTAATTGGGAAGTTCCTCTAGTGCAGTTGTTCTCTTGGCATGTGTTTCTCTCAGGAGTACAGAGTCTGGGATACAGGTACTGTAGTACTTTGCTTCTATCTCTGTAGTGTTCAGTGTGGGATAGCTGTTCAGCCATTCTGTTTCTTCCATGACACTTATTTTGTAAAGTAAAACATTTTCCAGTCTTTTATAAAATATCCCTTTCTTTGGTTGAGGTTTCCTTGTAGCCAGATTCTGGCTACTTATCTCCTCTGGAACAAGCCCAGTCAGAATTAGCCCTTGCCCCTCCACAGTGACATGCTCACTCAGCCCCAGGGAAAGTGCCCTTTGGCCTCTCCCCTATCTCGACAGGTTCTGTTCCTAGAAACCAGTCACTGTTGCAGGGTGAGCTTAGGCTCTGCCTCACTTTGGGACTGAGAGTGAGCAGGTGAGCAGGCATACTGTACACCTCTTGATATTAATTATTCATTTTAACCCATTGATTGTGTTGCCTATTCAAAAGTTAAGTTTAACAAAGGGCAGCAGCAATGATCTGATAACTTACTTCCCTTTTGTTTTAATAAAATAATACTTTGGGTGTTAATGGGAACACAAAAATAAGTTACCCCTTCATAGGAAGAGTTGATTCTGATGAGGGTCTGAGGAGTTGATTCTAAGAAGGGTCTGATTTGAGAGAAAAGGGAAATGAACTAGGACCTGTAGTGTCCTTGGCTTACATGATGGAAAAAATTTTCATCATGTGCCATTCGAAGAGAACTGAAATGGTAATAGGTCCACTGTGAGGCAAGAAACTTCTGAATCAAAGAAGACTGCAGAAGCATCTAACTCAGACTACTCAAGAATGCAACAAGGACCCCATTTTAGATTATTCAAGGAGCTCAGTTTAGAGAGCAAAAGAAAGAAGAGTAACCTGTGAAGGACTCTCACCGCACACAGATTCCAGTCTAGTGCTTTGGATGTGAGTTCAACTCTATGCCTCTGGTACTAGCTTTAAATTCACACTTTAAGTATTTTATTGGTTTAGAAATGTAAGGGAGATTAATTTCTTAAAGGCAACATATGCTCATTGTCATTCCAGAAAGGCAAGACCACAAATATTTTCATATTGATAAGAAGCAGACAGCAATTCTTTTCAGGCAATAAATATTAATTATATTGGCAGGTAATAATTGATAGTTACTCATTAAATATCAGTGTCATCCTAGTTCTCTGTGGAATAGAACACTTTTTCTCAGAAGCACCCACTACCCCTCTTTAATCTACAAGTGAACATTGTTACCATTAGTCTCAGGAAGAGCCCCACTTCTGTCCAGCTGTTGGGCGCATCTGCCTGTACATATTTAGGGAGCAACTGCTCATCCATTTTCAAGGGAGCATCTTCCCACCTATCTCTGGGGAAACACCTGTCCATCTGTCTCATGAGGTCACCTGCCCATCCATCTCTGGGGGAGCACCGTTTTATTAATCTCTGGGAAAGCACTTTTCTGTCTGTCTGGGTGAGCATGTGCTTGTTGGTGCATTTGGGGAAACACTTTCCTGTCTAGCTCATGAGCACCTGTTTGTCTGTCTCTGAGGAGAAGATTCCCATCCATTTCTGGGAGCTACTCTCCCATCTGTTTATGGAGGAGTTCCTGCTTGTCACAGGATATGTGCTGTTTTGCTTTCTGAACTTTTCCTAACATCTGTAATCATTTGACATTTAATCACTATTTTAGTGATTTCACCATCCTCCATTACTTAGGAAATTTGAAGCACAAACTTCTATCAACAGTATCTCTCAGCACCAGGTCTAAAAAAACCATCATGTCACCATTACAGGATGCAGATGGATACTCTGAGCTTAGTCAATTGAGTTACTTAAAAATAAAAAAGTTAAAAACAATTAGGGCTGGGGATGTTGCTTGGAGGTAGAATGCCCTTGTGTTCCATTCTCAGTAATGAAAAAAAAAAAACTACAGTGCTCATATAAGAACAGAAAATCACCAAATAAACAACCTAATGACATACATTAAAGCCCTTGAAGAACAGGAACAATCTAACCCCAAAGCCAGTAGAAGACAGGAAATTATTAAAATCAGAGCAGAAATCAACAAACAAGAGAATAGTAAGACTGATGAAGGGAGATAGATAAAATACAAACTTAAAGCCTCAGGATCAAAAAAGTTTATTGCCAAGAACCATGCAGATTTTATTAGTACCAAACTTTACTTAACTTCTTTAAAAAATCAAGTTTGACTTGGTTTTATTATTTTTAGCTTTATTTATTTATTTATTTATTTATTTATTTATTTATTTATTTATTTTGGTGGGGTTCCTGGAAACCCTTCTACCTCTGGGCTACACTCCCAGACCTATTTTATATTTTTATTTGGAAACAGGGTCTCTTAAGCGAGCAAGGATGTCTTCGATCCTGCACAATCCTCCTGTCTCTGCCTCCAAAGCGTGGGGATTACAACCAAGTGTGTGCTACCACACCCGATTTTTTTTTGTTTTTAATTTACATGATATTTGTATGCCTTTATGGCCATGACATAGTGCTTTAATATAGGGATATGTGATGAAAGCAGGTCATTTGTGATTTTTTTTCTTCTCTTGCTGGTTTCTGTTCTAATAATTATTTCTCCTATCCTAGTGTCTTCAAGTGAAAATTCAAGGGATCTGCAGACCTTATCCACTATGCTTGTTTTTGTTTGTCCCATAGGCTAAAACCATTTGTTACATTTTATAATGTTGGAAAATATCAAAGAATAATATTTTTACGGATCATAAAATTCACATTTTGCTTGCCATGTATTCAGTTTTATCGGACACTGCCATGTGTTCTCTGTGTATTCCCAGTGTTGTACACTGTGGAGGGAGACTCTAGAATGAGACCTCCTAATCCTCACTGATTCTTTTCCTAGTTGTTCTATCCATTACTGCTCTGGTAGTCATCATCACCAAGCATGAGCTTGCTTTGTCTCTTTCTCTCCATGGTCCTGTCAGTCTGCAGAATATATATGAAAGTCCATTTGCAGGTGTGCCCCTGTATGATTCATGTGTTTTCTTAGAGAATTGATTCTTCATCATTGTGATATGACTCTCTTTCTTCTGGTGATATTTCTCATATTGGCAAATATTAACATTGCCACCAGATAATGATGTGTCTAGTGTATCTTTGCTATATTCTCTCTTGTGAGACTCTGGAGCCTTCCCTGATTGTGGTTTTCTTCTTCCTTCTTGGGTTTTAACCACTATGGCAAGACAGACAATTGTTCTTGGGATCTCAGAGGACTTGTATGTGGGCTTTGCCCACTACACAATGCTGAACTAGAGGGAACTTGGAAGGAAGGCAGCAGGCCATGGACAGAACCAAGCCAGTGATTTCCTGTTCTAAGTCATACCTCCAGTTCCTATCTGCAGGATATTTTTCTAGAAGTATCACCCAGTCTTTATATTTCTCTGGAATATAAGGTGCTCTACCTTTTTCTGAGCTAAATTTGGTCTCCTCTCTGTACATAAGTCAGTCACCAAGTGGGCATGGGTGTCCCCTTAAGGCTCCATAATGCAGGTTTTCCTCATGCTGTTTACTCAGACAAGCAGACCTCTTGGTTGTCAAACAAACATGGGGGTCTTACTCTATTGGATGGGTTCAGCCTGCTTTAAATGCCTTAGCCAGCAACACTCAGGAATTGTCTCTGAGCCCCTGCAAGTGCTAAGGTTTAACTTTGACACCTATTAGGTATTCCTGCCATGTCCCATGGAAGTCACATTGGTCCCTTTTAGTCTCAGAACTCTCATCTGCCCTCTGTGTAGTCCATCCCTTAAAAATATTTGATGATGGTCCTTGTCACCAAATGTTACCAGATCCCACAAAGACAAGAAAATTTCTGTCCTTATAGACTGTGTATTCTAGAGAAAAAAGCTGTCAATAAATGACTGAATAAATGAGAAAATTGATGAAAACAAATATAAGTAAAGGAAAAAGAGTCTAAAACTATAAAGCATAACTGGGTAAAGGTCTTATAAAAAGACTTATAAGTGCTTTCATGCGAGGGTAAAATTTTTAATCAATATTTAATATTTTTTTAAATTTTTATTGGTCCATTATATTCATACATCATATTGAGGTAAAAAACTTGTGTGTACATACATGTACACATCACTGATTTAACCCCTACCCAATTCCCACTCCATTCCCTCCCCATCCCTCCTTCCCTTGCTTGGCTTAGTGGTTGACTTCAATATGTTTAAGTACATTGTGTGTTTTAGAGATTTTCCTCTTCCCCCCTCCTTTCTTCTCCTTTAGGTTGTCTTGTTTGCTCCTCTATAGGATTTCCTTTTTCATCTAGGGTTCCTCCTATGACCCATTTCTCCCTAGTTCTCATATATTAGGGAAAGCATCTGATTTCTAATATTTAATCTTGATGTAAACAAAGTTTGGAAAAATGAGAATTAATTGAAATGGGTACTTCCTGGTTATATCTTTTAAAAAATTACATCAAAAGTAGTGTGGAAAATGCTATCTGTATCCTCAGTAAGCCCAATCACAAAATAAGAATGTACATTATCATCTCACTTATTAACTGAACAGCAGTTGGAAAATCTAATGAGTGATTTATAAAAATATTAAAATGATTAATAAACAGGAAAGGAAGAAACAAAATTATAACCATAAAAAACCAATTTACCCAGAAACCACATGAAATAAACTGAAATGTAATACTTAGTTGGCTCTTTCACAAATCTGGTTGGCACAGACAAGAAAGACTGCACCATATAAATATAAGGCCATGGGTGGCACCTGTTCTCTAGCTGCCATATGTGGGGGTTCCCAGGAGCTCTGAATAGCCTTATTTGGAAAAGAGTTCAGTGCAGATGTAATTAGCTAAGGAAAGGCCATCCAGTCTAATCCTGCAAAACTTGGATCATTTATAGAAATGGGAATTAGACTGTCAGACACTTTGATCTCCTGTGAATATGAATCAAATCAAGAAATATGAATATGAGTCAGAGTCACAAGCCAAGAAATGCTAAAGAGGCCAGCAAATCCCAGACAGCAGGGGACCCTTGCAGCATGCAGTTGGCACAGACTCCTGCCCCCTAATCTAGACTTTCAGCATTTATGTGCTCCAGAGACAATCAATGTTTGATGCTTAAGCCACCAGAGCAGGCAAACAGTGAAGAAAAGTCCCCAGATACTCACCATATCTACACCCATCAAACATGCTTATCATTTGGCCTAGAAAACAAGCTTCTATAGTGCCCTTCAGAGAGTCCTCAGTTTGATCAGGACTGAAAAGCAAGGTTGCTGTGCTGGATCTCTACAACCAGAGTCAGCCTTGGTTCTCACAGCTACTGCACTTCTGTGACCCACAGGCAGACAGTGACTTTCTAAGTTAACCCTAAAACACAAGTCATGTCCTTATTAGCAATATACTAGCTATCAGATGCACTGTCTTTTTGCCTTTGGCCAATCTTTTTCCCACAACAGATTCCCCAGCCAGCTGCTGGGGTGTTCAGTAATGCTCAGCTCCCAAGTATCCTTTATGGATGCTCTTTGAAGAGGTCTTTAAACCCATATTTCTGGAAACTGCTTGAAACTATAGAAATAAAATTTCCCTTTCCCTTCTACAATCCTAAAACATAATGTTCATCAAAGAAGGAGAGACCAAGGCATCTGTTTTGTAGAAGTTATTTTCTTTTTGGTGGGGTTCCTGGAAGCCCTTCTACCTCCATGCTACACTCCCAGACCTATTTTATAATTTTATTTGGAAACAGAGTCTCTGAAGCCAGCACAGCTGGCTTTGAACGTGCATGATCCTCCTGTCTCCACCTCCCAAGCACAGGGATTACAAGTGTGTGCTACCACATTTGGCCTTGTAGGAGTTATTTTTATAAAATCAGTTTTTTAATAGGACCTGATCCCTCTATTTCTGCGATGGTTTATACTCCTAAAACTTAAAAGCAGATTGAGCTGGCCATAGTGGTACATGATTGTAATCCCAGCTTCCAGAATACTAGAATTCACAGCCAGCCTCAGCTAGCCTTTGCAACTCAGTGAGACCCTGTTTCAAAATAAGAATTAAAAAATAGGTCTGGTGGTGTAGCTCAGAGGTAGAATGTCCTTGAGTTTCATTCCCAGTAATGCACAAAAGAAGTGCTCATATAAGAACAGAAAATCACAAAATAAATAACCTACATCTCAAAGCCCTTGAAGAATAGGGAGAATCTAATGCTAAAGCCAGTAGAGGACAGTAAATTATTAAAATTAGAGCTGAAATCAATGAAATAGAGAATAAAAATACAGAAAATCAACAAAACCAAAATCTGGTTTCTCAAAAAAAATTTTAACAAGATAGATAAATCACTAGCCAATTGAATAAAAAAGAGAAGTAACCTAAATTATGAAGTAACAGATGAAAAAGAAGACATTATCACTGACAGTGTAGAAATCCAGAGGATTATCAGAAACAACTTTGAAAAACTATACTCCAACAAAGTGGAAAATCTGGATAAAATTGACAACTATCTAGATACAAATTACCTTCCTAAACTGAGTTCAGAAGATATAGAAAATCTAAACCAACCAATAGCAATAAAATGATTGAAACATCAATAACAGCCTACCATCAAAGCAAAGCTCAGGACCGGATGGTTTCCCAAGTGAATTTTATAAAACCTTTATAGAAGATCTAATCCTGATACTCCGAAATCCCAAGCACAGGATAAATTCTATGAAGCCATCATCTCACTAATACCAAAACCAAATAAAGACAGCTCAATAGAGAAAAACTATCTTTGATGAATTTGGATGCAAAACTGCTAAGCAAAATACTAGCAACACCCATTCAAAACCACATCAAGAAAACATACACCATGACCAATATGGTTCATCCAGGAATGCAAGGCTAATTCAACATATGAAAATCAATCCATGTAATTCATCACATAAACAGAACCAAAGATACAAATCACATGATCATTTCAATAGATATGGAAAAGGCATTTGACAAAATCCAACATCCATTTATGCTAAATGCATTTTAGAAAATCAGAATAGAAAGGACAGAATAGAAAGGACCTTAACATCATAAGGCCATCTACAACAGGACCACAGCCAACATCATATTAAAAGGGGGAAAACTTTGAGAATTTTCCTTAAAAACAGGAACAAAATAAGGATTCCCTTTATCACCACTGTTTTTCCAATATAGTTCTTGAGACTCTAGCCAGAGCAATAAGAAAAAGAAAAGGAAATCAAAGGAGCACTAATAGGAAAATAAGAATTCAAACTTTCACCTTTTGCACATAATATAATACTATCCTTAGAAGAGCCAACAAACTCAACCAAAAGGCATATAGATTGATCAACAAAATCAGCAACATGTCTGGATATGAAATCAATCTTGAAAAAAGAAATCAAAGACCTTAGGAGATGAAATATATTCCATGTTCATGAACAGACAGAATAAATATCTAAAATTGCCATACTTCCAAAAGTTATCTACAGATTCAATGTAATACCCATTAAATTACCAAGGTCATTTCTTACAAACATAGAAAAATTAGCCCTAAATTTATTTGGAAAAACAAAAAGCCCAGAATAGCCAAAATAGTTTTCAGCAACAAAAACCATGCTGAAGGAATCACAATTACTGAGTTTAAACTATACTACAAAGCCATAGTAATAAAAAACAGCATGATACTGGCACAAAACAGATACATAGACCAGTAGAGCAAAATAGAACACTCAAAAATAAATCCACACTTTTACAGCCAATTGATTTTTACAAAGGGGCCATACACCAAAAAAAAAAAAAACTCTTCAACAAATGATGTTGCAAAACTGGTTAATCATATACAGAAAAATGGAAATATATCTCACTTTCTCATCCTGAACAGGAATCAATTCAAGATGAATCAAAGACTTGGAAATTAGACCAGAGACCTTGAGGCTCCTTGAAAAGGGCATAGGTCTAACATGATGCCTGCAACACATAGGCATGGGTAAAAACTTCCTCAAGACCCCAAAAGCACAAAAAGTTAAAAGGTGAATCAATATATGGGATTGCATTAAACTGAAGAACTTCTGTACAATAAAGGAAACTATCAAGAACCTAATCTGAGAGCTAACAGAGTGGGAGAATATTTTTGCCACCAACTCCTCTGATAAAGGACTAATAACCAGAATACTTAGAAGGTCTGCTCTCAACACTAAGAAACTCAGCACTAAGAAAATAAATAACCCAATCAAAAAATGGGCAAGTGAACTAAATAGACACTTCACAAAAGAAATTCAAATGACCAATTCTAAACAAAGAAAGAGATATAACAGATGAGCAAATAAGGCAAGTGAGGGACTGGGAGAGGGAAGAAGAAATTTTTCTATGCACATAATGTACATTAACAACATATTAGTGTCAATAACTAGGCCAAATATGAAGAAGGAGGGGTAATGGGGAGAGAATTGGTTAAGGGCTAATTGGGTGATGAGTATATGTATGCCTCCACTATCTTCTTACCCACTAAGATGTATGACTACAATGCACCAATAAAAATAAAAATAAATAAATAAATAAAGCAGATAGTATTCACCAAAAGGAGAGAAAATCAAAAAGTGAGCACCAATAAAAATAAAAATAAATAAATAAGGCAGATAGTATTCACCAAAAGGAGAGAAAATCAAAAAGTGAGTTGACACATTGGTTTTAATCACCACAGTTCTTAAAATGGAACCATAAACTGCTTAGGAGGGTCAGATTAACATACAACATAGGAAGGTACATTTCTAGCCAGGGTCAGATTTTCTTCAACTGTCAATCAGGTTGAAAACTTCATCTGCAGAGAAAAAAGCATCCGGCCAAGGCCACTGCAGAGCTGATCAGCTGTTCAGTAGAGTTCTAGACATAGGACTGACTGAAGAGAATTGTGGCTGCTACCATTTTAAGGAGTCTCGTCTGAACAGCACCAGCAGTGTCTGGGGGAAAGTCTTCCCAGTAACGGAAGGTTAAAACAATTCATGTAGACCTTGAGCTGTTTTCTGTTGCTTGATGAGAGCAGACCTTCTAAGCATATACCTTTCTAGAGTTTCCCCTTTCCCAAGCCAGGAGCCTCTACAGATGTTCCTGTAGGATTCATAATGTGATAAAGTGAGCCAAGGCCTTAGCTTCAGTAATATGATTAACCCACTGTCTGTTTGGCTTCTGAAACTCCTGCTTAGCTTGCAACTGCAGAGAAACAAAGCCCATTAGAAACTTAATCCTTAAAACAATCAAAAGGTGAATAATTAAAGGGACTGACATGGGTTGTTGAGCACAGTGCTGTTTCTGGCTTCTGTACTTTCTGTTTGACTTGCACACCTGCTAAAAGAAACTGTTAATTGATTATTCTTTGGATACCTAAACTCTTCACTCCTAAGTTTTTATTTTGATATAAAAGGATCCCTGAGAAACAGCTCGGGGCTGCATACAGGACTAAATATCTTGCAGTGTAGTATCTGGCTGGCTAATAAAGACTTTATTTGGTTTAAGTCTGAGTGCTTGTCTCTGGTTGTTGTGCTATAACATTTGGAAGCCCCAGAGAGATCTCCCAAAACTCTGACCCCAAACTTCTGGAGCATCCTTGTTCCAGAGGCTGAGGCTGAGGGGGCTAGACACTGAACTCCAAAGGATGGCACCACCTGAGACGTTCTAGGCTCTCAGGAGACTGGGTCTCAACTCTCCTTTGTCTCTAGTGAGCCAGCAACAGACCCATCTAAAATAATTAATTGTGCCTAAAATCCTTCAGAGGTAAGTAAATCTGGAAATGGGTAGCTGTCAGGTGAACAATTTAGAAAATGCTAGATGTAACACTGACCTGAGATCCAGGGATTCATGTGAGACATCACAGACCCTCTGTTATCTCAATCACTCTGAGTTTAAGAGTGATTAACTCTGTATGCTGGTCAGTGTCTTTGTTATCTATCTTG
The DNA here is from genome assembly GCF_963383645.1 of Muscardinus avellanarius. Classification (NCBI taxonomy): domain Eukaryota; kingdom Metazoa; phylum Chordata; class Mammalia; order Rodentia; family Gliridae; genus Muscardinus; species Muscardinus avellanarius. The sequence continues at coordinate 6,567,849 of NC_137809.1, forward strand.
TTAATAATCAACTATTTCTAGGATAAGTAAAATTCCAATTGGTCAAGATACAGAGCTGAGAAACAGTTGTTCCAAGACCCCTATAATATGCATGACATTTAGAAAATGGTTTCCAGATTGAAAGTGATTGTGAAATTTGCTTCTAAACTGGAAAACTACATTCTGTGTAATTGACCTTTACTTGATGTGGGCTGGCAGGATGAAGGAACTCTGAACTTCAAAACAGCATGAGCTGCTTGAAATGTGGTCATGAAATCCCTACATTGTTCTCCTACATTGATCTTTGGTTATTTCTCCTTTGGTACCAACACACATGGCTTAAAGCTTGTGCCCTCTCCCTTGGGCACCAAGTTGTAATGAAGCCAGTATCACCTGGGAAGCAAAGGAATCCATTGGTTTTTCTACCTGCACTGGAGGACCTTGATATTTCTCTGTCTTACATTCCCAGTCAACTCCATAATGGGACTATAGTTGGGAGATTGCTGGTGATGACTCTGTGTCCATGACCATGAGATCCTTATCCCTACCTTGTGGTGGCTCCATGTATGGGGAGGCATAGCAAACAGTCACAGCTGCCAAGATGGTACCTGTCTTCCCTCTTCATGAAGCCTCTTCACATTGCAGGAGCTGAACTTCAAATCAGCATGGAAGGGAATGACCCTGTCATAACCTATATTCTCTTTTTCACCAGTGATCTGGTGATCACCAGTAAAACCCAAAATCATCCTCTCTCTGAAAAACCACAGGGACTCATTAGTCTCCTCAAGAGTGTTTTCTATACCCATCAGCCCAACTGGGATGATTGCCGAAAACTTCTGGCCACCCTCTTCATGGCAGAAGAGCCTGATTAAAATTAAACTGGAAAATAATAAATTTGTCCTAGTGACGTGCAGGTTAAACATGTGTTCCAATCCCAGAGGCCTGACTGGGATTCCGACTCAGAGGTAGGGAGAATCTGGACAACTATTTCCAGTTATTATTAGGAGACATAAAGGAGGCAGCCAGGAGACCCACAAACCTAAGGTCATTGAGGTCATACAAAATCCCAGGAGTTTTCCACTGGGTTCCTGGAGCGCCTGTGGGATGCTTACTCTGTTTTCACTCCTATAGATTCAGATGCTCTAGAAAACTAGAGCCTTTGGAACTCAATCAGCCTTAATCAGAAAAAAAATAGTTACAAAGTTAAAAGTATTTGAGGGTATAAACAGGTTTCAATTGTTAGAGATGGCCCAAAAGATATTTAATAATAGGGAGCCAACAGAGGAAAAGACAAAATAAGAAGTTGGTTAAGGCAGAGAGACTGAAGGGAGAAAATGAAAAAAGGAGACTTAAACAGAAACAATGTGCTATTGCAGGCAAAAAGATCATTGGAAAAATAAATCCCCTGAGAGGGACAAAAGGGAGGACAAATGTGCTGTCCTCAAACTTAAGAAAGACTGACAGGACAGGGCTTCATCTATTTAAGCCCCCAGGAATCCATAGTAAAAGTAAATGTTGGGGGCACTCACATCTGTTTCCTGATTAACACAGAGAAGCTATCTTGGTGCTCAAGAAACCTCAAACTTGTCACCCAGCAGCAGATGCAGACCAAGGGGCTATAGGAACGACTGCCCAGAGGTAATGGATTCAATCCATTCAATCCTTGGTTAATGTAGATAAGGTACTGTATGCAACGGAAGCAAGGTATGTATGGATACCTTCCATCATTTTTTTAAAGATGGAACTAGATAAGCAAGGGTAGCTGTGATTGCTGAAAAGCAAACCATCTAGGCCTAGTCCCCGAGCCAGGGAACATCCACACAAAAAGCTGAACTCATAGCCCTGACCCAGGTGCTCTGCTGGGAAAAGGGAAAAGATATCACCTACACCCATGACCTATATGCCCTTGCAATGGCCTATACCAGTCATCTCTTCTGGTATAGGCCAGTCATCCATGGGGCGCTATACCAGAAGAGACGAATCCTTACATCTGCAGGAAAAGAAATTAAAACAAGGGTAAATTTTTGGCTTTGTTAGAGACACTTTGGATCTCCTGGAATTAGCCAGTGCACATTGCCAAAGCCATCATTCCAGCAGCAAGAGGCAAGAGGCAACTGGGCAGTTGGTTGATCATCTTGCAAGGTAGCCCTAGAATCATCCCCCTCACCCCCAGTCCTGATAGCAATTCCAGAGCCAAGCCTGCTCTTAAATCTTATATATGATCCTAAGGATGGAGTGTGGGTATAGCAGGAATGGGCAACCAGAAACAGAGAGGAGTGATGGATCCTCCCTGTTAGAAGACCTGTCCTCCTCTCAATCTTGGAAAGAGAGATAACCCATGTCCATCAGACAGCTCACTAAGGGGTAACAAAAAAACTGTGAACTTCTCAGACCCATTTACTACATCCCTAAACTAGACTTGATGGTAAAAGACCTGACCTCCAGATGCTCCACTTGTGCACAGGTGAACCAAAAAGGGAGACATCAGATTCAGCTTGGAGTCTGTGCCCAGAGAAATATGCCTGGCAAACATTGGCAAATAGACTTTACTGAGATCCGACCAACCACATATGACTATATATACTTGCTAGTGCTTGTAGACACTTTCACTGAGTGGGTAGAGGCATTTCCCACACAAAGTGAGACTGCCGCCACCATCACTATAATTACCAGGTTTAAGTTGTCCCCTTGCCTTGGGCACTGACAATAGTCCCAACTTCAGAGCTACCATCTCACAATTTGGTAAAGGCATTAAATATTGAAGTTACATTGTGTTTTTAGGCCCCAAAGTTTAGGACAGAAAGAGAAAATAAACACTGGAGCCTACTTGGAAAAGCCTATATGTTGTAATCCTCATCACCCCAAAAGCAGTAAAGGTAGCTGGCATCACCTCCTGGATACATCACTCACAACTCAAAGAAGCCAATTAAGACTGTGAAGAAACCAGGCGTGGTGGTGCACGCTTGTAATCCCCGCACTTGGGAGGCAGAGACAGGAGGATTGCGCAGGTTCGAAGCCAGCCGCGTGTGCTGTCTTAGGAGACCCTGTTTCCAAGTAAAAATGTAAAAATAGGTCTGGAAGTGTAGCCAGGAGGTAGAAAGGCTTCCAGGAACCCCAGTACCACCAAAAAAAAAAAAAAAGACTGTGAAGAATGGACTGTCTCCTATATCCCAATCCTGCTAGTGATAAGACTGTACCATGTATCACCATCCTCCTCCTTTCCTTCTCTGGGCTGCACCTTTTCCTGGGCGGCCAGGAATTCTCTCACTGCCCTCCAAACTGGAATTGAAATTAAGAAAGATGAGGAATAAAAAATTAGTTTCTAGTAATTGTAGCATTAGTATGCAACTAAGATAGTTTACTTCCAGGCTCCAGAAACAACCTGATCAGCTTGTACAACAGTTAATCCAAATGTGTAGCTTTTGACATAATGGAATAAAGGTTGGTTGGAACCCTTTGCATCCTAGTCTATATCATCCTCAGATATATCCATATATATATATATATGTATATGTACATGTATATATACGTATATATACGTATATATGTATATATATGTATATGTATATATATGTGTATGTATATCCATATATATGTGTGTGTATGTATATATGTATATATGTATAAAGAATAGATCCAACTCAACCTGGATCTAGGATAGGCAAAATAAAAGTACTTATGGCCATTCTCATCCCATTTCTAGCTGGTACTGAAATATCCGGGTCTATGGGCATTGGAACCTCAGCCTTAATATCAGGGAATAAAAAAACTTTGGAAATTAAGTGCTTAGTTCAAAGTGGCCTAGGACACTTAGAAAACTCTTTTAGACTAGAAATGCAACTATATTTCTTGGCAGAGGTAGTATTCCAGAACTGGATCCAGGCCTCAGTCCCCTACTCATGAAACAAGGGAGCTAATGTATGGCCTTAGGAAAAACTTGTTTCTATGGCAAACAGTTTGGAATAATTTGGAAGTTTTAGCCTTAGTTAGAAACAATCTATAAAAGAGAGAGAAACCCAGGCTTGCTTCGGCCATTTGGTGTCAGTCTCTGTTCTCCTGGTCTCCATGGTTAACCACTTTAATCATAGCTCTGGAAGGAAGGAACCACTTACTCTTCTGCATCTAGCCTTAACAGCTGGACCCTGCCTAATTAACTGTCTCATGAGATATATATGCCCCCCAAAAAAATCCTGTCAAGCTTCTGGTGCTTAGGGAGTCAATTCAATCCCCTCTCCCACAATGAGTCCATGATTTTACTCATACTTGTACAACTAGTGGAGTATGTGATAAAGTGAACCTAAGCCTTAGCTTCAGTAATACCATGTTGCCCTAGATGACCCCCAAGCGACTTCTATAACTCCTGCTGAGCTTGCACCTACAGAGGCACAAGGCCCATTAGAAACTTTCTATCCTTAATCAAAGGTAATTGAAAGGACTAACATAGGTTGCTGAGCTCCTGTGCAATGCTGTTCTGCACTTTGACTTGCAGAGCCACTGAAACTATAACTATTGATTCTGTAGGAACCTAAACTCTTCACTACTGAGCTTATATACTTATATACTGGCTTGCTAATAAAAGACTTTGGCTTAAAACAAGTCTGAGTGTTCTTCTCTGCTCACTCGGTAAGGACTTAAATCACATTGATAGTCTGTATACTCCTGGTCACCATTACCTACATTTGGTGTTCTGCAACAGTTCATAAACAAACTACATATTTATGGATAACCTTTGCCACATACTGGCTCTCCAGTTGCTGGAGATCATCTGTCCTGTCAGCTGGAAAGATTTATGCAGGGCTACATAGATCTCCCCAGACAGGGTTGTAGCCCAGCTAGAGAAAAATGGCACCATACCGCCAGTGCTTATAGCAAAATGTATGTGGACACACATCCACACATGAAAGTATACACATGCACACACCCTCACAATCCACTTCCAATGCAGGTAACTCATACCCATGACACACCCATGCACCTGTGCAGACCCCAGAATTTGGAGGAAATCAGGAAAGGATCCAGAAGTTAAGAGAGAAGTGAGGGTGGCAGGAGAGGGGAGGGAAATGAAGACTCACTTCCCAGGAGCTTGTCGTGATCCTAAGGCTCTGACCAGCAGAGCCTAGGGAAGAAACACACGAACGCCGACTTGCTGATGAAGCTACTTCCTCTTTATTCCCTGCAGCAGTTTCCTTATATACCATACCAAGCCTGTTCCCAAAATATCCACCAATCCCATTCCGCCCATGTCCATCCCATGCTCCCTAGAAGGTACTTCATAGGCGTACTGGCCTAACCGAGGCATTACATCACAGTCCATGCATGAGGCGCATGATACTGACAACAGCGCATGTGCCAGCCAAGACCAACAGCGCATGCGCCAGCCAAGACCACCATTCTTGGCAGTCAGCCTGGGCGCCATCTTGGGCTGACGTGCCACACCCTGGCTTCCCACAGGAGCTGAGAAGAGACCCTTGCTCTGACCCAACTCTATCAAATTCTACATCCTTCTTCCTAGACCAGGAATTGATTCTCCAATAATTTAACTAGAAACTACTCAAAGCTTACAACTTTCCAGGGTTAGAGTTCCTGTCAAATCTGATCTGAGGGTATCGTTCTTTCGCTTTCAGTGAGAAGGAAGAAATGAAGTATTTGACTTGAGATTCACATTTGTATGGAGACAAAATTTATTATAACAGGAGGCAACATAACAAAATATGGACAGTATTTGTATGAAAAACAATCAACAAACATTCTCCAAAAAAGACTAAGGGACCATTCCCTTATTTTCTATTTCATCTGTTGTCATAAAAGTTGAAGATGTATTTAATTGGTTTATACGACTGGGAATGTAAAGGATCAGTAGACTTCCTCTGAGGTCCCTCAGAGGTGAGGTGTAGAAATATAGTGACTACATTTTTCTATGGCTATTGATGAGGTTTTAATTGCTAATGATTTACTTACTCTTCCTGAAAACATAGCTCTTGTGTGTCCTCTGGTGCCTCTTGAGGTGTGATTTACAGATAAAGCCTCTATCACACTCACTGCACACATAAGGCTTCTCCCCTGTGTGTATCTTGTGGTGCTGGATGAGGTTTGACCTAAGGCTAAAGCCTCGGCTACACTCCTCACAAATATAAGGCTTCTCTCCTGTGTGTGTCCTGTGGTGCTGGATGAGATGTGCCTTGAGGCTAAAACCTCGCCCACACTCCTTGCAAACATAGGGTTTTTCCCCTGTGTGTGTTCTCTGGTGCCTGATGAGGTCTGACTTGAGGCTAAACCTTCGCCCACAATCCTCACAACCAAAGGGCCTCTCCCCTGTGTGTGTTCTCTGGTGCTGGGTAAGGTTTGACTTGAGGCTAAAGCCTCGTTCACACTCCCTACAAACATAGGGCTTCTCTCCTGTATGTGTCCTACGGTGTTGGCTGAGATGTGACTTTTGGCTAAAACCTCGTCCACACTCCTCGCAAACAAAGGGTTTCTCTCCTGTGTGTACCCTCTGGTGTTGGATGAGGTTTGATTTGAGGTTAAAGCCTCGCCCACACTCCTCACAAACATAGGGCCTTTCCACTGTGTGTATCCTCTGGTGCCTGATGAGGTTTGACTTGAGGCTAAAGCCTCGCCCACACTCACTACAAACATAGGGCTTCTCCCCTGTTTGTGTTTTCTGGTGCTGAATGACATCTGACTTATCACTAAAGTTTTTCCCACATTCTCCATTTTTTACTTTCTCAATTCCAGAAACACTTATCCCCACATATAATTTGCTTGTGTCCTCCAGGTTCACTTTCTGGCTCGTTCTGAGCTCTTCCACCATCATTCTCTTACGCCCTTTGAGAGGGCCAGGAAGGGCCTCTGAAATCTCCTCCTGATTTTTCTTTTCAGGTACAGGTTTGGATTTTCCTTTGGCCTCTTCATTTCTGGCTTTGTCTTCCTCCTGTGCATGTGGATCAGAATGTTGCTGCTCCTGAAGCTGGTCCCCTAGAAAGGGATACCCCCAAGGGATGTTTATTTCTGAAGATATTCTTGGCAATATATTATTTGGATGAATGCATTACACATGTTGACCTAAGAATTTCTTATTGCAGAAGACCAAAGAGCGGTAAAGACAAGAATAGGTCTTTTCCTGCCTCAGGGAACTCACAAACTGCACCTTCTTCCTGGTATCCTCTGATTATAGATATATGCACCTCTTAAATGTTATCTCCTGAGAGAAACCTTCCCTGACCACTGATCTCTACCTTCCCCTCACATATATTCCTAAGCACTTTTCCTAGTTTTCTTCAAAGAATTATCTATTTCTGCACATTCCTGTATAAATGTCTATATTCCCCAGTTCACAGATTAGCTGCTCAAGAGATGGTCTTATTCAATCAGTATTTCTAGTTCCTGACACAGAACAGAAATTTACATGACAACTAGTTGGTGCAATGAATAAATAACATGTGTGTATCATTAAGAATTATGGAGAAAATTAAAAAATTAAAGGGATAGGAGAAACTGGCTCACTGATAAAGCTGTTGGATGCTGGAGAATTTATTTTTTGGCCTGTACCTTTTTCAGCACTATATGGTATTAAATATTTTGTGAATAAACTATTTAAAAAGTAAAAAAAGCTGGGCGTGGTGGTTCACGCGTGTAATCCCCGCGCTTGGGAGGCGGAGACAGGAGGATTGCACAGGTTCGAAGCCAGCTGTGCGCACTGGCTTAGGAGACCCTGTTTCCAAATAAAAATGTAAAAATAGGTCTGGGAGTGTAGCCCGGAGGTAGAATGGCTTCCTGGAACCCCAGTACCACAAAAAAAGTAAAACAAGTATTTTAAAATACAAAAATTGTTACTAAAAGCCAGAAGGATGTGAGATGAATCTAGTATCAGAGGTATCTATTCAAAATTTACTGACATTGGACTTCCTTTCACTCTACTTAAGAGTTGAAACATCTAAATTACCAAAGAGAATTCCATCCCTTCTTTTATTTTACAAATCAGTGTTTACCTTTTTCTACTAGGATTTTTTTCTTCCATTTTCTATTCGACGTAATGCCCAGCTCTCGGCCATACTCGTCCCCATACCAAACCAGTAGCTCAGAGCCTGGCTTGATTACTTGGCAAGTTCTGTAGAAGATCTGTCTGTGGTACTGAAAAGCCACTAGATTCTGCTCCTCCTCATGCCGGGCACAGTTGACATACCTGTAGTAGAGGCAGGCAAAAGGAGGGAAATACGAGTTGGTCAGATTCCTTCTCTGTTTATCTGATCTGTGTCTGGCCTTTCACCTGGCAATCAACACCTCCTATTCCCACCTCTTTTCTTTCACAAGGTCCCAAGTCCTGCTCACAGTGCTCATGCAGCCTAAAATTTTCTTCTCACCTAAGGACCCAATTTTCAAAGCACAGTTCTGTGTTTCCCTCTACTTTGGCCATACAATGCAGTGATTCCCAGCATCTCTGAACTCTAAACCATACACTTAGGCTTGTCATAGACTCTTCATCTAGATAAGCACTCATCATCCTACAATCAGTCCAAGCCATCTTCTTTGAAGAGGCTTCCCCATAATCTGCTGTGGTACCATCCAATTGCCTTCCCCAGATTCTAATAGAAACTCAGATATCTCTCTGTCTTAGCATAACACAAAACAGTAATAGTTTATTCCATCCTCTATTACGGAGGATAGAAGGACTCTATCCTCTGGGGGGAAAAAAAGCCCCTCACAGAAAAGGGCTGGGACATTAAGCTTACAGACCAACAGCTCTCCAGCAGCTTCTTTTTCTTTAGGCTCAGACCCAGTGTTGGTGACTCTGAGACCAGCAGATACCCTGTCTCACAGACTGAAGGTCACTTGGTGCAGGTTGTCCTGGCACTATAAACTCATCAAAAACAGAAAAGACCAAACAAACAAACAAACACAAAATCCAGAAAAATCACAGCTAAATTTCCTATAATAAATGTTTCAAGTCTGTCTGCCATACAGTTTCTTCAAAGTCATAGGCTGTGTGATCTGTTTGAGTAATAAAGTCCATTATTAAAACCAGAACAAAGTGCTAGGTTCCCAATTGTATATACAATAAGGATTTATGTTTTAATAAAAATAAATTATGATTTTTATATTTACTTTTTCCTGAATGTTCATGATATAAAAGAATATTGTATAGAGGAAAACGAGAGCCACTGAAAGAGGCCTGATGAGAGGAAGAGCTTGAATGTTCTCCCAATCCAGAAACTATTTGTCTTACCTCATCCAGTTGGCCTGAGATATATCCTTTCCATCCACATACTCATAGGAGTTTCTCCCCTTGGTAATCTGAGTTTCAGAAAAACAAAAAAAAGCATTTGGGAGTAACAATCAGAAAAATTATGTGACTGTTTTCACTGATGTCTTTGAACCTGCATGAATCTGGCTGCCAGTTGTAACCACACAGTATGCTCCCAAGTCATCATCCACACACCTGAGTAGATTTATACAGAGTAGAAAACCCACAAGGGTGAATATGCTTTTCATCTCTGTACAACTCTGATTCTACTTGTGTGTGTGTGTGTGTGTGTGTGTGTGTGTGTGTGTGTGTGTGTGTGAGAGAGAGAGAGAGAGAGAGAGAGAGATAGACAGAGAGAGAGACAGAGAGAGACAGAGAGAGACAGAGAGAGACAGAGAGAGACAGAGAGAGACAGAGAGAGACAGAGAGAGAGAGAGAGAGAGAGAGAGAGAGAGAGAGAGAGAGAATGGTGACTGAGCATGGGTTATTCTACCTTCAAGCTATACCCCCTGCCTTTAAGAATTTTTTGTTGTTGTTGCTATGTTGCTGAGGTTGTTCTCAAAACTGAAATCCTCCTGTCTCAGCCTCTTTTTTTGTATTACTTGGGATAGAACCCAGGGGCATTTTACTTCAAAGCTACAACCCCAGCCCTATTTTTTTATTCTTTATTTTGAAACAGTCTCACAGAGTTGCAAAGGGCCTAAGTAACTGAGGCCAGCTGCAAACCACAATCCTCCTGTCTCAGCCTCCCTAAATTCTGTAATTACAAGTGTGTCCCACCATGCCTGGCTTCTGAGCATCTTAAGTACTGGAATTACAGGCATGCACTACCATGCCCAGTGTCACTTTCTGATCTTAAAAGTAGGGGTTTCATTCTCATGCAAAGTCTGTTAAGTGTACAATCTAATTATATTGCCCTATCCATGCCATACTATATTACATCAGAAGCACAGAGCGATGTGGGGGCTGGAACAGAGAAATGAAAGCATGCTCACCAACCAGGAGTACCCGCTGCTGGCTGCCTCTTCATTCTCTGTAACAAGGCCCTCATAAGGGCCAAAGTGCACATCCACTGACAGAACAGATTCTCCATTCCACACTCCAAGCCCAGCCTTGGGGATGCCTGATGGTCCAATTCTCAGTCCAGGGGGCAGGCTGAGGACAGGACGGTCAGGAAGCCCTTTTTCCACCACAGTGTCTTTTAAGAATGCAGGGGCCCCGTGAACAGCACAGACCTCAATGAAGAATTCCTTGCATTTCTCACAATCTGGGGTAAGAGCAGCAGAAATTATGATACATGGACATTACCAGATATAAAGAGATTCAGAAAGAGTCCAGCATGCATGCTGTTTCCCCTCATTTTTTATTTACAGCAACTAGAATAAGGGAGTGATTTGGGGATTAAATGACTACATGAAATATTATACCAGGACACAATAGTCTTGCCAAAATGTACTTACAGAGGAAGTCATCTTCCTTGGGCTCGGTGAGCTCTGTATAAGTGCACTTTTTTCTTTCTCGTAGGCTGTAAGTCTTCACTTCAACTTTCTTTTCCACGAGTTCTAAATTGAAGAATAGTAAGCAAATGAAGTTTGGAATCTATAGTATTTGTCTGTTTCTTCGGAAAATGCAACATCTGCTATCATCCAATAATCTATTTTTTACATACTTTCCTCACCGCTTTAATTATTTGTTCAGAGAAGATATAACTCACATTGACTCTAACTATAGATGCCTAGTTCAGGTTCAAGCTGTTCCCATTTTCATGTTTAATTTCCACTAGCCCAAATCAAATTTTCTACTTATAGGAAAGTTCTCGCCGGGTGTGGTGGTGCACACTTGTAATCCCCACTCTTGGAAGGTGGAGACAGGAGGATCACACTGGTTCAGAGCCAGCTTCGCTGGCTTAAGAGACCCTGTTTCCAAATTAAAAAAAAAAAAGTATAAAATAGGTCTGGGAGTGTAGCCCAGAGGTAGAAGGGCTTCCAGGAACCCCAGTACCAAGAAAGAAAGACAGACAGACAGAAAGAAATAAAGAAAGAAAAGAAAAAGAGGAGGAGGAGGAGGGAGGGAGGGAGGGAAGGAAGAAAGGAAGAGAGGGAAAGAAAGAAAAGAAAGAAAGAAAGAAAGGAAGGAAGGAAGAGAGAAGTTCATTCTTGGACTTACTCATTCAGAAAGTATTTGTTGAGGGCACATAGCATGTTAGGCATTGAACAAAGCCTAGCCATACAACACTAAGAAAGTGTGGTCCAACGGGCATGGTGGTGCATGCTTGTGATCCCCGCACTTGGAAGGCGGAGACAGGAGGATCGCACAGGTTCGAAGCCAGCCGCACTGGCTTAAGAAACCCTGTTTCCAAAAATAAAAAGTATAAAATAGGTCTGGGAGTGTAGCCCAAAGGTAGAAGAGCTTCCAGGAACCCCAGTACCCAAAAAAAAAAAAAAGGTGTGGTCCTTATGGCCACAGATGGATTTATTGGACACCTTGCCTGTTATCATTTAATTTATATTTTATGATGAACTACTTATATCTACCTTCATTTCACATATTAATTTCAGAAGCTCAGGAGGTTTATAAGATGTGTCCAAGGCTCCCATACCTCTATGTAGATAATAACCTGTATGTGACCTCAGCAGTTTACTTAACTCACAATCCCATGGCTTACTTAGTCTAGCTTAAGTCCAGGTCTATCCAAGTTTACCACATATTCTTAGACCATCCTTATAAACCTTACTAGAGAATTCAGAAGGACTAAAGTCCCCAAGTTATTTTCTCTTACCCATTTTTCTAAATTGCTGTTCAGAGGTCTCTGCTTCTCTGAGAGGGGACACAGTTTTCTGGTCCTGTTCTGAGCCACTTGTATTCAGTCCATCTGCTGTTTCTGACAATTCCTTCAAACTGGATTCATTTCTTAATGGTTCCGTGGGCATTTCCTTTCATTAGAGCCACATTTGAAAAGAGAATATGCATTTTTCTGATTCTATCAAGCTTATTACACATTGAAAATACCTGGGTTTTTGTGTAATGAGTAAAAGGAAGAATCTAAGTGGCTCTGAATCCAGGGCTGGACCCATGTTCTATGGTTCACTTGCTTCCTCTCTGATCCATATATGTTAGACCAAAGGAAGACTACCGGAGAAAACTAGATGGATCACCAAGGTCTGTAAACAATGGGGTACAGACATGCAGAGAAAAAAAGGTAATTTCCTCTATAAACTAGAGACATTTGATATGAAGAAAATTTAGAAAAGCAAAAAAAAACACACCTGGAAAATGAGGTAACAGCAGTAGACTAGGAAGACAGGGAAGAAATAGTTAATAGACATAAATCTGGACAACTATGAAGGTGATGCTAAAAGATGCAAATTGCCAAAGCCCAGGAAAAGGCTGCCCCCCTCCACTGAACAAGAATTTGAAATTAGTTCCAGAAGGATATATTTTTATAGAATAAAACATAACCCATATAAAGTCATTTTTATTACTTTGGTGCATTATAATTTTAAATCATATTTGAATATGGTATGTCAGAAAGATGTATGGGCATAGTTCTTCGTGCCTTCCCCACTAGATCCCTCTCTACTCCCTCTCACTCCCATACATGTCTTTGATACTGAAATTGGTAGTCTTCTATACATTCAAAGCATTGTATTTTGTCTCTCTTCCCTATTTACCCTGAGTCAGTTTCTTATCTGTCATTTCTCAACCATCAAATTCAAAAGTTTTCCAAGTTTGGAGCTGCATTTTTTTTTAAAAAAATGGGTCCCTGTGAGATATGTTTCCCTATCTCCTCCTTATCACATTCACAGTACAGTTTACCTGTATATTTTAAGCTTCCCTTAATGTATGCTAGCCCTTTTCTCTCTGGACCTAGTAAAAAAGAACTGAGGTGGGAATAATCAGCTCAATGACATAAAGACAACGGCTACAACAATATAAACATTATGGTACCATGAATCTTTGATGAATCTGTAAGTGCTTTATAGAGGAGTTTTGAATTAGCCTGTACTACTACCAACTGTGATCTCAGGTGTTAAGATTGCACAGCTCTGTACCTCAGTCTCATCTATGAAGTGATTATAGTTTATTATTTCCCTCATGGTTGTTGTAAGGTTAATGTGGGTTGATTCATGTAAAATGCTTAAAATACAGTTTGAAAGATGGCTAAAATAAAACAAGTGACAGAAATTATTATTGCTATTCTTAGTAACTCTTAAAAATAAGAGACACCATTAAACAGAGTAGGCAGCAATTTCCAGGGCTCTTTTCTTTTTTTCCTGTGTTTGTGTCCATGAAAAAGGTTTTCTGGTAAACAGATTCGGAAGATACTCACATTCTTGTGTTCACTCTGGCTCACGCTGAAGGCCATCGAAGAAGATTTAACTGAAAGGTAATGAGAAACTAGTAGTTGATTCATAAATGTTTCCTAATTCTAGAGATTCTTATTAATAACAGATAATTTTTAACCAGATAATATAATACATAAAGTAATGCATATAGACCAAAGGAACAAAAAGACAGTCTAAAATATTTACATCTATTGTTAATCTTTGACAAGAGTTCTGAGACTACACAATGAGAAAAATTTGCAACTGAATGGAGAAAGATCTTTATCTTACATTATATATAGTTAGGCTTCCATATTTGTGGGTTCCCCTTCCTTGGACTGAACAAATTACAAATTAAAAATATTTTAAAAAATGCTTGTCCAGGTTAACCATGTCTTATTCATAACCAAATATAGTTTAAATGTATACTATTTATGTTCAATAAAGAAATTTAAAATAAATAAAATAAAATAATCTAATTATTTAAAAAAATCCAATTGCACTAAAATGTGCAGATGTCTTTTCTTGTCATTATTCCCTAAGCAATACAGTTTTATGAGTATTTTATTAGTCATTTTAGGCAATTTAGTGCTGAATCAAAATGAATGAGAGGATTAGGTAGAATATATGCAAGTACAAAAAGCTATTTTATATAAGAGGCTTCAACATCCTTCTCTTTTGGGATTCTTAGGCTGGTGGTGATGGGGGGGGATTCTAGAATCAATCACCTATAGATAATATTTTAAAAACTCAGTAAAAATTTATTCTAAATGGATTAAAGACCTAAGCATAAACCTGAAATGATACAAAATACTAGAAGAGTAATGAGTAATGATTTCTAGACTATAAAACCAAAGTGAAAAGAGACAAATGGAACAAACTTATCTTCTGTGTAGCAAAGGAAACAAAATGAAAAAGCAGTCTACAGGATGGAAATGAATATGCTATATATCTAGTAAGATGTTAATATATAAAGCACTCCACATTTCAATAATGAGACTTGCCAAATAACCCAATTAAAAAGTGTGTGATAGACTGCAAGGAGCCTTTAGGAGGTGATTAGAAATACATGAAATATGAGTGGGCACCTATGACAGGATTAGTGTTTTTATAAGAGAAAAAAAAATTTCCTCCCCTACACCATGATGTGTCCCCCAGCCGAAGAATACAAAGAGCTCATGTGAACACAGTGAGATAGTGGTCAGTTATGAACTAGGAAGAGAGTTACCATCAGAACCTAACTAGGTTTTGGACTTCCTGCCTCTACACTGTGAAAAATAAATCTATGTTGTTTAAGTAACTTAGTATATGGTATTTTGTTATAACAGCTTCAGATGAATAATACAATGGGCAAAGGACTTGGAAAGACATTTCTACAAAGATGATATAAGAATAGCCAGCCAACATATGAAAAGGGGCTCTTTGTAATGGATCATCAGGAATATAAAAATAAACTACACTCTTTAGGATGACTACAATTTTAAAAAGAAATAGAAAATAATAGGTGTAGGCAAAGATGTGGAGAAATTGGAACCCTTGCTCACTACTGATATAAATGTAAAATGTTGTAGCTGCCATGAAAAAAGTGTAAAACCCCTCCAAAAATTAAAACTATCTTATGATTTAGCAATCTAAGTTTTGAATATATCTTTTTTTAAAAAGATGTCAATAGAATCAAGAAGATATTTTCATAGGCATGGAGGTTACAATCTTATTTTCAAGAGCCAAGAGGTAACAGCCACCTAAATATCCACCAACAAAGTAATGATTACAAAAATATAGCATGTATGCACAATGGAACATTATTTAACTTTAAATAAGAGTGAAATCCTATCAAGTACTGTGACAAATTCAGAAACAATGAAGACATTTTTCCAAGTGAATTATGCCTGTATCAAAAGCAAATACTACATGAAGGGGAGGATTATAGGTTTAAGGGAAGTGAGAAAGGATTGTATATTCAAAGCTAGCCACAGCACCTTAGCAAGAAAGGTCATGTCTCAAAAAAAGGTCTGGGTGTATAGCTCAGAGATAGACCCACACTGGGTTTAATTCTCCAGTTTAGGCTTAGAGACTACCTCTTCTGAACTCTTCTGTCAAATATAGTCAAAAGAAAATTAGCTTCTCACTTCTAAGTTATAATGACTATATTTTCTATATATCCAATACTGTCTCTGACCTGTTGGAAATATAAGGGAAACAAAACAGCAACCTCTGAGACACAAAAAATCAGAGTTATTTTGGGACTAGAGATTCATGTGATGTGTAAAATACATTTAAAATGTATCTACACAATATATCATATGTTACTAATGTATCAATTTGCCATTCAAAATTAATAGCTATATTATTATTCATTATATATTACTAGTATATGATGATATTATTGATAAAACAATATTGTTGTTTTGTGAGCTGGCCTTTATTGAAACATGAAAGCTGGTCAATGGGCTTTGAGACCGAGAAACAAAATCCTTCTCCTCTATCAGAAGTGCTAGGAGGACAACCAAAAGGTCATGGCAACCAGGAAGTAACACAAATGCTTGGTGGGTTGAGGGAAGATATGCAGTTTAATTAAGGTATTCTTTAATTGTCCCTTGATTAACAATGTTTAGCAAAAATTATGTTTTTGAACGAAAGAATCAAATTTAAAACATATATATGGTATGGAGAATGAGACTATAAACCGTATATATCCTTATTTGTCTTTTTATTTTTATTGGTGCATTATATTCATACATCATATTGGGGGAAAAAACATGCACACATCACTGATTTAACCCCTACCCAATTCTCACCCCATTCCCTCCCCTTCCCTTCCCTCCCTTTCTCAGCTTAGTGGTTGACTTCGATATGTATATTACATTGTGTGTTTTAGAGATTTTCCTCTTCCCCCCTCCTTTAGGTTGTCTTGTTTGCTCCTCCATGGGATTTTCTTTTTCATCTAGAGTTCCTCCTATGACCCAATTCTCCCTAACTCTCACATATTAGGGAAAGCATCTGATTTCTTATTTTTTGTGACTGACTAATCTCACTTAGCATAATGTCCTCCAGTTCCTTCTTGATTAAGTGTGACATCAGTGTTCTGCCACAACTGTTTCAGACCTTTTTATTTCTATTTGAAGTTCAAAAATAGGAACAGAAATGAAAGATACTAAGCCACTGAAAAACCACCCTTTCAGTCCTTCCTCCTCTTTATGATGTAAACTACACTCTGAATTTCACATTTATTTTCAGATTTTTACATATTTTTCAAATCTATTTACCACTAACCTATATAGTTTTTCACACATTTAAAAACATATTGTCAAATATAGTTTATATGTATACTATTTATGTTCAATAAAAAAATTGTTAAAAGAAAAAAATATATTGTCATTGTCTTTAATCTTTTTTGTTTGCTGATATTCATATTTCTAAGGAAAGTTTCCTTTATTGCCTTCTAAGATATTTCTGAGACCTAAACATGGTCTGCTTTCAAGAGGTGACCTCTAAATATTCAGAGTTCCTCACCTTGCTGCTTAGGTGTCCATTCTTCATCAGAATCTTCAGTGTCATCTCCCTGGGTTTTATGAGATTCCCCTTGTTGACACTTGAAAGCTGGTTGAGGGGCTTTGAGACCTAGAAAGAAGCAAAATCTTTCTCCTCTATGGGAAATGCTAGGAGGAACAAAGGACGGTGGCAACGAGGAAGGACCACAAATGCTTGGTGGGTTGAGGGAAGATTTCCAGTTTAATTATGGTTTAATTGTCCCTTGAAAAACAATGTTTAGCAAAATTATCTTCTTGAACAAAAGAATCAAATTTTTATATATATATATATATATATATATGTGGTGTGGAAAATGAGACTACTGTTCTTGATTCAGTGTGACACCAGTGTTCTGCCACAACTGTTTCAGACCTTTTTTTATTTCTACTTGAAGTTCAAAAACAGGAATAAGCCATGTAATCCCCGTGCTTGAGAGCAGAGACAGGAGGATCGCGCTGGTTCAAAGCCAGCCTTGCTGGCTTAAGAGATGCTATTTCCAAATTAAAATATAAAATAGGTCTGGGAGTGTAGCCCAGAGGTAGAAGGGTTTCCAGGAACCCCAGTACCACCAAATTTTAAAAAATACAGAAATAAAAACAGAAAGATATCAAGCCACTGATAAGCCACCCTTTCAGTCCTTCCTCCTTCTCTTGTGATGTAAACTACACTCTGAATTTCACATTCATTTTCAGATTTTTACATATTTTTCAAATCTATTGTCTACTATACAGTTTTTCACATATTTAAAAACATAGTCATTGTCTTTAATCTTTTTTGTTTGTGATATTTGTATTTCTAAGGAAAATTTCCTTATTACCTTCCAAGATATTTCTGAGACCTAAACCTGGTCTGCTTTCAAGAGGTGACCTCTAAATCTTCAGAGTTCCTCACCTTGCTGCTTAGGTGTCCATTCTTCATCAGAATCTTCAGTGTCATCTCCCTGGGTTTTATGAGGTTGCCCTTGTTGACACCTGAAAGCTGGTTGAGGGGCTTTGAGACCTGGAAAGAAGCAAAATCTTTCTCCTCTATGGGAAGTGCTAGAAGGAGGAACAAAGGGTGGTGGCAACGAGGAAATACAACAAATGCTTGGTGGGTTGAGAGAAGATTTCCAGTTTAATTAAGGCTTCTTTAATTGTCCCTTGATTAGCAATGTTTAGCAAAAATTATCTTTTTGAAGAAAAGAATCCAAGTAAAAAAAAAAAACTATATATATATATTTATATATATGGTATGAAGAATGATACTATAAACCTTATATATCATTCATGATTCAGTGTGAAGTCAGTGTTCTGCCACAACTGGTTCAGACCTTTTTATTTCCATTTGAAGTTCAAAAACAGAATATTTCCAAGCCACTGAAAGCCACCCTTTCAGTCCTTCCTCCTTCTCTTGTGATGTAAACTACTCTGGATTTCACATACACTTTCAGATTTTTACCTCTTTTCCAAATCTATTAACTAATCTATATAATTCACACATTTAAAAACATGATAGAAATAGCCTCTAGCTGTATATATTGTCATTGTTTGAATCGTTTTTGTTTCCTGACATTCATATTTCTAAGTAAAGTTTCCTTATTACCTTCCAAGACATTTCTGAGACCTAAACTTGGTCTACTTTCAAGGTAACCTCTAAATCTTCAGAGTTCCTCACCTTGCTGCTTAGGTGTCCATTCTTCATCAGAATCTTCAGTGTCATCTCCCTGGGTTTTATGAGGTTGCCCTTGTGGACACCTGAAAGCTGATTGAGGGGCTTTGAGACCTGGAAAGAAGCAAAATCTTTCTCCTCTATGGGAAGTGCTAGGAGGAGGAACCAAGGGTGGTGGCAACGAGGAAGTACCACAAATGCTTGGTGGGTTGAGGGAAGATTTCCAGTTTAATTAAGGCTTAATTGTCCCTTGATTAGCAATGTTTAGCAAAAATTATCTTTTGAATAAGAGAATCAAATTTAAAACATATTATATTCTATGGAGAATGAGACTATAAACTTTATGTATCTTTCTTGATGCAGTGTGACATCAGGGTTCTGCCACAACTGTTTCAGACCTTTTTATTTCTATTTGAAGTTCAAAAATAATAGAAACAAAAAAAAGATAGCACAGCCACTGAAAAGCCACCCTTTCAGTCCTTCCTCCTTCTCTTATGATGTAAATTATTCTGGATTTCACATACACTTTCAGATTTTTACATATTTTCCAAATCTATTAACTAATCTATCTATATAGTTTTTCACACATTTAAAAACATGATAGATGCCGGGCGTGGTGGTGCACACTTTAATCCCCTTGCTTGAGAGGCGGAGACAGGAGGATCACGCAGGTTCAAAGCCAGCCTTTCTGTCTTAAGACCCTGTTTCCAAATAAAAATATAAAAGTAGGTCTGGGAATGTAGCCCAGAGATAGAAGGGTTTCCAGGAACCCCAGTACCACAAAAATACCAAAGATAGAAATAGCCTTTTGCTCTATATATTTTCATTGTCTTGAATCTTTTTGTTTTGTTTCCTGATATTCATATTTATAAGGAAACAGTTTCCTTATTAATTTCTAAGATATTTCTGAGACCTAAACCTGCTCTGCTTTCAGGGATGACCTCTAAATCTTCATAGTTCCTCACCTTGCTGCTTAGGTGTCCATTCTTCATCAGAATCTTCAGTGTCATCTCCCTGGATTTTGTGAGTTTCCCTTTTTTGACACATGAAAGCTGGTCGAGGGGCTTTGAGACCTGGAAAGAAGCAAAATATTTCTCCTCTATGAGAAGTGCTAGGGAGAGGAACAAAAGGTGGTAGCAGCCAGGAAGTAACTAAAAGGCATGGTGAGTTGAAGGAATGAAAATGGAATACTCTGCAATGCTATTGTTATGTTCAGCCTGCACTGACACAAGGTTAAAAAAAAAGATTTCCTCCAGTCTTATCTCCATACAGAAAGGAACTGTGGGAAACCTTAGATTCCTATGAGAGAGTGAACATAATATAGGCACTTGAAGATGTATACTTAGTTTCCTAGACTGGCTTGACCCATATCCTCTTCTTACCTAGAGAAATTAACATATCATAGTTCCTTTTCACATTCCTATAGCGGATTTTCTCCCATTCTCCTATTTCTGCCCATTCTTCTTTGGAGAAGTATATGGAAATGTCCTTGAAAGTGTCTTCGACCTGGAGAGAAATAAAAATACATTGTGATATACTAGCATATGTCAGAACATGGAGCTTTGTTTTTTCCTCCACAGTCATGCAGGGCATAGCTTGCAGCCTCTGGTGGTCTCTGAGAATGAGAATAAAGACTTTCTCTGCCTCTGCAGATGGTTATATATCTGAACAAACTGAGTATTATATCAGCCTCTGCTGATGAGCAGTTGCTGATGTGCTGCCTTTTCTCCCCCTTATCCCACTACCCACCATTCCATTCCATACACTCACAGTCAGGGCAATGAGTGGTGCATGACAGGAGTCTGTGGTCCTCAAAACCTATTGTTTACTTCTGTTCCCCTTTGCCTTCCCTCCCACAGATCATGCAAGAGTACTGCCTTTCCTCCATCATTCTACCTTGGGTATCCAGCCAGATCTCACCTCGTCTCCTGTGTTGCTTTCCTCCTCATCTCCTGTGTTGCTTTCCTCCAGGGACTTGTTGCTGGACAATGCCATCTGGGAAGAGACAAGCTTCTGTGGAAAAAGAAAGAACTGAGGGGGTTTTCCTCTTCCTTGGCTATAACATATAGAGTATGGAGGAGGTTATGTGATAGGAGAGGCTGTGAACTCAATGGCTAACCAGGCCCTCTGAGCAAGGTGGCCCAGGAGCCTTCCAGATATGAGGGGAGTCATGGGAGGAGACCCAACCACCACAGCCTGATCAGGATTGTTAAGCAAGCAGAAAAAGATCACCCTCACAGCTGAATAAGAGGTCCCCAGATGGTGGAACTTTCTGACTGGCACCTCGCCCAACCAGTGGAAGTACCATATGTGGGCTTCTGTGGGCAGCTGTCTCTGGGCAAACAATGTGGTTCCCAAGTCCACAGTATTTGGGGCCTCCCAGGATGAAAAACTGGGATTTCCAAGGTGGAAGAGATTTGAGGTACCTCAGGAAGAAATAGTTGTTGTTTAGGTGGAAGTATTTTGGTCTCTATGGCTAAGGACATTCCTGAATTCTCAGGGAAAAGGGGTCTAGGATCTAGCAGAGATGATCTCCTAGAGGATTTACCACTTGGAGGGCCTGTCAGTAACTTCTGTCTGCGCAGCCTCCCCTGGCCTGACCCCACCTCCCTGAAGCTGACCCCATCTCGCAGGGCCCAAGCGCCTCCTCACCAGGCCTGACTACACCTAGCCAGGCACCCGCGCCACCCACCGGGCAGACCCCATCGCCCCGGGCCTCACGCCACCTCCACAGGCCCGACCCCGCCTCCTCTAGCCTCTTACCGCCCCTCCGAGCCAGCTAGGGGACCCCACCTCCTCGGGCCTCATGCCGCCCCTCCCCACCAGCCCGCTGAACCCTCCTCTCCAGGCCAACCGCACCTCCCCAGGCCCGACCCCACCTCCTCAGCCTTGCACCACCTCCCCAGGCCCTACCTCACCTCTTTGAGCCTCGTGCCCCCCCCCCTCTGGGCCAGCCAAAAGGACCCCACCTCCCTGGGCCTCGCACCACCTCCCCAGGCCCGACCCCACCTTCCCGGGCCTCATGTCACACCCCAGGCCTGACCTCACCTCCTCCAGCCTTTCACCCGCTCTCTGGGCCAGTAGGGAGGATCACACTTCCCCGGGACTCGCGCCACCTCCCCAGGCCCGACCCCATCTTCCCGGGCATCACCTCCTCCGGCCTCGTGCCGCCCCTCAGGGCCTGCCAGACCAAACCCACCTCTTCCGGCTGACCCCACCTCCCCAGGCCTCGCACCACCTACCCAGGCCCAACCCCAGGTCCTCGAGCCTCAGCCACCCCTCAGGGCCAGCCAGGCAGAGCCCACCTCTCCTGCCCGACCCCACCACTCGGGCCTCGTGCCGCCTCTCTGGGCTGCCGAGCCAAACCCACCTCTTCCGGTTGACCCCACTTCCCAGGGCCCTGCGCCACATCCCCCTCAAGCCACCTTCCCAGGCCTGACCCCACGGGCCGCCCTGCCGGCTGACCCCACTTCTCCGGGCCTCACGCACCCCCACCGGCCCGGCCCTCACCTCTTCGGGCTTCAAGCCCGCACCGCCAGGCCAGCAGGGCAGACCTTACGGCTCCAGGCCCGACCCACCACCTCGGGCCTCGAGCAGCCTCAGTGGGCCCAACCCACCGCGCCTCGCGCAGCCTCAGTGGTTCCGACCCACCTCCTCGGGCCTCGCGCAGCCTCAGTGGTCCCGACCCGCCTCCTCGGGCCTCTCGCAGCCTCAGTGTGCCCGACCCACCTCCTCGGGACTCGCGCAGCCTCAGTGGTCCCGACCCGCCTCCTCGGGCCTCTCGCAGCCTCAGTGTGCCCGACCCGCCTCACTGCGCCTCGTGCAGCCTCAGTGGTCCCGACCCACCTCCTCGGGCCTCGCGCAGCCTCAGTGGTCCCGACCCGCCTCCTCGGGCCTCGCGCAACCTCAGTGGGCCCGACCCGCCTCACCACGCCTCGCGCAGCCTCAGTGGTCCCGACCCACCTCCTGGGGCCTCGCGCCGAACCTCCTCACCGCGCCTCGCGCAGCCTCAGTGGGCCCGACCCGCCTCACCGCGCCTCGCGCAGCCTCAGTGGGCCTAACCCGCCTCACTGCGCCTCGTGCAGCCTCAGTGGTCCCGACCCACCTCCTCGGGCCTCGCGCAGCCTCAGTGGTCCCGACCCGCCTCTCGCAGCCTCAGTGTGCCCGACCCGCCTCACCGCGCCTCGCGCAGCCTCAGTGGGCCCGAAGAGCCTCACCGCGCCTCGCGCAGCCTCAGTTGTCCCGACCAGCCTCACCGCGCCTCGCGCAGCCTCAGTGGGCCCGAACAGCCTCAGCGCGCCTCGCGCAGCCTCAGTGGTCCCGACCCGCCTCCTCGGGCCTCGCGCAGCCTCAGTGGGCCCGACCCGCCTCGTCGGGCCTCGCGCAGCCTCAGTGGTCCCGACCCGCCTCCTCGGGCCTCGCGCAGCCTCAGTGGTCCCGACCCACCTCCTCGGGCCTCGCGCAGCCTCAGTTGTCCCGACCAGCCTCACCGCGCCTCGCGCAGCCTCAGTGGGCCCGAACAGCCTCAGCGCGCCTCGCGCAGCCTCAGTGGTCCCGACCCGCCTCCTCGGGCCTCGCGCAGCCTCAGTGGGCCCGACCCGCCTCGTCGGGCCTCGCGCAGCCTCAGTGGTCCCGACCCGCCTCCTCGGGCCTCGCGCAGCCTCAGTGGTCCCGACCCACCTCCTCGGGCCTCGCGCAGCCTCAGTGGTCCCGACCCGCCTCCTCGGGCCTCTCGCAGCCTCAGTGTGCCCGACCCACCTCCTCGGGACTCGCGCAGCCTCAGTGGTCCCGACCCGCCTCCTCGGGCCTCTCGCAGCCTCAGTGTGCCCGACCCGCCTCACTGCGCCTCGTGCAGCCTCAGTGGTCCCGACCCACCTCCTCGGGCCTCGCGCAGCCTCAGTGGTCCCGACCCGCCTCACCGCGCCTCGCGCAGCCTCAGTGTGCCCGACCCGCCTCACTGCGCCTCGTGCAGCCTCAGTAGACCCGACCCACCTCCTCGGGCCTCGCGCAGCCTCAGTGGTCCCGACCCGCCTCACCGCGCCTCGCGCAGCCTCAGTGGTCCCGACCCGCCTCCTCGGGCCTCGCGCAGCCTCAGTGGGCCCGACCCGCCTCCTCGGGCCTCGCGCAGCCTCAGTGGTCCCGACCCGCCTCACCGCGCCTCGCGCAGCCTCAGTGGGCCCGAACAGCCTCAGCGCGCCTCGTGCAGCCTCAGTGGTCCCGACCCACCTCCTCGGGCCTCGCGCAGCCTCAGTGGGCCCGACCCGCCTCACCGCGCCTCGCGCAGCCTCAGTGGTCCCGACCCGCCTC
Source organism: Muscardinus avellanarius (assembly GCF_963383645.1). NCBI lineage: Eukaryota > Metazoa > Chordata > Mammalia > Rodentia > Gliridae > Muscardinus > Muscardinus avellanarius. Next base: position 6,591,879 of record NC_137809.1, read on the forward strand.
CTCGGGCCTCGCGCAGCCTCAGTGGGCCCGACCCGCCTCACCGCGCCTCGCGCAGCCTCACTGCGCCTCGCGCAGCCTCACTGCGCCTCGCGCAGCCTCAGTTGTCCCGACCAGCCTCACTGCGCCTCGCGCAGCCTCAGTGGGCCCAACCAGCCTCACCGTGCCTCGCGCAGCCTCAGTGGGCCCGACCCGCCTCCTCGGGGCTCGCGCAGCCTCAGTGGTCCCGACCCGCCTTCTCAGGCCTCGTGCAGCCTCAGTGGTCCCGACCCGCCTCACTGCGCCTCGCGCAGCCTCAGTGGTCCCGACCCACCTCCTCGGGCCTCGCGCAGCCTCAGTGGGCCCGACCCGCCTCACCGCGCCTCGCGCAGCCTCAGTGGGCCCGACCCACTTCCTTGGGCCTCGCGCAGCCTCAGTGGTCCCGACCCACCTCACCGCGCCTCCAGCAGCCTCAGTGGTCCCGACCCGCCTCCTCGGGCCTCGCGCAGCCTCAGTGGTCACGACCCACTTCCTCGGGCCTCTCGCAGCCTCAGTGGGCCCGACCCGCCTCACTGCGCCTCGTGCAGCCTCAGTGGGCCCGACCCACCTCCTCGGGCCTCGCGCAGCCTCAGTGGGCCCGACCCGCCTCACCGCGCCTCGCGCAGCCTCAGTGGGCCCGACCCGCCTCACCGCGCCTCGCGCAGCCTCAGTGGTCCCGACCCGCCTCACCGCGCCTCGCGCAGCCTCAGTGGGCCCGACCCACCTCCTCGGGCCTCGCGCAGCCTCAGTGGTCCCGACCAGCCTCACTGCGCCTCGTGCAGCCTCAGTGGTCCCGACCCGCCTCACCGCGCCTCGCGCAGCCTCAGTGGGCCCGACCCACTTCCTTGGGCCTCGCGCAGCCTCAGTGGTCCCGACCCACCTCACCGCGCCTCCAGCAGCCTCAGTGGGCCCGACCCACCTCCTCGGGCCTCGTGCAGCCTCAGTGGTCCCGACCCGCCTCACCGCGCCTCGCGCAGCCTCAGTGGGCCCGACCCACCTCCTCGGGCCTCGCGCAGCCTCAGTGGGCCCGACCCGCCTCACCGCGCCTCGCGCAGCCTCAGTGGGCCCGACCCACTTCCTTGGGCCTCGCGCAGCCTCAGTGGTCCCGACCCACCTCACCGCGCCTCCAGCAGCCTCAGTGGTCCCGACCCACCTCCTCGGGCCTCGCGCAGCCTCAGTGGTCCCGACCCACTTCCTCGGGCCTCTCGCAGCCTCAGTGGTCCCGACCCACCTCCTCGGGCCTCTCGCAGCCTCAGTGGTCCCGACCCGCCTCACCGCGCCTCGCGCAGCCTCAGTGGGCCCGACCCGCCTCCTCGGGCCTCTTGTAGCCTCAGTGGTCCCGACCCACCTCCTCGGGCCTCGCGCAGCCTCAGTGGTCCCGACCAGCCTCACCGCGCCTCGCGCAGCCTCAGTGGGCCCGACCCGCCTCACCGCGCCTCGCGCAGCCTCAGTGGTCCCGACCCACCTCCTCGGGCCTCGCGCCGAACCGCCGAACCGCGCCTTGCGCAGCCTCAGTGGGCCCGACCTGCCTCACCGCGCCTCGCGCAGCCTCAGTGGGCCCGACCCGCCTCACCGCGCCTCGCGCAGCCTCAGTGGTCCCGACCCACCTCCTCGGGCCTCGCGCCGAACCGCCGAACCGCGCCTTGCGCAGCCTCAGTGGGCCCGACCTGCCTCACCGCGCCTCGCGCAGCCTCAGTGGGCCCGACCTGCCTCACCGCGCCTTGCGCAGGCTCAGTGGTCCCGACCCGCCTCACCGCGCCTTGCGCAGCCTCAGTGTGCCCGACCCGCCTCACCGCGCCTCGTGCAGCTTCACCGCGCCTCGTGCCACCTCACAGGGCCAGAGCCCACCTTCTCTGGCCGCCTTGTGGTCCCTGCTGTACCTCGCCCGGCCAGATGGGCCTTGCGCCACCTCAATAGGCCTTGCTCTGCCTCAGTCCGCCTCGAGGCACCTCATACTGACTTCGCCCCCTAGCGGCTTGCTGAGGGTATGGGGCAGTGATTCCCCCTGGCCTCACAATCTACCAATCAACGCTTTGGCCCAAAGTACCAGCCAATTGGCATTCAGGACCGCTGAAGGGGCGTGGCATAGGGCGAATCCACAACTCTCAGTCCCTGGGCAACCCAGTACTATGTTCCGGTTTTCAGGGCAAAGAGAATCTGGGCTTTCCCGCCCTGTGGAAGGTCCTGACCCACCCCACATCAAGAAGCCTCAATCACGCAGGCGCAGGTTTATAATTTGACCTTTTGAAGCAAGTGTTGACGAACTTGTAATCCCAGAATTTGGGAGTCTGAGATGAGAGGATGAGGCAGTATCAAAGATAGCCTCAGCTATTTAGTGAGGCTCTCAGAACTTAGTGAGACCCCGTTTCCAAATAAGATATTAAAAAATGGGTCTGGGAGTGTAGGTTGGAGGTATAAAGCCCCTGGGTTCCATCCCCACCCCACCCCCAAAAAAAGACTACTGAGTCTCTCTGCATGCTTGGCACTGTCCAGGTTCTTTACACCAAGTTATGTGGAGGGTGTTAATCCAAGATAACTGTGTCCTGGTATAGAAGACCATGCCCATATGGAGATTTACTTTGTTAAAGCCTTAGCTGAGATGAGCAGTGCAAGAAAGCATACCCAGGATTCTGTTCTTCTAGTGTGCAATGTACAATGGGTAGGGATGTGGAGATATGGTCTATAAGGCCCCCTTAGGAGGCTGTTTTCTAGCCCAGGAAGGGATTCTCAACCCAATTTCTTTATAAAAATTTGGACTTTCTGGGGATCAGACTGAGGAGATGGGTGGAAGGAATTTTGTAACTATCAGGTCTTATACCCTGTAATACTCTGTTAGTTGGCCAAGTTTACGATTGCTTCACAAATACTTGTGCCTGTACTAAATATAATTGTAAAAGTAACTCCATTTTGTTTCTGCCAGCCATTGTACACTGTTTAACTTACTCCCCCTTCCCTTTCTTCCCCACTGTACAAAAGTAAATTGTGCTGCTCAAGATTGGGATATTAAGCTCTTGCCAAATAAGATATAGATAACTACCAGTTCTGTTCCTGTAAGATGGCATGCTTGCTCTGGCTCATCTTGAGGCCACCTGTGTGTGGTTTCTTCTCTCTCTTCTTCCTCCCCTATATAAGCCCCTCTCCCCATCAGATGGTGCACCCCTTGAGTCAGATTTCTAGACTGATGGTAGTGCTGCTGGCCATCTAATAAAGGCTTCAATTGACACTTCCTTTGGACTCTCGAGTCTTTCATTTCTCACTAATTCTGCATACAACACCCCAGGCCTGGGATTCCAGGAAAGAAGGTGTCTATGACCTAATTTCTCACAAAAGAGAGAGTACTTCCTCTGTCCTGAGACTGAAATAGGCCTGGATGGGATGGCAGTAGTCAGTAAATGCTGGAGGGCAGAGCCTTAGGCTTGAATCACTCCCTCCTTTCTCTCCTGGCTCAGGAGAAGACCCCAGGCCTGAGTCTCCAACCTCTGTCCAGTATTCCTTCGGGTTCTCAGTCTGGCTGTGGTCAGAAGTCTAGGGTCTGAGTCTCAGGTTTGCATCAATCCTTCCCTCCCCTCACACCTCCACTCCATTTCATACCACATCCTCTGCGGCACAGATAAGTCACTGAAATAAACTATCAGTAAGGGAGATTAGTCAGTGACCAGCAATTAACTGTCTCTGCTGGCCAGGCCTGAGCTGCCCAGAAGTTGCTGTAGATGAAGAGGCCAGAGAGACTTGTCAGTGAATCCTTGACCTCTCTTTTGCATCCTTGAGTCCTTTGTCTTTGTCCCCTGATTTAGTTCATTCTCTGCAGCATCTCAGGCTCTGCCCATCAGCTAAGGCATTAGAGGCATCTGTACTTTCTTCTTACTCAGCTCTTCTGACCTCTTCACCTCAGGCTAAGCCCAGTGATGCTCCAGCTTTAAGCAGGGATATTAGCTTAATCTATGCTGAGCAGCAGACACTGAATAAGAAACTTGACCTCCCCACACTCTGGCAGATAGGTAGAGGGTTCTCTCCAACCTGTAGTCACAGCTTCATTGACAAACCACCTTCCTGAAGTGACTCTGTCCAAGTCACCACTTTTCTTTGTTGTGTGAGATGTATCAGACTCCTCTGCAGTGATTTCAAAGAAAGAAAATGATCAAAACTAGACATGTACAAAATTTTGACGGAGCACTCTTGGCTGGGGCATAAAATATGACTGTCTAATGCTCTTGGCTGGAACATAACTATGTTTGCATCTGTAGGAAACTGGGATGGAGGGTTGCAACATTCCACAAATTACACCAGCAGAATATATGATAGAATGTATTTCGTATTTCTCGTGTAGTGGAAATGACAAAGTGGTGAGCATGTTTAGGGCAATAAAAATCTTCTTTTTTCAAAAGAAAATTTAAAATGATACTTTTACCCAGTATTGTAAAGATAAGCACCAAAGAGAACAGTCTGTACAGGATGATGCCCAGTCAGGTATTATAGGGCAGGAGCTGATGATCTTCTGATAGACTCTGAATACTCATTTTTCAGAGAGATTGAGAGATCTAAAATAAATCTTAAACTATTCATTACAGACATTTGAATACACATTATGGTCTGGAAACTGGTGAGACCTTTTTATAGGCAAATTGATGAGAATGGAGTGTATTGTTTTGTAAAGCAAAAAAAAAAGGCAGAACATAGCAAAATTATCAGGAGCCAGCCTACAACTGGGAATGGCAACCAAGTCTTCACATATCCACCTGGAAAACCTCCCTTCATGAAGAGCTACTCCTCTCACCAAGCAGATCTCTGCAGCTGTCCTAAATTTTTCCTGTCTCTGACTTCATAGGGATATTTCCAGAAAATGTACAGAATTCAAAGAACTTTAATAACTTGTCAGCTAATACAGCTAGTATGTAGAGGATCTAAGATCTGGACAAATTCCACTGGGACCCACAATCAGTCCATAAGCAAGGGCTCAGCCTCCTTGCCTGCCTCTGTCCAGTCCTTCTACACAGAAGCTGCATAAGTTCCAGATTCTTAATGCAGCAGGTGTTACATTTCCACAGTGTCATCCAGTATCTATAGTCATATTTTGCTTTTGACTAGATTGTCATCTGGCCCCAGTACAGAATGGAGGTACATGTGAAGGTACATCAGCCAAACAGGGGATTGCCAAGTGAGGAGTCAGACAACAGAGAGCCTTTATGGAGAACATGAATACCAGAAACACATTGCTATTAAAAGGTAAAAAGGTCACAGAAAGACATGAATAGAGTGATAGACTCACTGAGAGCAGCCTGTTCCTCCAAGTAAATGTTCCTGTGTCTCTTGCTGGTGCCACTTCTCAAATATCCCTATCAAACATTGTCTCAGGATCTTCTGTGCATCATCAGGTTTATTACTGATGACTACCTCAAAGATTCTCTACAATTGTTCTGTTGTGACCCTAATCCTCACTGCATGTTTACTAGTTAAACTTAACCTCTCAGGCTCTGCTTATATGTAATAACTTTTTTACTTCAACCCCTCCCCTCAGAATCAGTGTCCAGTGGGACCTCCACCTAAGAGTGAGGTCCCTTAGTATTCCCCTCTAAACCTGCTTTGTGTCTGCATCATTCTTTACCCCTCTGGTGTGCTATGGGATTAAAACTGATGACCCTTAACAATAGGGGTAGGGAAACCTGATGCCAAACAGAGAATTATCTGAATGTTTAATATTTTCCTTATCCCCAAATTATTTTATCTTTGATAAGCTACCTACCCAAATATTCCATCTAAGTCTTCTTAATTGCTCTATATTATTCCTCAATAAAGATCACCATGATCCATTGGGTCCTCTTGGATCACTGGTGAGACTTCATATCAGCTAACTCCAGATGCAAGCAGCAAGACACCAGTAGCTCCAGCAGAGTCACTGCTTTTCTCACCATCTCACCAGTTGTGAGGCTATTCTCACCATCACTCTCAAGATCAAACAGCAGTGCTGGAGCTTCTGAAAGTGACCCTCCTGCTGTGCTGCTTCATCAGTACAACACAGCCTTTCAGGATGTCTTGATTCCTTCACCTGTGCAATGCCTGATGGGCAGATAGGGAAGAAACTGATCAGACAAGGCAGGAGCCTGGGTAAGTCAGAGGTTTGGAGCTTCTTGTGAATTGAGGCTGAAGAAGGCAATGACATCAAATATGGTTTGCCCTCCAAGGACAGAGGGACACCTGCAGAACCCCATAATCTGGGGACAGCAGGCTGCTAGTAGGAGCCCTCTGCCCCGGGGTCAGTGACTACATGTAGAAACCCAGCACTATGGTAGAAGACCCATACTTTGGGAAGCCTTTGCAGTGAGGACTACACAGCAGGATGGAATGCACTACCAGAATCCTCAAACAATTGCAGATCCAAGGAGCCTCTTGGGTGAGGGCTGCACACACAGGATTCTTGCTAAAAAATGATGGTAATATTTATTTGTTTGTTTGTTTGTTTTTTGGTGGTACCAGGGTTCCTGGAAGCCCTTCTACCTCCGGGCTACACTCCCAGACCTATTTTTACATTTTTATTTGGAAACAGGGTCTCCTAAGCCAGCGCGCGGCTGGCTTCAAACCTGTGTGATCCTCCTGTCTCTGCCTCCCAAGTGCGGGGATTACAAGCATGCGCCACCACGCCCAGCTGATGGTAATATTTGTTGCAGGGGATAGGTTGGGGGGGTGTGGTGTGAAATAACCCCCCCACCACCAGACACACAGAGACAAACAAAAAAAAACGTGGATTCTTGTCCTAAGCTAAGAATAAGTATTCATCGCTTGGACAGCTGCTGCAGATTTAAAGAAGTTTATTAAAAAGATAGAAATATAGAGATAGTTACAGCCCTGTGCCGGAGCATGGCACAGGGGGGCAATTCGAATGAAAATGCCAACGAACTCCAGTTCACTGAATTTTTATCCTGTCTAAGTCCAGCAGGTCCCTCTGATTTTGGAGATCATGTTACCCCTTATCTCCAACCCCGGCTCTGCTTCTGTTATCTCTCCAGCCGAATTTATGGCCTAAAGGGGGAGACATCTCTGTCTCCAAACACAGGCCCAGATTTATGGCCGGAGGGGGAGGCATCTCTGTCTCCAGACACAGGCTTTTACCTTTCGTCTTCTCCCCCAAAATGTGTTAAATTGTTCTTAGGAATGCAAGGACATGTTAGCTTAACCCTGGCTTTCTTAGTAAAGAAGACATATTTCAGGATTGGACATCTTTCCCAGTATTGACACATTAATACATTTTAAACTCTCTTCCCAATACCAGTACAATATTTAATAAAGCTCAAGAAATAAATCATGATTATGAAAAAATTCAGAGATAGAACATCTTAAATAGAACATAAGAATACAATTAGCAGTATCCAGACAGAGAAACAGCATAAGAAATACAACTTTTATCAAATAAACTTTGAAGGAGGGGAAAAACAGGAAAAGACCCTTAAAGAATGAAAATTGTCTTAAGAGATACATAAGTCAAGATCAAAGAATGACATGTAATTGGATCTTTTTCTTTCTTTCTTTCTCTTTTTTTTTTTTTTTTTTTTTTTTTTGCAGGTCTGGAGATGGAACCCAGAGGCATTTTTTTATTCTTTATTTTAAGATTTAAAGAAGTTTATTAAAAAGATAGAAATACAGAAGATAAGTTATAGTCTCATGTTATCCTTGAGACTATATATGGTAATATGAGGGGGTGCTTCAAATGAAATTACCCCAATTTTTATTCTTTATTCTGAAACAGGGTCTCACTGAGTTGCAGAGGGCCTCACTAAGTAGCTGAGGCTGTCTGTAAACTATGATTCTCCAGTCTCAGCCTCCCACATGCTGGGATTACAAGTCTGTGCCACCACACCCAGCTTGGATCTTAATTCAAATAAATGCCTTTTAATAAAAACTAGTGACACAATTAGAAAACTAAAAATTGACTAGATAATGAAATAAACTATAACTGCTATTATATAGATGTGACAATCACATTACTTTTCTGGAGTGCATACCTTCTAGAAATATACAAGAAATATTTATGGGTGATATTCCATGATGTCTAGGAATCTTTAAAGTGAGATAGGGAATGGGTAATAGGGAGTGGGCAATGGTAAAAGATAAAAAAATTGCAATAGTTGATAATTGTTAAAGCCAGAAGATGGACTTATGGAGTAAACATACCTGTTCTACTGTTATATATGCTAAATTTATCATTAATAAGGTTTTAAATATCTCAACCAATATAGAGAAGACAAAATTCATTTTTTTTAATTTAAGAGTGGAGAAAAGAATAGAATAATACTATGGTTTGTATATTTGTTCCCCCAAAGTTCATGTGTTACAGGGTTGATCCCCAAATTTGGGTGGTATTGGAAGTCAGTAGTGGAATCTTTAACAGGTGGGGCCTATTTGACAGTTTTCCAGAAGGGGATACTAAGACGCTGGATCCTTCTCTGTCTTTTGCTTTCTGGCTGCCATGAGGTCAGCAGCTTGCTGAACTATGCACTCCTGCCACATGTACCTCTACTTCACAGAACCTACAGTGACAAAGTCAGCTGATCATGGACTAAAATATCCAAAACTATGAGACAAAAGAAATGTATCCTGATTAGAATATATTTTGTTAAAATACATGTATTTTAGCACCAGGTTTGGTTGCACATGCTTTGTAATCCCCACACTTGGGAGGCGGAGACAGGAGGATCATGCAGGTTCGAAGCCAGCCTCACTGGCTTAAGAGACCCTGTTTTCAAATAAAAAATATTTAAAAAATAGGTGACTGGGAGTGTAGCCCGGAGGTAGAAGAGTTTCTAGGAACCCCAATACCACAATACATAAATACATAAATTAATTAATTTAAAATACATGGTGGGTGTGGGTGTGGGTGTGTGTGTGTGTGTGTGTGTGTGTGTGTGTGTGTGTGTGTGTGTGTTACTGGGGATGGAACCCAGGGGCCTTCTACCTCTGGGCTACACTCCCAGACCTATTTTATATTTTATTTGGTAACAGGGTCTCTTAAGCCAGCTGAGGCTGGCTTCAAACCTGCGTGATCTTCCTGTCTCAGTTTCCCAAGTGCAGGGACTACAAGCATGCACCATCAGGCCCAGCAAAAATACATGTATTTCAACATGCATTTTTAAAAAATAAACCTAATATAGATTTCAAAGGTTGCATAAATTGCCAATAAACACTAGAAAAGAAGTGCAAATCATCATACTGGTAAGGGTTAATACATGTGATTATGCCCAGTGCTTGTGATAATGTGCAGAAACAAGCACTCATGCCCTCTTATAGACTGTAGAAACTGATGCGACCTCTTGGAAGACAATTTTGCTATGCCACTATTTTGAAAACTTAAGTCCACTTCCAGGAATTGATCCATCAAATATCCCAGTAAGTAAGCAAAGACATGTTCAGTGATATTTGACAAAGAATAAACATGAAACAACTTGAATGCCCATCACTAGTGGACTTAGGGCAGCTTCTCAATTACTGGGACTGAGCTTTGCCTGTCTACACCGCGGTTTTCTCAGATGTAGATTCATCGTTGTGGCCTTCTAGTGTTCCCACAGGGGTGTCATGCACTGTTGTAAGTGTAGGGGAATGGGAGAGCCCGGCATCGCTCGCGGACAGAGGCTTAGATGGCTTGTTTGCCCACGTGTGCAGCATGGCCCACTCCTTTCGCGGTATTTGATCCCCCCTAAGAGGCCTTCAGTAATTGGCAGCCCCCTAAGAAATGTGCGAGCTCCAGCCGCTGTTTCACCACGCATCTCCTTGTGGGGTACATTATGACCTGAGATGCACCTTATTTTGGGGACATGGACAGTTGGCCTGAGTCATGCACCTGCAACTCTCAGATGGGAGGACCACCAGAGTCACTGCCCTAGCGGAGGGAGCACGCTGGAGGGGGACACGCTGAGCCCCCGACCTCTCAATCTCCCAAGGAACCTCTGTCACCTTAGCTGGCACCACACCCACGCACCCACCCAGCCCGACCTCTGGCTCTGGTGGGCTGTCTGTGACTGCCCAGGGTCCCCCACTCGACAGCCCTGGTCTAGTGGCACTGTCTGCTGCGCTCCACAGTGCATGGCCGCCTAGTGGGCTGATGGCAAACTCCGGAGGGTGAGATGGGGGCTACTTTGCAGCTCACAGGCGCAATGCACTCAGTGTCTGCAGCCAGAGTCTGCAGCCTCAACGGCTCATTGAACCAAACTCGCATTGGCGTACAGACTGGCCCAAGAAACGTTCTGACACCTCAGCCAGCACCACACCACGCTTTCACCCAGCCCAGCCTTTTACCTCCGGGCCCCAATGTCCCCTTGGCCGGGTCTATCAGAGTACCCCACTACACTGCTGCGGGCTAGTGGTCATGTCTGCTATACTGTACAGCTCCCGACAGTCTCGATAGCTGATTGGACCAAACTTGAGCGAGAGAGAAGTGCAGGAATGAACTGGGGTACGTTTCAAGCGCACATGCTTAAACTGCACAGCTCTCAACCACCTCGGTAGCTGATTGTACTATAATCCCGCGGACCAGGTGGAGTTGGGTGGGACTTCTCGCAGGACGCATGTGCAGTGCTCTCTGTATCCGCAGCACAGCTCTCAACTTCAGCTGCTAAATGGACTAAACTCACCAAGGTGGTAGGCGGGGCTTTACAGTGCGCGCATGCGCAATGAACTCCGTGTGCGCCATTCGGAGTTTGGCCCCCTGACAGCTAATTGGACTAAACTCGCTGGATGGGAGTGCTGGATGGGGGTGGGAGGGCTTTGAGCGGGATTTTCGCAGAACACACATGCAGTGCACTCCGTGTCTGCTGCACAGCGCCCGACGCCTTGATGGCTTATTGGACCAAACTCGCGTGGGCAGGGAGACTGTCCCAAGGAACTTCCTGACAACTTAGCCTGCACCACACCTTCACCTGCACCATACCCTCACATCCACCCATCGCCCTGGGCCTGGTCTGTTACTGCCCAGTGTACCCCAGAGGACGGCTGCAGCCTAGTGGCCATGTCTGTTACACAGAGGTGGAGGCATTTCCAAGCAGGCATGCGCGATGCAGTCTGTGTCTTCTGCACAGCTTCTGGCTTCTTGGACAGCTGATTGGACCAAACTTTTGCTGCCATAGGAGAGGCATTTTGCATTGCTCACGCGCTTTTCACTTGTGTCTTCTGTTCAGCGCCCAGCCGCTGTGACGACTAATTAAACCAATCTTGCCCTGGCTAGGATGGGGATTCGTTTCGCAGCTCGAACGCTCAGTGCACTCAGTGTTGGCCTCACAGCGCCTGGCCTCCTTGATGACTGATTTGATCAAATTAGAGCTGTTATGCAGCGCACACGTGCAGTCCACTCTGCTGTCACTGGCTCATGGGGATGGGGTGTGGGGACAAACCTAGCTTGCATCTACTAAGGTACTTAAAACTTGAGGGCAGGGCCAGGAGTTGGAGTGCTGGCTTTGGGAGGCCAAATAAGGAACACAGATTCCTGGCCAGCTTCGGTACTTAGACCTTGTTTTCAAATAAAAATAAGAGGAGCAGGGCCATAGTGCACAGGTGGAATACCCCTGGGTTCCATGCCCGGTACCAAAAAAACAAAGCAAAAACCCACTACCACCACTGAACACCCCCTCCAGCAGTGTGCACTCGCAAATCTTTGGGGTGCGAAGTTTGAATAGGGCCTCTCCGGGTGTTCATCTCTCATCTCTACCGTGCCTGGAAGCCACAGCACAGCAAGGCTAAAAAACCATCCTACATGCAGGAAGCCTTGCTGGGTTAACTTTGGCAGCCATCAGCGCTGATTACAAGTAACAGGGTACAGCCCAATTGTGTGTCCCCTGAAACAATATCCATTCTCTAAATATGTTTTTTTCTTCTCTAAAGTGACCAGATTTTTAGACAGCAAACCCAGCTGCTATGTACTGCGTAAAAATATAAATTTATACGTATGTACTTCTACTTTGACATAAAACAGGTAAAGGAAGCAAATATTTGAATTCTATATTAGTTTGAATTATTTAATTTTGTGTCATAAATGATCTTAAAAACAGAAATAGTTAAAAGTATCATTTAGACAGCTTTGGTGGCACACACTTGTAATCCCAGTATCTCTGTACTTGGGAGGCTGAGATAAGAGGATCCCAAGTTCCCAGAGAGCCTGAGCTACTTAGTGAAGCCCTTAGCAACTCAGTAAGAAGTTGTTTTTTTTTAAATAAAAGAAAGAAAGAAAGAAAGAAAGAAAGAAAGAAAGAAAGAAAGAAGAAATAGGAATGGGGGTATAGCTCAGAGGTAAAATGACCTGGGTTCAATACTCAGTATTGCAAAAAAGCATAACAATAATAATTTAAATAATAAATAATAAAATAGTTTAAATAATGAAACAAATATTTGTAAAACATAATTGTCTTAAAGATTTATTTAAGGTTAACTTTATATTTTTTGTGAAAATAAAGTGCAGAGATTTTCCATGTATCTAAAACCTACTTTTTTATTAACATACTATATGAGGTGTATCAAATGTGTTTTTAAATCTTACATTGTGCACTAAAGAACAAATACTGATATGGTATTATGAGATGAAGTCAATTTTTTCTGCATTTTCCTATAATTCTGCATCTTCCTTTTCCAGGAAGCCATTCAGGATCACACACAGTTTTAGCTGGCATGGCTTTTCTTTTCTTAGTGGTGGCAGTTTCTCTGATTTTCCTTGTTTCCTTGATCTTGACAGTGTTGAGAAGGCCCTACCTCTTGGGTATTTTGTGGATTGTCCCCTTTTGGGTTAACTAGGTGTTTTATCATATCTAGACTGGGATTATTAGCTTTGAGGAAGCACATTACAAAGACAAAATGTTATCCTATCAATTGGTACCCTCAATATGAATAAACATGTTAACTGTGATCATCTGGCTGAGGAAGTGTTTGGCAGGTTTCTCTTTGTAAACCTACATTTTTTCCATGTCCACATTGAATGTTTTCTTTTGGAGGAAGTCATTGGAGAGTTCATACTTAAGGAGTGGAGAGTTAGCTCCACCTCCTTGATGGCCAATTGTGTACATCAGTTATTTGTTTTTTATTTTAAATTTATTTTTATGTTAAAAATATTGAAAATGGCATACATTCAGACTGTGCTTGGTACCATCCCCTCCCCACTTCTCCTTCCCCCTCCCAACAATGTGTGTCCAAATTAACCATGCTATATTTATATATTTATATAGCATTCAAATGTAGCTCCTTCATTAATCAACTTCAGCCTTATTCCTCTCCCATCCTTCCATTCTAGCTTTGGTGAGGTTTTTCCTCCATTGTTTGGAGTCCTTCTGGTATCCCTAATACTTCCTAGTTTGGGGATATTAGAGAAAACTAAAGTCCCTTCTATTTCTGTGCTTGGCTGATGTCACTTAACATAATGTCTTCCAGGTCTTTCCATCTTCGTGCAAATGATATGATTTTGTTCCAGCTGAGTAAAATTCCATTATACATATTTCCCATAATTTTGCAATCCATTCATCTGTTGATGGAGACCTAGGTTGGTTCCATATTTTGGCTATTATGAATTGTGCTGCTATGAACATGGGTATGCATATGTTACTGTAGTTCTGATTGCAACCCCTTTGGTAGATCTATTCCCAGTTTTCTAAGGAATCTCCACACTAATGTTCCATAGGGGCTAAACTAGTTTTCACTCCCACTAACAGTGTAAAAAGTTTCTCTTTCCCCACATCTTCACCAGCATTTGTTGTTCTTTGATTTCTTTATGTTTGCCACTGATTTGGGTTAGATGGAATCTCAGTGTAGTTTTAATTTGCATCTCCCTAATGGCCAATGATGTTGAACATCTTTTCATGTATCTATTGGACATTTGTATCTCTTCTTTTGTGAAGTGTCTATTCAATTCATTTGTCCATTTCTTGATTGGGTTGTTTTACTAGTGTAGAGTCTTTTGAGTTCTTTGTGTATTCTGGATATTAGTCCTCTATCAGAGTGATGGCTGGTAAAGATCTTCTCTTATTCTGTAGGCTTTCTCTTTAGGTTCTTGATGGTTTCCTTTGACAAGAAAAAACTTTTTAGTTTGATGCCATCTCACCTATTAATGCTTGCTTTATTTCCTATGCTTTGGAGGTCCTGTTAAGAAAGTTACTGCCTGTGTCTATATGTTGTAGTGTTGAGTCTATCCCCTCCTCTAATAACATCACAGTCTCTGGTCTAATTTCTAAGTCTTTATTCCATCTTGAGTTGATTCCTGTTCACAGTGAGAGGTAAAGATTTAGTTTCATCTTTCTACAAATGAATACCGAATTCTCTGAGCACCATTTGTTGAAAAGTCTGTCTTTTCTCCAGCATATGAGTTTGGACCCTTTGACTAGTCAGGTGTGGTGGCGCACACTTGTAATCCCTGTGCTTGGGAGGCCGAGACAGGAGGATCATGCAGGTTCGAAGCCAGCCACACTGGTTTAAGAGACCCTGTTTCCAAATAAAAATATAAAAAATAGGTCTGGGAGTGTAGCCCGGAGGTAGAAGGGCTTCCAGAAATCCCAGTACCACCAAAAAAAATCAATTGACTATAGGTGTGTGAGTTTGTTTCTTTATCTTCTAATCTATTCCACTGGTCTGTCTGCATGTTGTTGTGTCAGTATCATGCAGTTTTTTGTTGTTTTTGTTTTGTTTTGTTTTGTTTTACTTCTTTTGCTCTATAGTATAATTTGAAGTCCTGGATTATGTTGTCTCCTGCCTGGTTTTTATTGCTAAGGATTGCTTTGGATATCTTGCGTAATTTTCTTTCTCCATATAAAACTATGACTGATTTTTATAGATCTATTAAGAATGTTGTTGGTATTTTAATGGGAATTGCATTGAATCTATAGATCACTTTTGGCAGAAAAGCCATTTTGATATTTATTCTGCCTATCCATGAGCACAGGAGATCTTTCCATCTTCCAAAGTCTTCTTCAATTTCTTTCTTTAATGTTTTATAGTTTTCAGTGTAGAGGTCTTTTACATATTTGGTATGTTTATTCCTAGGTATTTTATTGGTTTTGAGGTTATAGTGAATAAAACTGTTTCATTTATTCATTTCTTTTATTGTGGATTCATTGTTGGCATAAAGGAAAGCAACCGGTTACTTTGATAAATTCTTTAATCAACTCCAGTAGTCTTTTGGTTGAGTTCTTTGGGTCTTCTAGATAAAGGATCATGTCATCTGCAAATAAGTATAGTCATTCCTCTCTTCCTATTTGATTTCCTTTGCTTTCTTGTTGTTTATCTATTTTCATTTAATTCCAGAAATTTCATTTCTCCCATAATTTCTGATCTTACCCACTTGTCGTTCAATAGTGTGTCAATCTCCATATATTTAAATAGTTTCATTTTGGTTCCTGTTGTTGATTTCTACTTTCATTCCATTATGGTCTGAAAAGATGCAGGGAATTATATTGCATCTTTTGAATTTGCTGGTGCTTACTTTGTGGCCCAGAATATGATCTATTTTGGAGAAGGTTCCATAAAAGGCTGAGACAAATGTGTATTCTGTTGTTCCTGGTTGAATATTCTGTATATGTCTATTAGGTCCACATGGCTTATAGATTTTTTTTAATTCTGAAGAGTCTTTATTTATCTTTTGCCTTGAAGATCAATCTAGTGGTGTGAGAGGTGTGTTGAAGTCTCGCAATATTATTGTACGTGGGTCTATTTGAGATCTGATATCCAGAAGTGTTTGTTTTACAAATGTGGCTGCACCCATATTTGGGACATAGACATTTACTATCATTATCTCTTCTTGGTGGATTATTCCTTTTACCCAAATGAAGTGCCCTGCTTTGCCTCTTCTGATATGTTTTAGCTTAAAGTCTGTTTTGTTGGATATCAGTGACACTACCCCTGCCCATTGACTGTGTTTTCGGTTTTGAATGAACTGTCCTCTAACAGTGATATTATACTTTCCATTTCATCTAATCTTCCAGAATTTATTTCTATTGCTGTCTTCATTTTATTTATTGATTTTCATTTTATTCCAGACCTCTTTCTGATTCTTTCTTGGTGTCTCCATTTTCTCTTTCATTTTCTGTACACTTGTTTTGAGGTCTTTCATCATGTTGTATATCAGGATTTAAAATTCCTTTTCTTGCATTTCTTGTAGGTCAGCATTCATGATTTCCATTGTCTCTTCACTATTCTTTTCTCATATTTTCGAGGTTCTCAGGCTTGTTTTTCTGATGTCTTCCCATCTTTTGTGGGTATCATATCTAATCCAATCTTAGTAATAGGAATTTGAGGTGTCAGCAGGTAAGCAGTGCTTTTTCCAATGATGAGGGTTGGGTATTTGGGGAGGAGCTGGTGTGATGGGTACAGGATTTGGATAAGATAGAGGATATGATTAAGTTGAGTAAGAATTTAAATATAATAATGTAGTATTTGGTGAGAATGAGAGAAAGTTAGATAGTAGGACTTATATGAGAGAAGAGAGTAGATAGGCTACTGTGAAAAAGTTCATAAAAGGGATTTGGGGGATAGAGCAAACAAACATGAATAAAGTAACAAAACAAGATACAAAAGCTAATAATTATACATCAAAGACAAAAAAGCAAAAGAAGAAAGACAAGAGGTAAAATAAAGGCCAAAATTAAAATAAAATAAAAAGAACTAGTGACAGTGTGAAACAACAAAGCAAAACAAACAACCAAACCAACAAAAAACCCAAAGAAAGAAAAAGAAAAAAAATAACAAAACAAAACAAAAACTGTCCTACTAATTTACAAATATGGGGCTGAGCCCATATATATCTGTATGTCTGATCACTTGGTAGATTCTGGAGTAAATTCCAATGTCTCTATTTACTCTGTTCCTATTGTCAGCTTTTGAACCCAGTTTCTGCTTGAACCCCTCTCTTGCCTCTGACAGCTTTGTGAGGAGGGCATCTAATATAGATTTGGCATGACCCCCTGTGACTCTGTACAGGTACCATACCTTGCACCCTTTCCTGTGTCTCTGGAGGTTCTAACTGGACTAGCCCACTGGGTCTGCGGTGGGTCTCATGGATTTTCTGGGAGCACACAGTTAACTGGCTGGGTCTCTGGAGGGCTCTCTGTGACACTTGGTCCTGTGGCTTTTCTGGGCACACACGATTACCTGGCTGCCCTCCTCTGTGTCAGTGCGCTGCTGGGTCCTTTGGCTTTTCTGGGCCCACATGGTTATGTGGTCCTGCTCCAGGTCTCTGGCAGGCTTGCTGTGCTGATGCAGATCCCATCTTTTGTGAGCATCCCGGCTTTTGACTCAGGTGCCGCTTGCCACTTAACATGTTGGAGGTTTGTGGCTTCTTTGAAGCACTTGCATTATTTTTCTGGATTTCTTGGGGCTTGCATTGGTGTCAGCCAGAGCCAGGATTTGCGGTTTGGATCCATGACCCACAATGGCACTGGTGGCCAATCCACAGCAGATACATTGCATGGTTGGGTTTTTTGCAGTGGATTTTGCAGTTCAGAGTGGTTGGATTCATTCTGCCATGGTTTCTGTTTCTGTTTTGGTTCATAAGCTTTATTTTGCTTGTCTAGGTGCTGCATCCCATGATCACCATTTTGAATCTCTACATCAGTTATTTGGAATTCTGTTTAAAAGATTTCTATTCAGCACCACTTGTTTCTCTGTTCAATCATTTATTTATGTCAATAGGAACATCTGGATATACTTTAAGCTTTTGTTTATTATTCAGTTCTACAGTATTTTATTGGTTGGTTGATTCCTACTTTAATTATTGTCTCACTCTAAATGTTACTGCTACCTCTCACCAGCCCTACTCTCATAACCAATCCTTTTTTTTTTTTTTTGGTGGTGGTACTGAGGTTCCTGGAAGCCCTTCTACCTCCGGGCTACACACCCAGACCTATTTTTACATTTTTATTTGGAAACAGGGTCTCCTAAGCCAGCGCCCACGGCTGGCTTCGAACCTGCGCGATCCTCCTGTCTCTGCCTTCCAAGCGCGGGGATTACAAGTGTGCACCACCACACCCAGCATAACCAATCCTTTAATGCATGAAGAATTCAACACCCAAACAATGGCAGTTTTTAATAAGTACTGTAACAACAAGTGGATTAAAATAAAGCAAATAATAGTAAATAAAAACATAGTTTTTGTGTATATCAGATGCACACATACACACACAGAGTATTAAAACCAGAGGCATTCTGCCTTTATGTTATACTCCATCCCCTTTAAATCTGTTTTTGGAAATTAACTATTTTTTTTAATTATGGCCATCCTATTGTGTGTGAAGTGGCATTTCACTATGGGTTCAAATTACTTGTGCCTGGATTGATACTGAACATCTTTTCCTGCACTTATTGATATTTGTACATTCTTCAGAAAGTTTATTTTTTAACCCAAAAGTCTTGGATAGTCTTAGGCTTTGCCTCTCTCTGCAGACATATCACAGTCCTTGCAACCCTTTCCCCCACTCTCTGATTTTAGGTATATGAGCTTCTTCCTTCTTTGAAAGAAAACACTGTATGTTCTCCTCCAAAGGAGCCTTATATTTGCATGTATCTTGAACTGTGACAGTTCTCTCTGCTTTGGGCCTCTTAAGGTCAACTCTTCCTTCAAGCTCAATTTAATTATTTATTTATTTAGTTTGTTTTTTGTTGTTACAATGCTGAGGATGGAATCCAGAAACATTCTATCTTTGAACTACATCCTATTTTATATTGTTTGTAAACAGGGCCTCACTGAATTGCAAAAAAAAATAAGTAACTGAGGCTGTCCATGAACTGTGAAAAAAAATCTTTTTTTTTTTTTTTTGCTAAAGAAGGCAAACCCTCATGGGATACTATGTGAAAAGTTGTTCCAGTATGAATATATGTGTCAGTCAAAATTATCACTTTTGTAATTCAAGACAATTGACCACACAACTCAGAGGAAAGAAAATTTATTTACTCACAATTTGGGAAGATTTTAAAGTTTCCATTCCTTGGGCCAGGTCTGTGAAGCTTAGGACATGGTGAAAGGAAGTAGAGATAAGGAGAGAGCAAGGTTTTGCTCTTATATCATCAAGGTCAGAAGCCAGAGTGAGCACACAGGCAGGAGAGATCTTACATAATCTACAAGGCCACACTACAAGGATATCCCTTAACAAGGGATAAAGAGACATTTTAAGTCCAAACTACTACAATTGTTAGGGTCTGAGAGTCGGCCCCTTACTCAAATAACAAAGAACTTGCCAAGGATGTAAATCACATGCAGGGTTTATTGTGCTGCAGCTCTTACTGGCAAGCCAGTGGTCGAAACTCCTTCACAAGCCTAACTGCCATCAGGGAAACTGCTGACTACCAGGGAGTGCCCTGGTCAAGTCTCAGTCCCATTGACAGAAGGGTGTGGTCGGAGCCGACCCCTAGCTCACTTCAGGGTCCAAATTTATAGCCCCAGAAGGGAATGGTTACACATGTCATGACCCGCCAAAATTACAATATGACCAATCACATTATGAAATAAACAAGTACAACCAGTAATTTTAAAAGCAAGCACACACACACTTGAACCACAGCAAATGGTTTTAAAAGACAGCCTGTCTACATCATTGCCCACCAAGAAATATCTCTCTCTTAGGCTTGGTTACTATGCTAAGCTTTAGCTTGGCCTATAAGTGCCAGGTGTTTTCTTGGATACAGCTGTGGCTGGCTTAGAACTCACTTCCAAGAAAAATAGCTTTACTCTCTAAACCACATTATAATATTTTAAAATATCTCAAACTTTAAAGAAATGACTCCGAACATCAAAACAAGAATTTTAAAAGACAAGTCTAACCTTAAGACAATTTCTAACAGCAAACCAGGTTTTTAGATTAAAACAACTTTTTAGCATTAAAGTAATTGGGAGATAAGCAAGCAGTTTTACAGAAGCCAGAACTTGAGCAGGCAGTTATTAGAAGCAGGAACTTACAAGTTTATTCTAACTAAATTCTAAATCCAAGCATCTTAATTCTCAAAAACAACTCTTAACATTACTAACATTACTCCAACTTAATTCTATATCTTAACTCTATATCCTAATATCTTAATTCTATAAGGGGAGAGGGATTTTTCTAACTTAATTCTATAAAGGGAGGGGGATGTTTTTCACAGCATTCTTACACAATATATAATTTAATATTTTGATGATAACCCATGAAAAATACAAATAAGCTTGTATAAATATTGCAAAACTTTAAATCAACTCATAAAATCTGTTTCCCAATATTTTACTAGCATATTGTCTAAGCTTTTTTATTATGGTAAATATAAGCACAGCAATACTTTCATGGAACATTTTATATATACAAAATGAAAATATTTTGGGGTGTTCCTTATCCTGGTACTTATTCTGGATATTTCATAGTCAGAAAATGATTTTATTTGTCATATACTCTAATATTTTCTTGGATTGACAACATTTTAAAAACACTAAAGACATTAAACAGTACATTATATTCACATGGGCAGTATTCTGTTTTATACAGATTTCTCCAAGTGTGTTAATTTTCTGTATATTCCTTTTTTACTTATCTGCAGTGACAGGTTGGGTCCCTCTCCACAGGGGGTGGGACCTTAGAAAAAGAGGAGACTCTTCTGGGTGATATGGCAAGGCAGGTGATGTTGCAAGAGGGGTGGCATTCCTATGTGTAGCCCCACCCACAAGATGTAAACTTTAAAAGGAAGGGCATTTCCTTTCCAGCCATGGAGGATCTCGGAGGTCTCCAGAAGCGGTCCAGCCCCTATCCCCGAGAGAAGACCACATTAAAATTATTCAGTGTACCAGGTCTCTCTCGCCTTATTACTGCACCAAAACCATAACATCTGGTTCAAACCCTGGGATGATTACTTTATTTTATTTTATTTTATTTTTTAAATATATATTTTTACTCCTGCTGCTGCTGCCGCGGCGTGCTCTGGAAGGCCTTGGCGGAAAACTCCTCCTGGATCCTCTGGGGTGCTCAATCCACTGGGACCACTTCCACCTACCCACTGCTCCAGAACCGCCACCACTCCAGGACCACTGCCACTGGGGTGCCCTCTGCCTGCCCAGACCGGAGACCATAAGCCATCTTCCCTGGCCCCGTGCTCTCCGGGAGAGCTGGTGGCCATCTTCATGGCCCCGGGCTCTTCTGAGAGCCAACAGCCATCTCCCTGGCCCCAAGCTCTACTGCGAGCCAGCAGCCATCTTCCTGGCCCCAATCTTTGCTGAGAGCCGGCGGCCATCTCCCCACCCCAGCCCCGCACTCCCTGGAAGAGCCAGTGGCCATCTCCCCAGCCCCAGCCCCAGCCTTACATGTGGCCAGGCTGCCCTACAGTTGTGTAAAGGGAACAGAGATGTCCTTTTCTAACACAACCATGCTGATTTCAGACATTAGGCAGGATGTTAGGAAGCCAAATTCCTGTTTTTGTCCTCACCCGCTGACCAGTCATGGGGGAAGCCAGCCATCTAAAATAGACTCCCAATCCACACTAGGCCATCTTCTAGTTAATCTCCAGACTCTAGGTTTATCCGGGGAACTGTGCCCCGAGCAGCTCATATTCTTCTGCACAAAAATCTGGCTCACTTATGAATTGCATAATGTTTCTCAGTGGCCTGAGATGGGTACATTAGATCTTAAAATGTTGACTGATCTCAGTAACTTTTGCAAACAGGCAGGTAAATAGTCAGAGGTTCTGTATGTACAGGCTTTTCTGTGTATGCATTTCTGGTTTCCCTTTCCACCACTCCTGACTCTACTGCTCCAATCATGCTGGCTAGGGATTCCTTGCAGCTGTAGCTGCCATCTATTCACCATGTGGCAATTCACAGGCACCACCTAATGGTCTTTCTGGGTCACAGGCCTGCTATTCTGCTAACTCAAGGTCCCCATTCTGTGATCACACGTGGATGCCAGAGTCTGACCTGGCCAAATTGCAGGCCCCATTTCCTGATGACCCTGGCACACAAGACCTCTCCTTTACCACCACAGTCGCCATCTTATTCCGGGGCAGCCTCCCATTCTAACCCACTCCTTTCTCTCCTGCGTTTCTCCCTTAAGGAACCAACCCTTACCTCCCCCTTGCCTACCCCCATACCCTACCCATTCCACAGACCCCCCACCTTCTCTCTTGGCCCTGCTTCATGAGGTGGCTGGTGCAGAAGGTGTGGCTGGTGGAGAAGGTATGGTCCGGGTCCATGTTCCTTTTTCCCTTCCTGACCTTGCTCAACTTCAAAGGAGACTGAGTTCTTTTCCTGCCAATCCCTCTGGTTCTATTAAGGAATTCCAGCATATTGTACAAACATATGATTTAACTTGGTGGGATATTCATGTCATTTTAACCTCCTCTTTAACTGCAGACAAATGATATCGTATTCTTAAGGCTGCCAGGGAATGGGCCAATCAGGCTCACCTAACCAATCCACAGCTCCCTACAGGAACAGCTGCAGTTCCTTTTGAGGATCCCCACTGGGATTATGATGACAGGGGAGAGGGAATAAAAAAGAGATATCACATGATGCTATGCCTTCAAGCTGAGCCCAGGGTAACTCTCCAGGTAGCAGGTAAGCCAATCTCCTTTTTGATTGATACAGAAACTACCTACTCTTGTCCTCCCTTCCTTCTCAGGACCTAGTTTCCCTTCCCAAATCGAGGTTCAGGGGATTGACAGCATGCTCACTTGCCCACATACTACAGGCCCCCTTTATGCCATTTAGAAACATTTATGGTTAACTATCCATTCCTGATTATCCCTTCATGTTCTACTCCCCTTTTAGGTAGAGACATTTTAACCAAAATTGGGGCTGAACTCTCGTTTAATTTCCCTATGGCTTCTGTTTCCTCTAATATAATTTTAATGGCTGCAGCTACAGTTGATGACCGGGAAGCCAAACCTCCCCTTCCAATAGATGTGGTTGATCCTATAGTATGGGATACCAGCACCCCAGTTGTGCCAACACATCACACCCCGGTCCAGATTATGAACCCTACATGAACCCATTATTTTCCCTGCCTGCTCCTAGTTTCCTATATCCCTCTTTCACCGATGGGCACAGGGTCTGCTTATCCCTACTAATCCCCCTTGTAATATCCCCATTCTCTCAGTTAAGAAGCCTAATGGGACTTATAATGATGCAGTGGTCCCAATCCACCTAGTTGTCCCTAATCCCTATACCCTCTTATCTCAGATTCCCCCCAATACCACCCACTTTTCAGTTCTCGACGTAAAGGACGTGTTTTATGCAATTTCTCTGCATCTTAAGTCATACCCCCTTTTTGCCTTCACTTGGGAGGACTTCAATGCCCAGGTTGCTCAACAACTAGCCTGGACTGTCCTCCCCCAGGGTTTTCAAGATAGCCCACACCTCTTTGGAGAGGCTCTAGCACAGGACCTCCTCCATTGCACCTTGGAGCCTAGTTCTCTGTTACAATATGTGGATGAACTTTTACTTCTTAGTCCCTCCCTAGAAGTGGCCAAATGGCACACTGCCCATCTCCTTTTCTTGGAAGCAGGAGTTACAGGGTGGCCTCACATAAAGCCCAGTTATCAGTGTCTGAGGTGTGGTATCTAGGCCTACATCTCACTCAAACACCTGAGGACTAACTGTTGACCAGGTCAAGGCCTTATGAGGCTCGCAGCTGCCCACCTCAGGTGACCAGATCCAAGAGTTGCAAGTATTGTGGCCTGAACTCCTGCCACTAGCTCTGGCCCATGTAAGGGCCACCCCTCAAAGCCCCACATTTATGAGCCCCTTTGAATTGCTATATGGTCACCCTTTCCTGCTTAATCACACTCTCCCTTTGAATCCCCCTCCTTTGTCTTCCTATCTTCCTTACCTGCCTTTTCTCAGGCACCTTCTTTGGGAACATCCTGACTAGTATCTTCCCCAACCCAGGACTGAAAAAGCAGCTCCACACCCTGCAGTCAAGGCCCGTAAGCCAGGGGATCAAGTCCTCCTCAAGTTGCTTCAACCAAAACATCTCCAACCACGGTGGACGGGGCCCTTCACAGTGAACCTCACCACATCAACCACAGCCAAACTGCTGGGGACCCCAACTGGCATCATCTTACCTGGCTAAAAAGGGCTCCGTTACAACAGTCCCATGACAAATTCTCTTGCACAGTGTTGGGGCCTACTAAGCTTCATTTTTTCTTGGCATAATTCTCTTTGATGTTTGTATTTTAGCAGATCCAAATTGTTTATATACTATGGTGTTCTCCCTCTCGAATGCCATACTACCATAACTCCTCATCTGCTAATGTCTTCTCAAGCACACATCACCAAGTTGTCCAGGGTAACCTCCGACTCATGCCACAGCTATATTCCCACCTGCCCACTTCTGAAGGACCTGACCTCTCCCGACCAAGGGTCTCCCTTAGGACACCTCTTGACAGCAGGAAGTAGTTTGAGTCTCCGCCCATTATCACCAAAAGGCTGAGATGGCAGGTTGGGTCCCTCCCCGCAGGGGGTGGTACGTTAGAAAAGAAGGAGACTCTGCTGGGCGATATCCCAAGACAGGCGATGTTGCGAGAGGGGTGGTGTTCCTATGCATAGCCCCACCCACAAAATGTAAACCTTAAAAGGAAGGGCATTCCCTTTCCAGAGACAGAGGAGCTCGGAGGTCTCCAAGAGCAGTCCAGCCCCTATCCCCAAGAAAAGACCACATTAAAATTCTTTTCGAGCCAGGCATGGTGGCACACACTTATAATCCCTGCGCTTGGGAGGCGGGGATAGGAGGATCACACAGGTTCGAAGCCAGCCACACTAGCTTAAGAGACCCTGTTTCCAAATAAAATTTTTTTAAAAAATAGTTCTAGGAGTGTAGACCAGAGGTAGAAGGGCTTCCAGGAACCCCAGTACCACCACCAAAAAAAAAAAAAAAATTCTTATTGGCGCACCTGGTCTCTCTCACCTTTTTTCTGTGCCAAAAACCTAACATCCAGGGCTCTGTTTTTATACACTGTCACATATCCTGATATGAGAGTACTGAGATGTGGACTCATGCTTAAAAGGTTAACGAAGCAACTTTGGCGCCTGAGAAGCAGATTGGAATGACAGGCTGAGTGGCAAGCATACTTCTTCTAATCAGTGAGCTACCTGTTCTGTCAAGTTTGCTTGAAGGTCAGAGAGCAGCTCCAGACCTCTCTGCATGTTGTTCCCAGCCTAGAGATCTCAGAAAAAAAATGTTATTGATGCATTTTATTCATACATCATATTGGGGTAAAAAATGTGTGTGTACTTACATGTACACATCACCAATTTAACCCCTACCCAATTCCTATCCCATTCCCTCCCCATCCCCCTTTCCCTTGCTTGCCTTAATGGTTGACTTCGATATGTTTAAGTGCATTGTGGGTTTTAGAGATTTTCCTTCTTCCCCTCTCCCATCCCCTCATTTTATTGGTAAGATAAACAGCTTGAGATGTTACTTGTGAGAAGTCACAGATCTTTCTTTCTTCTATTTGTAAAACAGAGTTAAGTATGAGATTAGAATTGTTTGACTTTACCAACACACATATATTGTTGCTTTAAGATAACCTTGTAATGTCTGAAATAGCTAACTTGTCAATGTAATCTATAGAAGCTTTCTCTATAAATGTCTGATTGCTCTCTCATTAAGCATACAGTTGTACACAATACTCTACATCCCCTGTGTCCTGTGTTCAGCACAGTTCTACCCTTGGGTCTCCAGTGCACTAGATACTGACAGGTGGTGCCCAAACAGGGACCTGAGAAAAGATGTTAGGAGAGCTGGAGGTAAGTAAATATTATTACAGGGTGATGGGACAAGCTAAATCTACTCCTTAAGTTTCTATCGTACAAAAACTTCTTAAATCTCATGGAGCTCAAGTTTCTATTTCTGATCTTGAAATATGTATAGAAGTGATAGAAAATTATAACCCATGGTTTCCAGCAGAAGGGACATTAGACATAGAAACCTGGGAGAAAATTAAAGTTAATATAGAAAAGGCCATTAGGCAAGAGGAATGTATACCTGTTCGATTTTGGTCTGTCTGGTCTTTAGTATATGCTTTGTTCAAAGCTATGTTAGAAAAGAGAAAAATATATCATTGGAAAAAAGCGGCTACTCCATCTGTACAAAATTTACAATTAGAGGAAGGAGTTAAAAGAGATATTTTAAGGGATCATGATAAGATTATTCATGAATATGACATCCCTGAACTGTTATGACTAAAAAAGAAGGTTCAGATAAGATGATTTTGAAAAATAATTAAATATGTCAAAAACTCAATTACAAAAATTACATTAAAAAAGGAAGAACAGTGGTGCAATATTAAAACAAAAGTAAAACCATGCAGCCTGCCACACCCCTATTAACTGCTTTTCTGGTAAAACATAGAATTTTTTTTTAAAAAAAAAACCCTTTATTCTATAGATTTAGGGTCAAAAATATATATCTGGACAGTGATTTTAGCGACTTGACAAAAGATGATGTTTGCTTTTCCTTTGATCCGATGCCCTCCTGTTAATGGAAACCCTCATTCCAGATGATACTGAAAGACCCCCGCAGAGGGGAGATCCTCAATCAAGCCTTGGGATAAGCGATGCCAAGTACAAACAAGAGACTTATCCTTGATGCAAAAGCAAAAGGTTTATTAAGGAGCCAGTGCACTGGAGCCAACTTGTATAGGAGTTCTGCCTCAAGTGACTGGAACTGAGGATATATATAGGGAAAAGACCACTAGTTAGGGGGGATTGGGCCAAATTGCATGCGTTTATAAAAAATTACATAATCATTTGAAAAGTACATTCTATAGTCAAATGTTAGATAAGATATTAGGTGTAGTCAGCAGGTTCTTGGCAACAGCACACGCTGACCCAGTCAGTATAGATAAGATGCTAGGTAGGTTCCTGGAACAGGGGTGTACTTATTGCATATTTCTCATTCTTGAGCCTATACTTCTTAAGCTGCAGTAAAAATATATATTTTTTAACTATTAGCTGGTTGCTAGGGGCTTATGATTTTTCTTTTAAAATGGAGCCTTTCATTCCCTACTCCTTTTAGGAAATAGTTCTAATCATAGAACTAAGTTTCTGAATCTATATACTTAAGAACTTCGGGTTTAACTCTTTGGTACTGTTGGTGTGGCATTAAAATCTGAACGGCATTTATTCATTCCTTAACAAAGGCAATTAATCTATTTATTATACAAGGTCCTAGGGTAAGAAAAAGCAGCAATAATAAAAGTAGCCCCATAAAAGCAGATACTAATGTAATCATTCAATGAGACCTTATTGAACCACCCTTTAAACCATCCTTCTTGCAGGTTTCATTCCCGCTGTCTATTTTCTAGCCGCTTTCTAAATCTTGCCATAGATTTCTGAACTACCCCAGAATGGTTAGCATAAAAACAGCATTTTTCCTAGTAGGAGAAGGTGTAGATAAGTGGTCATTGTTGCCATCACAGGACTTCCTAATGAGGTGCAGCTTCAATGAGTTGGTAAGATGTCATCTAAGTTCCACTCCTTTGGTCTGTGCTTCTCGCATGTGGGAAAAGTGCTTTCAAAGTCCAATCCCATCAACAGTTCTGTCTATGGTTCAAATGTCCTTGTTACCTGCTCCAGTTGTTGCTTGACTCGAGAGAAATGAATCCAGTGGCGTTTTTCTTTTACCTTCACTGCATCCAGGGTGCAACTCAGACCAGGTCACCTGGCTGTGCAACTGGGGTGTTGGGTTGATCTGTCTCACACCAGGTAGTGGGTTTGCTCTCTGACCATTTGGAGAGCCTGTAAGGACCTGGGCACAAGGCTGGCATTTCTCAGTCAGGCTCTGTATCTTAAGGGTTCAAACAATATGCTGTAACATCACCAATCTAAGTTTTACAGTAGCCTGTACCCCAAAGAGTTAGTCTTCTAGATGCTTACATTTCAATCAGAACTGGATAGAATAGCAATGTTTTGAACAACCTTGAATAATATAACCTGATCACTGAGTTTCTTTATTCATGAGGCTGTTTTCTTGGTTACTCACTTCATATTAGGGTTAGAGGCAAATCTGCAGGATCAGGCCAGCTAGAACATAAATCTAGGCTAAATTATCTTTTATAAGCTTAAGATATCATAAATTTCTTTGGCTTTGGAGTGTTGTCAACCTCAGATACAAAATACGTCTCTACTGAAGAGAACTCTAGGAGAGACAGAGCAAGCAGAGAACTAAGCACAGTATCTAAAGAAATTCAATATTTTGCCTGTCACATCAAGAGCTACCCAGACTTCCTCCAGGTGGTCAGAGGGCTGATCAGAGGGGCCTTGCCAAGCCTTGGGCATCCTTAGTTCTCAGCCTTTGAGGGTAGGCACAAAGAGCACAGCCAACCTAACTTCCCTTCAGAAATGAGGACAACATGCTTTCTCCCCCAGGTGCAGACAGACTCTTCGGCCAGTCTTCGACACGACACCAAGGCACCTTTGCCATGCTGGCAGGTATAAGGCCTTTAGCTCCTTCCCTCTCTGTATAAGAAGCCTGTGGTATCTCTGAGGGGGCAAAGACTTATTACCCAATTCAGGGCTGTTAAATGGGCTTGTCTCCATGTATGCATCTGTCCATTCTGATGCTTAACTTTGTTTACCCTATTTCTGTTGTTGAGACACCCCAAAGGTCAAACTTAAAAGCTGATTAATAGGAGCCTTTATCCCAGAAACACAGTAGGATATGCATCTCATTTTTGTTAGATCAAACATAATAGCTAAATTTATTCATATATTTATCAGGGTTTTCTGCACATTGACCCATTTTTATGCTGGCCTCCCTCTGGTAGTCTATTGACCCAATTTTATACTGGGCTATACTGGTAACTATAAGTCTATGTGAGCTAACAGTATTGATAAAAATCAGATAGCTCTATATTTTAGATGACAACATTAACAATGAAAATAAATGTGTTACCTGATTGACCATCAGCTGTATTTTACAATAAGACATTTATTTAGTCAGGACAAACAGATGTAAACCAGGTTTTAAGGCTAAATCCTTGGATTAAAAGACAAAATCTTATTGGTCAGTTCACATATAAATATAAAACTCATATACCTTTAACCTTTAACTTTTGATTTCTGAAATTTTCTTAGCACATTTAGATAACTCTAAATATACAACACATTTAATTTTTAGATATAAGTACATTATGGTTACTGGTATAGATACAATTTGTTTATTCATCTTTCTTCACTAACATATATATTTTTAATAACCAGCGAGTGGATTAAATCATTATCTTTACAAATCTTTAGAATGACAAATCTTTAGAATGACATTATGATTTAAATATCTATTACCAGGAAGACAATATGGTGGTAGTTGTCTCAGCCTGAAGAAAACAAAGTATGTTAATCTTTCAGTAACAACCTTAAACCTTTAACAATTTAAGCCATGTGAACCAAGGTACCTTTTTACTATTGCTTGTTTTACTCATTTAGCAAACATTCAACAAAGTTTTCCTTTAAGAACAAAAAGCTGCTGGGGATTGAGCCAGTAGCAAGAATAAGCCTTCACATGTAGGCCAAATAATAAAATATTTTTCTTTGTCTCTGAGCCATCAGGCTAGAGTTATAATATTGTTAAACATTGACCTTTGTCAGTCAAAGCTGACTCTTAGTTTAATTAATATCAAGTGTTAAAACACAAACATTTATACTTAGAAAAATTATCATATAAATTGTTATAAAAAGCAAGCTGTATTAATCCGGTATTAATTACCAATTATACAAAGGAATTTTAGTCCAAAGCCTTTATACCTTATAGGACTATATATCTCTGTATCTTGAAATTTTGATTTAAGTCAAACATAAACAATTTTTAGCAGACAGATAGAAAACGGCCCAAAACTCTTTAAGGACACATGTGGACAGTACATGCTCCAAATTCGAAAGTCGGCATGTACCCTGTGTTATTTGTATTGGTATCCACAGCACCTAAGCTCTGACTACATTTTCCATACTGCCACATTAATACATTTTGATGCCTCTTTCCAATACTGGTACATTTTCCCCTCTGTCTAGTAACTTCCTGACACCTGTCAGGACAAAGACAAACACAGAAAATATATTTTGATTTTTATAATTGTTGCTAACAATCATGAGCCCAATTTTTATTAAATTTTTCTTATTTTTACCACGTACCTGTACCCCTTAGCAAAGGAATAAGGACGCTGACTCAGTCATAAACTGCTTTGAGCTGAACAGGGACAAAGTTGGGGGCCCGGCTTTAGAGTACAGGCATGCAGGTGAGTGGTGAGGGAGTCAGATGGGTGAGTATGTCTCTATGGCAGTCCAAAGGGCTTTGATAGATGTCTCTCTAGTTCTGTCTGTAACACCATCTGATGTAGGAGATAACACTCACAAAATAGTTAGCAGACAGGGCCACAAAGCAACATGACAAGGAAAGAAAAGCGAATTGATTCCCATAACTGCTCTCTGATAAATAACCTTGAAGCCAGTTTTAAATAATTATCTTTCCCCAATGTTCTCTTTGGGAATACACAAGTGGTAGGCTTATTAGAAACCTACTCCTCTTTTAATAATCTATCTTCATCACATATGCAAATAAACATATCACAAATATCCTGCAACTTGCTTTTAACCTTCCTTTTTTTTTTTTTTTTTTTATCCTGATCCTTTCTTTCCCATTTGGAACAATCTTAGGATAAAACTTACTTTATACAAAATGCTTTCTTATTCTCACAAGCCTGTCTTTATAGCCATCAAAACTTTATACCTGCACATTTATTATATCTGTCTTTTGTTCTGACATACTTATTCCTTAGCCAGGTGGTGCCTCCTTGTCTCCGGGCAGTGCACGTACTAAGTGTAAGGGTCAAGAATCTACCTGGCCCTTGGCTCTATTGTATTGGGCAGAACTAATTGGAGGCTAATCTGGTGGCACTAAGACCCTGAAGATGCCAGGCTGCTGAAGCTGCTCCTGGGATGTTCAGTGGCCAGGCTCAAGTGTCTAGGAAATTATCCTAACTCTGCAATTATTAAAAAAATTTGGATGGTCTCTGAAGTTTAAGAACAGCTGAAGATAAGCTATTTCAAACCTCACTGATCTTGTTAACCAAATACAACATTTTTATAATTAATCTAAAACAAGAAACAAAAATGATTGGCAGATTTTCCTGCCATAATAATTGGGAAAAGAAAAACTATTTGCCAAAAAGGATGAGAAGAGGGAATTAACTAAGAATAAAAACCCACATTTTTACAAAAGTCCCATCTCATGTTTTAGTAAATTGAGTCTATAAACCTGATACATATATAAAAACATGCAAGCAAATAGCCTAAGAAACAAAATAAACAACTTATATAATTTTCAAAGCCCTCTTTTATCTTAGAAAACCTTTTTTAGCTAAATATATTTTAAAAAACAATAATAAGCCACTCAAAATAAGACATTCAAATATTTCTATTACTGGCACCAGTATGTTAATATAAAATATAATAAAAACAAGGAAATTGCAATTCCAATAGCATACATTTTCTATTTTCACTCATTTTATACTTCCACTCACACAGACCGGTCCTTTTTATATTTACATATAGCTAGGATCCTTAATATTCAGTTTTAGATTTTATATCAGATTTAAATCTGTGCTGTTTAGCCACTGTGATTTTAAACCTTTCCTCTTGGGGGAAGGGGGAATCCCTTTTCAAAAAGCTTCAGCCTGATAAGAGAGACAAGACAACTTAATTACCTAATTTTACAGCACAGACCTGCTAGATGTAGTTTCCTCCCCCCTTTCTCATTGGACGAGTGAGGAGTGGGATGCTGACAGAACTTCACTCTGGGGCTGGAAGAAATCTTCCAGCGGCCACCCCCAGGGCAGTTTGCTCAGCCCCCCTCCAGCTCACTGTCCAAGGTCTAAATAAAAAGCAAATTAAACACACAAAATAAATGCACAGTACTGAAAAATCTTTTTCTATGCAATCTGATGCAGAACAGAGGCCAGAAGCCTTCTTTGACCCATACCTCATTTTTTTTCCTTTAACAACCTATCATAACCATCATACAACTAATAACAAATACCACCTTCTATTATTATGGGGAAACTATTCTAACACTATCACTTTAAGCAAAACACTAAAAGCACCATAGAAGACAAAACAATATTATAAAATTTTTACCATACCAAAAAACATGCCATCTCAAACAAATAAAACACAGAACAGCATTTTTACCTTTACCCATGGACAGCCAGGGTTCCTTGCCCCATTGCCAAAATTAAACACAAAAAAGAGAAAACAAACCAAACAAATCCACATGCACACCAACTTTTTAACGCTAAAGCTTTGTAACTGAAACCCTTTACTATTTTCAGCCAAGTTGGATGGGGGAGTTATGAGTCTAGGGAGATGGTAGTAGACTCCAGTCAGTCTGGAACAAAGGGGGGGGTACAAGCCCCCACCCAGGCTCCTTACCATTGGAAGCTCCCCAAATCCTTATGGGTTACAGGTGGTAGGAGGGCCACCCGAGAAGCTGGTAGAGAGGTTCCCCTTTTCTTGCCGGCCACTTCCCCTGATCCTTAAGGGTCACAGGTGGACGGAAACCCACCCAAGCAGCTGGCAAGAAGTCTTTATACCTTAACTGGAGTCTGGGGTGGAGTTTCTAGTGTTTTGGGTCAGGGTGTGTGCTGTATTAAGAAGGGGACTTCATCAGGTTGTTTTCCTGATGCCGTATGCCTCCACGATGGCTCAGGCAAACCTGCCCTTTCTAACAGAGGTAGACTAGTCCGGAGTGCTGGGTGACCACCCCTTATTTGTACTCCCCTAGCAGACTGTTATTTAATTTTAACAGATGTGGTTGCTCAACCCCACCCAAGATCGGCTGTTTCCCTAAGTTAATAAAAATAGACTGTAATCTAATCTACTAAATTTAAGCTGTTTACACAACAAATATCTAACAAATTATTAATCACTCCTATTGATAATACTATTAGTAGGCGGAAAAGAATTATTTACAACCCAGGTGGTACACGCATTTTAATAAGAAACACAATGGCCATAAGAGTCAAGATTAAACACACAAAAAATGTCACTTAAACAAACCAGACAAAGAGACACAATTGGCCCTTAACCAAACTCAGAATAAAGCCTCACCTCTCACTGAGAAACTCCTAAAACCAGCTAAAGACACAATTGGCCACCTCTGGCAAGTGGCCCCAGACGGCACCCCTCATGTGGGACTCGAACCCACAATCGCTTGGCATCCAGATGGCCAAGAGTGGGACTCTAACCCATGATCCTCAGCCTCAGATGGGATGTTTCTGAGCATCCTTGGAGGTCCCCAGATTTCCTGGGATGTCTCCCAGGGTGGCAGTCAGTTATCACGAACACGTCTGTCATAACCCTCCTTCTGTATGGGACTCGAACCCATAATTGATCGGACAAGGAGCACCGCTGGTGCAGACAACTGCAAATACCAGAAGGCAGCTGCTCACCACTATAACAGAAACTGAAAGTATAAAAACCAAAAATTACAGAAATTAACACGGCCAGCAACAGGAGAAAAACAAGACAAACAGAGACAAACAGGTAAAAGTCTTACCTCCAAGGGGTGTCTCGCGGAATTTGGGTAGTCGCTTGTTCCTGGGCCATGCACCAAATGAAAGACCCCCGCAGAGGGGAGACCCTCAATCAGCCTCGGGATAAGCGATGCCAAGTACACACGAGAGACTTATCCTTGATGCAAAAGCAAAAGGTTTATTAAGGAGCCAGTGCACTGGGGCCAACTTGTATAGGAGTTCTGCCTCGAGTGACTGGAACTGAGGATATATATAGGGAAAAGACCACTAGTTAGGGGGGGGTTGGGCCAAATTGCTTGCGTTTATAAAAATTTACAGTATCATTTGAAAAGTACATTCTGTAGTCAAATGTTAGATAAGATATTAGGTGTAGTCAGCAGGTTCTCGGCACAGCACACACTGACCCAGTCAGTATAGATAAGATGCTAGGTAGGTTCCTGGAACAGGGGTGTATTTATTGCATATTTCTCATTCTCGAGCCTATACTTCTTAAGCTGCAGTAAAAATATATTTTTTTAGCTATTAGCTTGTTGCTAGGGGCTTATGATTTTTCTTTTAAAATGGAGCCTTTCAATACAAGGCACTAGAGGTGGATCCAATGGGTTGCTTAAAAAAGGCAGCAATGTTATACAGGCCACAATCTCATTATGTCAAGGAATCATTAAATGGAGCTGCACTACATTATAACAATTGGGAACCTGAAGACTGGAAAACTTTATCTAGAGCTTTACTAAAGGAGACAAAATACTTACAATGGCAAATGTGGTTTCAAGATTTGTGTGCCAAAAGAGCTCATGCTAACCTAAATAGCAATAATGCTGCCTTAAGAGCTAGAACAAATCTTAAAAATATTACCACCTCATTTTGCACTTTTTGGCCTTTTAATATCTCCTGAAAAAATCCAAAAACAAGTTATAACTTACTTAGGGTATGTAGTGGATAGAACTTGAGTACATCCACAAAAAATAACCCTAAGACAAGATCACATTAAAACATTAAACAATTATCAAAACCACTTGGAGATATTAATTGGATGAGGCCTCCTTTAGGAATTTCCACATACCATCTACACAATTTATTTTATATTCTCCAAGGTGACCCCAATTATAAACAATCCTCATATATTAACTAAGGAGGCAGAAAAAGAATTACAGATAGTAGAAGAGTGAAATAAACATGCCTTCCTGTCTCAAGCTTATGAAAGTGAACCTAATGAACTAATACTAATATTTTCCTTTATGTATCCTACTGCGATTTTAGCTAAAAAAAATGAAACCCTTAGAATGGCTTTATAGCAAACACTCATTTCGTAGAACTATTAGTACTAATCCTTAGATGATTGTCATGCTCATTCAAACAGGCAGACAGTGTGCTGTAACTCTTAGTGGTTATTATTGTTCATATATATGTTTTCCTCATAACAAATGACAAGTAGACTTTTTAATTAATATAGTGGATGATATGCAAATATCTTTGGCAGGATTTACAGGAGATATAAAATATTCTTTGCCCAAAGGAAAACTGTTGAATTGTTTTAAGAAACAACAATTTGTTGTCTCTGATATTACAGTAACTGAACTTTTAAGTCTCCTACAATTTTTACAGATGGGTCAAAAACTAGTAAGTGTGCCTATTGGATAAATAATAAATACTGGGTTGAAACAAATTCTTTCAATTCAGTTCAACAAAATAAATTTTTGCAGTTTTAAGAGTATTACAAGACTATCCTCAAGATATATAGTTGCAAATTCTGCTTATGTGGTTGGAATAGTACAATCAAGTCTCACCGCTGTTATTAAAAATATGTTTAGACTGCTTCCTCCACACCTCAGGCACAGGAACTGTACCATGTCCTAGAGGTCCTTAAAGAAGGCAAAACATTTTGAAACTTTAAAGATAGCAGGATATTTTATAACATTAGGGTAAAAATAAACAGGACTCTTGGACTGTGCATGACTCTGCATTCTTGTTGCAAAGTGGAAGGATGCACATTTGATATTTGTTTTGTCTCTGTTCCTACCCTGCCTGTGTAACCTTGAGCATTAAATATGTATATTTCTTTTATAACCCTTATATAACAGTTGTCTCTCCAGGCAATAATGTGTCACATACATATAATAAAAGTACATGTATTAAATTGATATCTTCATTTTTCTAATACAGTGTACTCATTTGTTTAATTACATTTGACATAAATTGAAGACTTGCTGTAAAAGCTCATATTTAACATTTTTTCAAAAGAAAGTCCCAATACAACACACCTGATGTTTATTTATTTTTAAACAGGTTCTCACTAAGTAGTGCAAGTCAGCTTGAGCAATTTACCAAGATTCTTTCTCAAAAATAAAGGGCTGTGTATGTATCTAGGTAGTACAGCACTTATGGGTTAAATCACCAGCACCACAAAAACAAAAAATGGCAATAAAAAAATCCACAAAATAAAATGGATTGGGGGTTTCTGAGGGCTGGGAAAAAGTGGGGACTGAGTAATTACATTTGCAAATGGGCATGAGATCTTATTTTGATGGGATGAAAAGTTCTGAAACTAAAGATGGTGGTCATATGTATTCTAAATGCAGTAAATGCCCTGAACTATTAGTTTGTTTCTGTGTATGTGTGTGTGTGTGTGTGTGTGTGTGTGTGTGTGTGTGTGTGTGTGTGTGTGTCTTTGTGTGTCTGTGTGTGACTGGGGTTAGAACTCGGGGGCATTTTACCTACAAGCTATACCTCCAGCCCTATTTTTATTTTTAAACAGGATCTCATTAGGTTGACGAGAGTCTCACTACTTGTTGATGCTATCCCCAAACCTATTCATCCTCCTGTCTCAGCCTTGGATTGTTCATTTCAAAAGAATGAATCATGCCAGGCATGGTGGCGCACACTTGTAATCCCCACACTTGGGAGGCAGAGACAGGAGGATTGCACAGATTCAAAGCCAGCAGCTGGCTTAAGAGACTCTGTTTCCAAATTTAAAAAATATAAAAATAGGTCTGGGAGTATAGCCTGGAAGTAGAAGGGCTTCCAGGAATCCTAGTACCACCTAAACAACAAAATAGAATGGATCATATGGTATGTAAATTTTAACTCAATTAAGAAAAA
Organism: Muscardinus avellanarius; assembly: GCF_963383645.1. Classification (NCBI taxonomy): domain Eukaryota; kingdom Metazoa; phylum Chordata; class Mammalia; order Rodentia; family Gliridae; genus Muscardinus; species Muscardinus avellanarius. Next base: position 6,628,476 of record NC_137809.1, read on the forward strand.
TAATAAGATAGGTGTCATCTCTCCATCCACTTTCAGCCTCAACCCAGGGGAAGAATGTTTTCTGTGGGGTTTTTTTGTGTGCTGAGATCCCAGAACCCTGTTTACACCTTGCTATGGCTCAAAAACTTTTTCATATGGGAATAAATGTTTTCTCTTTTGTGTACTAGCAGTTGAACCCAGAGGCATTCTACCTCTGAGCTATACTCCCAGCCCTATTTTATTTTTTATTTTTATTTTTGTAGTACTGGGGATTGATTCAGGGGCATTCTATCTCTGACCTACACCCCAACCCTTTTATCTTTTTATTTTTGAAACAGAGTCTCACTAAGTGTGGAAGGGCCTCATAAAGTTGCTGAGGATAGTTGTGAACCTGTGTTCTTCCTGTCTCAGCTTGCCAGTACCAAGATTACTAGTGTATGCCACCATACTCATTTATTTTAATTATCATTACTATTATATTTATTTATTTATAATACTGGGGATACAGTACTGGGGATGAAACCTAGGAGCTTTCTACCTCTAAGCTACACCCTCAGCTCAGCCCTATTTTTTATTATTTTGAAACAGAGTCTCACTGAGCTACATAGTCTCACTAAGTAGCTGAGGCTGTCTGCAAATGGTGGTATTAAAAGTTAGGATCAAGCTGGGCCAGACAGGAGGAGCCAGCTTCACAGCCAGCTTCAGCTGCTTAGTGATACTATGTAGCTCAGTGAGACTCTGTTTCAAAATAAAGAATAAAAATAAAAGAATAAAAAATAGGGCTGGAATGTTGGTGTAGCTGAGAGGTAGAATGCTTTTGGGTTCCACTCCCAATATAGCAAAGAAAAAAAAAGTTAGGATCAAAAGTTTGAGATTCTAGCCAGGAGTGGGGGCACACGCTTGTAATCCCTGCACTTGGGAGGCAGAGATAGGAGGATCAGGCAGGTTCAAATCCAACATTGCTGGTTTAAAAGACCCTGTTTCCAAATAAAAATATAAAAATAGGTCTGGGAGTATAACCTGGATGTAGAAGGGTTTACAGGAACCCCAGTACCACCAAAAGAAGGAGGAGGAGGAGGAGGAGGAGGAGGAGGAGGAGGAGGAGGAGGAGGAGGAGGAGGAGGAGGAGGAGGAAGAGGAGGAGGAGGAGGAGGAGGAGGAGGAGGAGGAGGAGGAGAAGGAGAAAAAGGATGGGTAAGCTGTACATTGAGCTCACTGATTGAACTCCTATGAGTTCAATCTTCAGCTAAAACAAACAAATAATTCCCCAAACCTCCAAAAAGAGTATATGTTATGTATCATTTTTGGTGAACATAATGATTTTTTTTGTAAAAGAGCAGTACAGTAATTATTTTTCTTATTATTTAGAGGATTTTTCTGAGACCTGATGATCACCAAGTTTGTAAAGAAATCATAATATTTTCTTTTCTACTGTTTTCAAATTCTACTTTTTACTATACTGTTCTCTATTCTATTTTTACAAGTATATAGGAAATTGATGGACATTTGTCTATCAGCTTTGTATTTTGCTTCTTGTTATATACATTAATTCTATGAAGGTGTAGGATGGTAGATTTTGCTTATGAAAATGATGGTCTGGAATAATCAGAACAAATTTCAGAGCTTCCTGGCTCTGTTACAGTTAACAGGGAACCTCCTGCAATGCTCATGGTGGCCAGAAGAGAGTGCACAAAGGCCCTTTTTCTGACCCCTAGGAAGAACCTGCCTTCTGTGGCTGGATGATCTGGATCTGCTGTGACCTTCCTTGTTTTCAGGACCCACCCAGGGAGAAGCCACATTTTGGGACACCTGGGAGCATGCTTATGGTGAGTACTAAGCTTCCTTTTCCTAGGCACTTACTTGCAGAGATGCTATTGCCTGGGGACTCTTGGGTGCTGTGTCTACAAAGAGGATGAGTGGTTCCTTCCCTTTAGCTTCTCCCTGTGGAGATGCCATGGACCAAGCACATCTGGGAGCTATGTGTACAGAGAAGGGCAGAGTTTCCTCAACCAAGGCACTTATCTGCAAACATGCCATGACCTGGGGATAATGGGACTATCTACAATAATGGCCCACAACTCCCAAAGACTTCTGTTGTGAGGGATGTATGGAAAGAACTTGGGACCATGATACTCAAATTCCTCAGGTAGGTTCCACACCTCCCAGGAACCTCTTCAGTAAGGGCAAAAATGTCAGACTAGATTGCTAGGAATCTCTGGAAGTTCCAGGGAGAACATGCAGCCTATATCTCCCCAATGGCCTCTAGGGTAAAGCCTGCATTGGTAGAATGCCAGACTATTCAGAATCCTGCAAAGCTGAAGTTCTCCAAAGCTTTTGTAGTGAGAACTCTGTGCACTAATATTAAATATCCACTACCCAGAATCCTCAGGGGTCCACGGTTCTTGGAAGCCTCTTGGGTTAGGGCCCCACAGGCAGGATGGACTGCATTACCCAGAATCCTCAGGGGTCCAGAGACCCTGGTAGCCTTTTGGTTGAGGTCCTCACAGGCAGGATGGACTGCACTACCCAGAATCCTCAGTGATCCATGGACCCAGAATCCTCAGTGATCCATGGATGCTGGGAACCTCTTAGTTGAGGGCCACACAGGCAGAATGGACTGCACTACCCAGAATTCTCATTGTGTATATTCTGAAGAATTAGCTTCCTGGGACACCAGAAAATTTTCTCTGAGCAAGTTCTCTTCATTATGACAATGTCCAGTGGTTCTTGTTAAGAGTTTTGGTGGTTGCCATGAGTTATTTTCCTCAGTTCAGATATATATCATGGGAAATAAAGTATCAGGACAAGTAGTTGGAATCTAGTGCAGGGCAAAAAGATTTATTATAAAAGCAAGAGTAACAGTGCATGTCTCAAAGAAATGTGTGTGGAGGGGGGAGTAAAGCACCCTGCTTCCAAGAAGAACACAGAAGCAGAATGCTGCTGTCCCGCACCCAAACCCAGGCTCCTGTATCTTAAATACAATTTGTCCTATATGTCTTCCTTTACTGGGTTGATAAGTTTCCAGGCCAATGGCCTGAGCTTTGTCACTGTCTATGTGAGAGAGTAATCATTTTATCAGCTTTTCTCAGGCTCTGGCCTTCTAAGTTTTAAGGTTTGTAACTTAGTGTTGGCCTTCATCTTATCTTCTCAGCCATTCTGGCCCAGCAGGCTTGGGACATAAGAAGTCCAAACAACAGGCTTGGAAGAATAAGAAGCAGCCCATTTTAACCTTTTAAATGCTTCATCTGAGCCAGGCATGGTGACTCACGCTTGTAATTCCAGCCTTTGGGAGGCTGAGACAGGAGGATCACAGTTCTCAGACAGCCTCAGCTACTTAGTGAGGCCCTCTGCAACTCAGTGAGACCCTGTTTCAAAGTAAGAATTTAAAAATGGGTAGGGGTTGTAGCTCAAAGGTCAAATGCCTCTGGGTTCTGTCCCCATACCCGCAATCAATCAATCAATCAATCAATCAATCAATCAATAAAACTTGGTCTGCTTTAGGACAAGAATAGTATGAAGCCATCCATAACCAAATCAATTCTGGCCTCCAGTCCCTGGCAGTCACTCCTAAAATAGCACGCTTCCTGGAAGATACAATGTGTTTTCCATTTCTACCCTTGGGTACACAGGTGGCATAAGGTAGCTAGCCAGTATCCTGTGCTGCACCCAGAGCCCAGCAGTGAGCCACTTACTTTCTCTGAGGAATGAGTAGTACATACACCTTCTTTGATAACCCACTTCATTTCCTGTGATGTCCTGGGCTTCCTTCTCAGGACCAGAGATTGTCAGCTTTAGGGCACTATTGAACCCCAAATCCTCAAGGGTCCACAGATCCTGGGAGTCTCTTGGGGGAGGGCCACACAGTCAGGTCATACTTTTCTAACCATAATCTTCAGTGTGTTCAGTGTTGCATAGGCAGGATGAACTGTGTTACCCAGAATCCTCAGTGGTTTAAAGATCTTGGATGCCTCTGTGGTAAAGACCAAACACACTACCAAGAATCCTCAGGATGTGTGGGTGGAAGTAGCTCCCTGATTCACTGGGGATTCATTTATGACCTGCAGGATCTCTATGCCTTGATAATGTCCAAGTGGTTCTGGACATTTGAATTTTAAAAATCTATGATTTTAAAACAGACCTGGTTCCTGGCAGTCACTCTTCAAAGACTACACATGAGATGCCAGTGTGTCTTCCATTTCATAGTCTGTAGCCCAGCCCTTTGGCATACAGGTGATGTCCTCTATCCCATGTGGCACCCAATGGTCAGAAGAGGACAGAAACTCACTTTACCTGACACAGAAATATCATGCAGTTTATCTTTTAAATACTACCTAATTTCTGGTGAGGACCAGAACTTTCTTCTGAAACCTAGAACTTTTTCTTAGAACTGGAACTTTCTTCTCAGGACTTATACTTCATTCTCAGGCCTGAATCTCCTTCTTAGCACTAGAATTTTCTTCCTCAGACTGTAATTTTTTCATTAACTGTATTTTTTTAATTAGGATTAGAATATCTTTCTCTGGGCCAGAACTTCTGTTTAGCACCAGAACTTCTTTTTCAAAAATAAGACATCCTTTTTAGCACCAAAAATTCCTTCTTAGGAGTGGAACCATTTCTTTAACCCCAGAACTTATTGAGGATTGAAACTTCTCTAGACTGGAACTTTTTTCTTAACACTAAAACTTCTTTCTCTGGACTGGAATTTCATTCTTAGCACTGTAATGTTTTTCTTTTCTCTCCTTTCTTTTTTATTTGCAGTACTGGGGATGAAACCCAGGGGCATTCTATCTCTGAGCTACACACCAGGTTTATTTTTATTTTTTCTTTTGAAAACAGTCTCACTAAGTTACAGAGGGCCTCACTAAGTAGCCGAGGCATTCTTCAAACTGCAATGCTCCTGTCTCAGCCTCCCAAGTACTGGAATTACAAGCATGTACCACCAGGCCTGGTTCAGAATATTTTAACACTGTAACTTTCTTTTCTGGAATGGAACTTTTTTCTTAATACTAGAATATGCTTCTTAGTCCTGGAAGTATGTCCTTTGGAACCAGAACATCTTTTTTTTTCCCCAGTAGTGGAGATGGAACCCAAAGGCATTCTACCTCTGAGCTCCACCCCATTTCTATTTTTTATTCTTTATTTTGAAACAGGGCCCCACTGAGTTGCAAAGGGACTCACTAAATAGCTGAGGCTGGCCACATATCCTCCAGTCTCAGCCTCTGAAATGTTGGGATTACAAGTGTATGCCACCATGTTCACCTCCTGGAACTTCTTTGTGTGCACGAATGTTTTTCCTTTTGTACCAGAAGTACTTTCTGTAAACTAGAACTTCTTTTTCAAGATCAGAATTTCTTCTTTTGTACTGAAACTACTTTTTCTGAATTGAACTGTTTTGGCACTGGAAGTTCCTTCTCAGGACAGGTACCTTTTTATTAGGGCCAGGACATGGTTTTTAGCACCAAACTTCCTTTTCATTACTAGACCATCATTCTTAGCACTTGAACCTATCATTTTCAGGATGATAACTTTTTTCTTTGGACTGAAACCTGTTAGGATAAGCAGCCCAGTTATGCCAAAGATGGCACCTCTTTGGCTTCTTTCCGGATTGGGCTGATTACCTCATAGCCAGCCAAAAGGGGGCACGGGATGCCCAACAACCAGTGCCCTGGTAACACACTCACTGGGGTATGAGCTACCCAATCAGTAAATGCCCCATACTTTGTACAATCTTCTGCTGTGAGCAGAAGCCCCCCTCCTCCCAGCTGCCTGATATAAAAGGGAGCTGGGCTGTCTTAATAAAGCTTTTGCTTGCTTGCTTGCTTGCTTGCTTGCTTGCTTGCTTGCTTGCTTGCTTATCTCCGACAGCTGGCCTTGGGACTTTCCTGTGCCAACCCCCCTTCATTGGAACCGAAGACTCCTGACCCCCTTCATTGGTGCCGAAACCCAGGAGGGAGACCCTTCTATCTAGAGGACTCCCTCCTCCTGGCAATCCCCCCGGCCGGCCGACCTCGTCCTTCTTTTTGGGTGCTCGCTCTCCGCACCTACCACCACCAGCCATCCCGACCATCTCTGTCACTCCACCAGCTGGGTAAGTCCCCCTTAGGCTATCTGCCTGAGTCTGGCTATAGCAGGGTATCTGACCATGATTGTCCAGCTCTGCCCTGATGCCAGGCTTGGGGGAGACTGCACCCCACCACGGCCTTCCAGGCTATGGTGGACTCCCATGGTAGTTTGCTGCTTCATTTAATTACGAGATAATGGGAAGGAAGAACAGGCCGTTGTTCTTTCCACTCTCATTCCTTCCTTCTCCTAACACTCTCCATTCTTATAATACTGTCGACTGATAAAGTCCGATTGACTACCGGACTGATAAAGTCTGACTACCGTTCTGTACCATCTGTCTGACTGAAAAAATCCGGCCAACTCCATCCAACTGATAAAGTCCAACTTCCAACCATCCAAAAATCCTAGCTCTAGGTGTCCCGTGACCTTTGGCTCCAGCCCAGGCCGACTGTTGTTGGGTGACAACCTGACAATATCTTCAGCCTATCTGACCCCACTGGGGGTTCCGGGAGCAATTGGCCATCTGGGAATGCCCATTTTGGTCCTTTGTTCCTTTATCGGTCCGGGACTTTCCATTCTGTCTCACTCACACCTCCTCAAGCACTGGAACTCTCCGTTCTCTATCTCTCTCTTATCCTTACCTAACCCTCTCTCTTTCAACCTCTCCCTCCATCTTTCATAACTTTTCACTGTAGGAGTCTCTTCTTCCATCCTGAATACTGCCCCTTTAAGGTGTCTACTTAATCATTTAAGCCATCTCTCCCTTATTCCAGACATTAAACCTAAATTGACCTCATTACTCTTTGGACAATAACAACCATTGACCCCCCCCCCCCTGCCATGGATCCCTTGACCTTCTACTGCTCCGTGATTTTATTACTGTGAGCATGCAAAAGGGTGGAAGGAGATCTATTTTCTTACCCCAATCTGTATTCGTCCTGCATCCCCAGAAAGTTCTGTTAGACTGCAAAACTGCCACAATTTTCTCTAAAAAAAACCTTACTCTGAAACTCTCCCTGAGTCAGACACTGCTGTCTTTGACCCGGCAAATTACCCCCCCCCATAGGCATGCACCTTCAACACAAAGTCTTCTCCAGCATGTTTATCACTTTCTCGGCAGCCTGCCTTCTCCCCCCTTGCCACAAATCCCTCCAGCGCACTTATCTCTTTCCTCGTGTTCCGCCCTCCCACAAACTCTACACCCTCCTCCAAAAACCTCAATCCCTCCCGGGCAACCTTCATCTTCTCATCTCTACCACCCCCCCATCTCTCAGATTTCTCCCCAACCCGCCTTTAGTCCTCTGTTTACAAGATCTCGTGGTCAATCTCACTCTCAACCCCCAGCCACCCCCATATCTTTGGTCATGGCTCCTCTCTGTGAGGTGGCTGGGACCAAGGGCATAATCAGGGTTCACATTCCCTTCTCCATGGCAGATCTGTCCCAGATTCACACCAAGCTAGGCTCCTATACCTCCAACCCTGATATCTATATCAGAACATTCTGTTATATCACTCAAGCCAATAGCCTCACTTGACATAAACTTTAAAGGTGTCACTGTTTGTCTTTTAACATTCAGAATTCAGCTGGGATAACAGCCAACTATTATCTGACCAAGGTCAACACTGACAAAAGCTCTGGGCTATCAGAAGTTTACTCTTATTACATATTAGTTCATGTGGCTTAAATTTTTAAAGATTTGTTTATTTTTAAAAAATTGAAAATTGCCACTAAAAAATAATACACTTTGTTTTCTTCAGGCTAAGACAACTACCATTGGCTTCCTGGTAATAGATGTTCAGATTGTAATATCATTCTGAAAATTTGTTTTGTTTAAATGATGGTTTAATCTATTGGCTGATTATTAAGCATCAGAGGAGACAAACGTAAACACAGGGACAAGCCCATTTAATAATAAGTAATAAGTTTTTGCCCCTCAGAGATACCAAAGGCTTCTCATACGGAGAGAGAAAGGGGCTAATGGCTTGGTACCTGCCAGTACAATGGTGCCTGATTTCCTCCACTCCTGAAAGGAGTCCATCTGCATCTGGGCTGTGCCATCTCTTTAAAGAGAAAAAGACTGGAAAGCATGTTGCCCTCACCTCTGAAGGAAAGTGAGGTCATCTGTTCCCATCGTGGCTGCCCTCAAAGACTGAAGACTGAAGATGTCCTAGGCTTGGCAAGGTCGCTCTAATCAGCCCTCTAACCAGCAGGAGAAAGCCTGGGTAGCTCTTCAGGTGTCAGGCAGAATATTGATTTTTTTTTTATACAGGGCTTAGTTCTCTGCTTGCTTTGTCTCTCATAGAGTTCTCTTCTATGGAGACCTATTCTGTTAAAAAATTATGCAGAATCATTTCAAAATATAAATTCAAGAAGGGAATTATGGCATAAAGGAACCAGTATGTAGGGATGAGAGAAAGATATAAAGAAGGAAAATTTTGGTAAGGAAGGACAAAAGGAAAGGTTTATCTTAAGATTGCCCCACATGGGAAAGGAAAGCTTATCAGAAGGCAAAACGCAGGTCGCAAGAAGGTCTGAGCATGTTAAAAATGATTGTGTACAATTAAGTTTATGTAAGGACAGTGAAATTAAGATAGTTTCCTATGTTTCTGTTTTCTATGGTTAAATAGGTATTAAAACAAGACCACAAGGAGCTTATCCAGACTCTCCCAGTCCCCAACACAAAAAATGAAATTCTTCCTTTCCTGGGTCTTGTTGGTTACTTTTGGGCCTGGATTCCCTTCTTGCCAAACCCTTATACAAGCCGACCAAGGGCCCCCTTCATGAGCCACTGGCCTCCTCCCCTTCACATGCTTTTCATCTCCTACAAAAGACGTTACTCATATCCCCAGCTTTACACCTGCCAGACCTAAAGAAACCATTTATTCTATACATACATGAAAGGGGAAGACAGGGACTCAGAGTTCTTGGCCAACAGCATGGGCACCTTTCACCCTGGTGGCATACCTGTCTAAACAACTAGATACCACAGTTAAGGGTTGGGCATCTTGTCTTCATGCCCTGGCAGCAGGCCACCTTCTACAAAAGGAAGCTCACAAACTTATTTTTGGAGCACCTTTGACCATTTTATCTCCACATAACCTTTGAGACTTACTCGCCTATAAAGGCCTACAGATTTTACCTCCCTCCAGAATCTTATCTCTCTTAGTCTCATTCCTCCAAAATCTATCCCTTTCTTTTAAGGCCTGCCCACTTCTAAATCCTGCCTCCTTACTACCAGAAGCTACAGCTAACCATCCTTCTCCTATTCATAATTGCTGTGATATTCTGAAAGCCTTTCTCCCTTGTTCCTCAACCTCATCATTAACAGATCCTGATTTTACTTGGTTCATTTATGGGAGCTCATTCCTTCTGGATGGGATACAGCAGGCGGGCTACACCTTAGTCCCATCCACCAAGACAATTGAGGCCCATCCTCTTCCTGTTAATACCAACCAACAGGCTGAGCTAATGGTGGCTATCAGAGCCTGTACATTAGCAGCACAGAAAACTCTCACCCTGTACACAGACTCCAAATATGTTTACCATATCCTAGTTTCACATGCTGCAATTTGGAAGGACATGGTCTTCTCAATCTAAGCTGATAGCCAAACTCCTCCAAACTTCTATTCTCCCACAGCAGTTAGGCATTGTTCACTGCAAATCTCATCAGATTGACTCATCCCAATAACTTGGGGAAATTCAAGGGCTGACCAGGCGGCACGGGAGGCAGCCGAAAAAAACTTATCAACCCCTTCCCTTTGTACTGTTATTACTCGATGCTGAGGACATACCTTCACCAGTCCCTAATAATCCAGACTCCCCTTCTGATTCCAACCCATCCCATTCTGATATTTAACAATATCTACATTCCTTATTTCATTCAAACCCCCAAAGCCTTGAGTTATTCCTACAATTGTTCTTTTTTCTCACACCCAAGGACAAAAAATTTCTTCGTCAGATTATATCTAATTGTATCATTTGCCAAAAAACAAACCCAGCCACTCCCCTTAGACCTCAGGCCTTTCCAGCCCACCAGGCAAGGGTACATACTCCAGCTGCTGATTGGCAAGTAGATTATACCAATATGCCCAGGGTTAAGAGATTCAAAAGCTTCTCATCTTCGTCGACACTTTCTTGGGATGAATCAAGTCCTTTCCAACCTCCAATAAAAGGACCTCTACAGTCTGATCTAATTTCTCAAATTATCCCCCACTTTGGCATGCTTTACAATCTGTTATTGGCCCTGAGTTCACTTCCCAAATAACTCAATCTGTAGCCTGAGCTCTATCTCTGCCTTGGCATTTTCATTGCCTATACTGTCCTACTTCCCCTGGCTCTTTTATGGTTTGAGCCCTACCAAAAAAAAACCCTCCCTTTTATCTCCCTTTGAGATTATGTTTGACTGTCCCTTATTCCCCAAGGAATTTCTCCACATTCCAATGTCTTTCCTCCACAAATAGCCTTTCCTCTTGTATCCCATCTCAGATCAGAACTCTGGAAATATAAAGACTGACTACCCCCAGACCCCAAGCAGGCCCCTACCATTTCCTCTTTAACCATAAGACAACAGGTCTATTTTAAACCCCCGGTAGACAAACCTACCTCACAACCAAAATGGGATGGCCAGGCTCAGGTTCTCCTATGTACTCTTATGGCTGCAAAACTTAATTTGAATGATAACTGATATACTCCTTGGATTCATACTTCTAGGCTCAAAGTGGCTCCAGAACATATCCAACCACCTGTTCAGCTGCTTCACAAAAACCCAGACACCTCAAGATAATAGACAAACTTATATGTCTACTATCTCTCCCCATAATCCTCTAAAATTCCAAATATCTTGACTTTGCTTGGATTCTCCCATACCTGAAAATGAATATATTCACTAGTTTCATATGCCTTTCTATAATCTTTCCCTCCCCTTTTGTCTGGAGATTCTAGGTTCAGCAAACCTACAAAGAAGACAATACAATGGTCAATGAACTAGCCACAATGGCTGATTGCCTCCTGGCTGGATGCTCTCATAGTTTACAACTAGGCTTCTCTCCTACCATTAAGCTTTTCCATTAAGCTATCTGCCCTTATCTTTGTTTTCTTTTGACCAAACTGAAAATTTTTGCTGCAACCAAAATTGGGATAATGTATATGGCAGATGCCCATACTGGTCATGCAAAATCCATGATTCCTATCTAGGACAACTAGGATCAGGAAATTTTAAATTCAATTCCAAAACTAAAACCTACCTCTATACTATTCCTGACCCATGGGATCCAAGATGGGCTTCTGGAGTTACAGCCAAGGTTTACTGTAATGAATATGCCTCTACCCTTTGCAGTTCACTTTATTTCCTCTGTGAATAGATATCCACTGGCACCCAAATCTCACAAGTTTCCACAGATATCCAACACTCAGCTCAGGTGGTACTTAACTCTCTCTGAAAAGTCCCTAACTCCACTCCGTCTTCCTCTGCATATACGTGGTTTCAGTTAATTACCAAAACTCTTATCGGTTCCAAATCTCATCTCTCCTGCCTTGAGCCCCTCAAACTGTTTCCTTTAAACATTGCTTGCCCGGACCTTGTGAGTTGCAGTACCTCTAAATGCCTCTCAGTGTGCCATTGCCTCTCAAACTCATTCATTTCATATTCTCAAAAATGTCCCCTTATGGGAACCCAAAAAAGACAATATCACCCAGCCAAACAGAGTTTGCATTTTTGTGACATTACTTCCTCCCGAGATCCCACTTGTCAGTACATTATCACCCTTGCTAGTCCCAGTTATACCCAACCGGGCCATTTCTTCTGGTGCAATGGGACTCTCAGCAACATCATATATCCCAACTCCACCACTCCCTGTTTCTTGGTCACAGTGGTCTCACACCTGACTCTCTATAGCTATGCTGAACTACAATATCTGATTACCCCACCCAAGCTTACAAAAAGGACTGCTTTTCTCCCTATTCTGGTTGGAGTATCCTTAACCTCCTCCCTCATCAGAAACAAACTTTCAGGAGGTTCTCTAGGCTATGCCTTATGGGCCACTGATGATTCAGGCAGAAAACTTGAAAGTGCCCTCACATCAACTGCCGAATCACTCTCAGCATTACAGAAACAGGTTACATTCCTGGCCCAAGTAACATGTCAAAACCATAGGTCCCTTGATCTCTTGACAGCTGAAAAAGGGTGGAACCTGTGTTTTCTTACAGAAAGAGTGTTGCTATTATGTTAATAAATCAGGCATAGTAGAACAAAATATACTCTAAGGTTTAAAAAGGATCTCAAAAAACATCCCTTTCCACATGGTTTCATTCCCTGATACTTACATGGATTATGGCCCATCCTGGGCCCACTTTCTATTATATTTGTTGCCTGCATGTTCTTACTATGTGTAACTAAGCTCATACAAAATCAGGTAAAATATCTAATCAGACTTTTAATCAGCTTCTCCTTAGAAACTACCAGCTTCAAAACTCGGAAGATACTGATTTCCAGGGGCTACTGACAGCATACAGAGATGGATCCCTTTGCGATGGAGACTTACGATACAAGCCCTCCTGGAAGACAGCTGGATGATACCTCCTATCCACCATCCTGACGTCTGCCTCATGTCTTTGTGGGATCTGCATCTTCAGGGAACATTCATCAACTTTTGCCCTGACGAAATTTACTTTTTATGGCCTGGACATGGGGGCTGATTTCCCTACTCCTCCCGACCCCTTTCCATCACCGCCCCCTTTCAGCAGGAAGTAGTCAGAATTAACCAACACCCCCTGCCCCTAAAAAAAACAAAAAGGGAGGAATGTTAGGATAAGCAGCCTAGTCATGCCAAAGATGGCGCCTCTCTGGCTTCTCTTTTAGATTGTGCTGATTACCTCATAGGCAGCCAAAGGGGGCACGGGATGCCCAACAACCAGTCCCCTGATAACACACCCACTGGGGTATGAGCCACCCAATCAGTAAACACCCTGTACTTTGTACAATCTTCCACTATGAGCAGAAGCCCCCTCCTCCCAGCTGCCTGATATAAAAGGGAGCTGGGCTGTCTTAATAAAGCTTTTGCTTGCTTGCTTGCTTGCTTGCTTGCTTGCTTGCTTGCTTGCTTGATTATCTCTGATAGCTGGCCTTGAATCTTTCCTGCGCCAACCCTCCTTCATTGGTCCTGAAGACCCCCAACCCCCTTCAAAACCTCTTTATAAGTGGAGAACTTCCTTCTACAGACTGGAACATTTTTCTTAACACCAGACCTACTTTTTCTGGGGCAGAACTTCTTTCCCCAACCCAGCACATCTCTTTTGCACTGAAACTACTTCCTATGACTCAGAATTTTATTCTTAGAAGTGGAACCACTTTATATGACCTGAACGGTATTTCTTAGAACTAGAACAACTTCATGTAAACCAGAAGTTCTTTCTTGGAACTGGAACCAGTTCATATGAACTTGAAGTTCTTCTTTTGCACAGGAACTATCTTATATATGTTGGAAGTTCTTTCTCTGAATGAGAACTACTTTATAGAGACCATCAGTTTTCACAACAGAAGTACTTTCTATGTACTGAAAATTTTAACTCTGAACCAGAATTTTCTTTTTGGACCAGAATTTCCTTCTCAGAATTGGAACATATTTCTTAGGACAGGAACCTGTTTCTAATAACTAAGAATATTATTCTAAGCACTGAACTTTATTTTCAGGACCAGACCTTCTTTTTTAGGACCTATACTAACTTCTTGGGATTGTAAATCCTTTCTTTGAATTGAAACCTCTTTCTTGGGACCAGAACACCCTTCTCAAGACCAGAAATAGTCTGGCTGCATTACTGAGCTTATCTTCAAATTGTGGCCTCCCAAAGACTGGATGATGATGATGATGATGATGATGATGATGATGATGATGATGATGATGATGATTTATTTTTAGTCATTCTGCTTTCCCTATTTTCTGCAGGATATTAAAAGCTCCTTTAGAGTACTCTTTACTATGAATGAGTCTTCCTTCATTGGGTACAAACTCGAAGATAGAGGCAACAAGTCCACTGAGGACCAAGATTCATTCCAGAAGACTGAAAAAGGAGCCTTCTATCTGCTTTGTTAAGGTCAGTGAATGAGTTGGGGTTAGGGATAGGGTAAGGGATATGGTTAAAGTAGGGTTAGGGTTTGAAGTTGAGTTTAGGGTTAGAGTAAGGAATAGGGATAGGGTTAGTGTTAGTGTTTCAGGTTGATTTTGGGTTAAAATTTGGGTTAGGTTCTGAGGAGGTAGAAAGGAAATAGGCAGATAGGGAAAAGGCCTTGGTAGAAAGAAGTTAATTTCCTGAGTTTCCTGAGGGGTGACAAATGCCTGAAACTCCAAAGGCTCAGGAGATAAGAAGGCCAGAGCTTCACAAAGCCGTCCTGAATTTCCTAATCAACAAACCCACCAAGCAAGTCTGGCTTTCCTGAAAGGAGATCCTTCAAAGAACTTGCAAATGTCCTATGCAAATTCTCCTTGGAATCCCAAAAGTCACCCTAACCACAAACGGACTTGCAAGTGGGCAGGCATTGGCCAGTTGGATGGCAAAGGGGGGGCTTTCCCACTCGGGACCCCCTCCCCTTTTGGGGAGCTGTTCTCTCTCTCTCACAGGTCGTGTTGGCCCTGAGAGAAGGCAGAGTGCATCTTAAGGCATGTGGCTCGGGCGACTCTTGAGTAGTGACCTGAAGGCCTCTGCTGGACATCATGGCTGACCAGGCCCCTAGGGGTGACCTGTACCTCTCTTCTGGCAGAACGTGTGGACTCTGGGAGAAAGTAGTTTGCAACTGATGGGCACTTGGCTCGGGCAACACTCGGATAGTGACCCTGAAAGCAGCTACTGGACCCCAGATTTCCGACCGCCCCTATGGGGTGTTCGGCCACTTTTCTCTATTCCCTTCTGGCAGATCCTGTGGACTCTGGAAGAAAGCAGCCTGCTCCTGAAGGCAATTCGGCTTGGGCTACTCTCAAGTATTGTCCTGAAGTCAGCTGCTGGACCCAGATTTCCAGCCCCTTTAGGGGTGTTCAGCCACCCTTGCCCCATTCCCTGCTGCTTCCAATAAACCTTTTACTCCCCTTCCTGAGGTCTGCAGGTGTCATTCTTCGCTCACTGTAGACAAGAACTTGCTGGGGTTTTCTCTCAAGAAACTCCCATTTCAGTTCAAGTTGAGAGTTAAGGTTATGGCTAGAGTTAGGGGTTAAATTAGGGTTAGTATTGGAGATAGGTTGGGGTTGGTGTTAGGGTTAGGGATAGAGTTCACTTTCAGTTTGGGTTTAGGGTTAGGGATAGGAGTAGTATTTATAGTTAGGGTTAGGGTTGGACTGGTGTTGAGGTTGGGTTAGGGGTTAGGGTTAGGAGGTTTGGATTATGGGTTATGATAGGGATTAGGGTTAGGGTTATGTTTGAGTTTTAGGGTTGGGATTGGGGTTGGGGTTAGGGTTAGGGTTGGGATTGAGATTGGCATTAGGGTTAGGAGTTATGATTTTAGTTAGGGTTAGGGTTCAGGTTTGAGTTGAGGTTGGGGTTGTTTAGTGGCAAGGTTAGTGGCAAGGTTAGTATTTACAGCTAGTGTTGGCATTGGGGTGGGTTAGGGTGAGGGCTGGATTAGGTGTTTAGGGCTAAGGGTTAGAGATGGTATGAGGGTGAGATGAGGGTTATAGTTAAGGTTAGGATTGTGAAGCAGTCTGTGAAAGTGACAGTGTGGGTGGTACCTGTCCTCCCAAGGAGCAGCAGGTTTAAGAGAAAGACTCAGCCTCTTCCTGTTCAGGTTAAGTATTACAGAAGTGTCTGCTAATCTTTTCTCTCAGGGTTTCTCTCTCTCTCTCTCTCTCTCTCTCTCTCTCTCTCTCTCTCTCTCTCTCTCTCCTCTCTCTCTCCCACACACACACACACACACACACACACACGCATATATATGTATGTATATATATATATATATATATATATATATATATATATATATATATGTATATATGTATATATGTATATATGTATATATGTATATATAGTGTGTATATGCAGGATTAGTACAAAATAGGCACATATTTAATAAAAATATAGATATATGCTCTAGTAATAGGAAACATGTATATATACTGAATTGATAAAAAATATATATATATACACACACACGCACACACACACACACACACACACACACACACACACACACGTGAAAATTTTATAGAAGCCAGGCACGGTGGTGCACACTTGTAATTCCCACATTTGAGAGGTGGAGACAGGAGGATCGCGCAGGTTCGAAGCCAGCCTCATGGACTTAAGTGACTCTGTTTCCAAATTAAAAAAAAAAAATAGGTCTGGGAGTGTAGCTCAGAGGTAGAAGGGTTTCGGAACCCCAGTATCACCAAAATTTAAAAAAAAAAGAAAGGAATAAAGAAACGACTAAAAAATAGGACCAGAGTGTAGCTCGGAGGTAGTATACCCCTGGGTTCTATTCCCGGTACCACAAAATAAAATTTTATAGATATATGCACTACTAATAGAAAATTATATAGACTATATTCAAGAAATAGGAAATAAATCTAGAGTCCCAGTAGGAAAATTAAAGATATATGTTCTATTGATAGAAAAATATATATAGCTAGGTATGGTAGTGCACATTTGTAACCTCTACTTGGGATGCTGAGACAGGAGGATCACAGGATCAAGGACAACCTCAGAAACTTAGTGAGACCCTCAGCCATTTAGCAAGATCCTGTTTCAGAATTTAAAATAAAATAGGGCCAGGGTGGTTGTAGTTTGAAAGTAGAATGCCCCTAGGGCCACCAGAGGGAGCCAGTTTGTTGTTTCTTTTGTCTGCTCCAGGTTTTAGCATTGTTATAGATATACAATGACCCCTTAAAAGTTTATAAATTTGTATTTTGAATTTATGTAATTGATTCATGAGTGTTGTAATCCAGCAGTCAATAACTTCATTATGATGAATTTATGTGGGTGTGTACTGGGCTATTAGGGTGTGGATAGAGAAGATGAAACTTTGGTGTTTGTGAACCTGGGGATTGTGAGAGTAGTGAGATGCAGGCTCCTGCTTAAAGGGTTGATGAAGCAAGGCTGGCTCCTGAGAAGCAGCTTTGAATGCCAGGCTAGGAGGCAAGCATACTGCGTCTAATCAGTGAGCTATGAGGTTTGCCTTGAAATTTTCCCTTGAAGGTCAGGAAGCAGCTCCAGGCCTCTTTGTATGTCCTTCCCAGTCTAGACATCTCAGAAAACTTATTGCTATGATATACAGCTTGAGATGTTATGAGTGGTCACAGGTGTTCTTTGCTTCTATTTGTAAAACAAAGAGTTGTTTTAAGTTTGATATTAGTCCTTTGGTTTTACTTACATACATCCATTGTTGCTGTTACAGATTGGGAGACTATAGTTTGGGGAAGCCATTCCCTGGGAACCCCTGCTAGGGAACTGGACACACCCCCAACCCATAACGAAACCTAAAATGACCCCAAACAGAAGGAAACACTGTGGATTCTTGTCCTAAGCTAAGAATAAATATGCATAGCTTGGACAGTTGCTGAAGATTCAAAGAAGTTTATTATAAAGATAGAAACACAAAATATAGAAATACAGCCCCATGCCGGGGGGTGACTTAAAATGAATACACCCAAGGGATTACACATGGACTCAGCCTTTTATACCCATGACTTCCATCTTCTTTGCATGACTCTGAGGTAGTGAACATCCCTGTAAGGTACCTCCCCTTAACCCTGAAAGGTACCTCCCCCAATAAGGTGTGGCGAGGTGTCTCCTTTCATGAAGGTTGACCCCTCCTACCATCTTAGTTAGCTTATCCAATCATGTAGATCTGTCTAAAGGCCTAGTTCTCCTCAACTAAAATATGTCTTTAGATAGAGACAGGCCTAGTTCTCCTCTCCTATTGACTGGTTAATTACTTTGAGCTAGGTTAATTTATATTGGAATAGCTGCCTGTTTTAGGCAGAAATCAAGTCCTTTCTTTACCCATGGCTGCCGCCATTTTAACACAACTATTTTTGAAATATAGTAATAATCAGAGCTTTCTCAAATCTTCCTAAGCCATTCCCAATACTGGCACATTCACCCCTTTGTCTAGTAACTTCCTGAGGCCTGTCAGGCCAAAGGTAGATACAGAAAATATTTTGACATTTACAATTTTACAAACATTTAACATGAGCTCAATTTCCATTAATTTTTCACCTAAAGGGATTGCCTACCCAGCTGCCGCCCAGCAGGTGATGCACAGCGTGGCCGGTGCAGCTCACGAAGGACTGAGACAAAGGGCGTAGCATCTGGACCCAGACAGTCCCTACTTGCCACTGCCCTCTGTCCCAGGCAGCCGGACACTTCGCTTTGCTTAGCCTTGAACCTCCTTGTTGCAGGTCAGTCTCTCCAGAAAGCGATGGAGAGTGTGTGCAGGAAACTGTTGATGTCTGTTTGTTTTCTGGTACTAGAAATGGAACCCAGGAGCATTCTATCTCTGAGCTATTTTTTATTTTTCTTTCTAATTTTTATTTTAAAACAGGGTCTTGCTATGTTGCTGAGGCTGGCTTCAAACCTGTGATTCTAAACTGGATGTGGTGGCACACGCCTGTAATCCCAGTCCTTGGGAGGCTGAGACAGGAGGATCGCGCAGTTTCGAAGCCAGCCGTGCTGGCGTAAGAGACCCTGTTTCAAAAATATAAAATAGGTCTGGGAGTGTAGCCCGGAGGAAGGAGGGCTTCCAGGAACCCCAGTACCACCAAAAAAAAAAAAAAAAAAAAAAGAAGAGGCCTGTCTGAAAGATCTGGTCTAGGAGCCTAGGGATGGGCTAATGTTCTCTCACAGGAATGGACCAGGCCCTTGGAATCCTCAGGCAGAAAGGTGGAGGGGTTAAGGGTAGCACATTTCTTCAGTGCTATGTTTGACCTCTCCATAAAGATAGCCTGGTATTTAAGAATATGGCTATCTGACAGCCACCAATGTCTCTTGGATGTTAATAAGCTTCAGAGGTCATGAGGGGTTTGTACCATGAGGGGTCGCCCTAATGTTAGTTTTGGGCATCCAGAATCAAAATCCCTGCCTCTGACATTGCCCTAAGACAAGCTGGCCATCCACCAGCCACAGAATCAATTTCCTTTTAATAATCTATCTTTATTACATATGCAAATAAACATATCACAAACTCTCTGCAATTTAATCACAACCCTCCTGATTTTTTTCTTTTATCCTAGTCCTTATTTATTCCATTTGGGACAATCTTAGGATAAAATTTACAATATACTTTTTTAATTTCACACACTCCCCTTTCTCTGGATTTATCAACATACAAAGAAATACATCTATAGACTTTCTACATCTGTCCTTTTGTTTTTATCTATAAACAAACCCCAAAAGTGCATACTATTTAATGTTGTTCATAACCAGCAATTATAAAAAAAAAAAAAAACATTTAAAAGATGTAGGAGTTATTTTAAACCTTATGTAGTTAAAAGCATTTTAAAGCATTGTCCTGATGTATGGGGAGGGGGGGAGGAGATATTGGGGACTGAATGATGGATCTATTGTTTCAGATCCCACTTGGTCTCTCATTTGTAGGACATTACAAATTTCTTTGGCCTTGGGGTGTTGTCAACCCCAGATACAAAACAGAAGAGACAAAGCGAGCAGAGGACTAAGCCCTGTATTTTTTTAAAAAATCAATATTTTGCCTGTCACCTCAAGAGCTACCCAGGCTTTCTCCAGCTGGTCAGAGGGCTGATCAGAGGGGCCTTGCCAAGCCTTGGGCATCCTTAGTCCTTAGTCTTTGTGGGTAGCCACAAAGAGCGCAGCTGACCTCACTTCCCTTCAGAGGTGAGGGCGGCATGATTTTTAGTGGTGACACAGCCCAGATACAGACAGATTCTTGGCAGTCCTCGACACAACACCCAGGCACCTTTGCCATGCTGGCAGGTATAAGGCTTTAAGCTCCTTCCCTCTCTATAAGAAGCCATTGGTATCTCTGAGGGGGCAAAGACTTATTACCCAATGTAGGGCTATTAAATGGCTTGTCCCTGTGTCTGCATTTGTCTCCTTACTTCTGTTGTTGAGACATCCCAAAGGTCAAACTTAAAAGCTGATTAATTGCAGCCTTCATTTAAGAGACACAATAGGATATGTATCTCATTTTTGTTAGATCAAACATTATAGCCAGGTCTATGTATCTATAAAGGTTTTCTGCACATTGACCCATGTTTATGCTGGTCTTGCTCTGGTAGATCATTGATCTAATTTTATACTGGACTACACTAGTAACTATAAGTCTATGTGAGCTAACAGTATTGATGAAAATCAGATACTTTTATCTTTTAGAAGACAATATTAGCAATTTTATAATTTTAGAGAACATTGACAATAAAAATAAATGTGTTACCTGACCATTGACCGTATTTTCTTATACAATAAGACATTTACTCAATCAGGACATATTTGTAAACCAGGTCTTAAGGCTAAATCTCTGAATTAAAAGACAAAAATCTTATTGGTCAGTTCACATACAAATATAAAACTCATATACCTTTATCCTTTGATTTTTTATTTCTAAAATCTTTTAGCACATTTAGATGACTCTAGATATGCAACACTTTTAGGTTTAGATATAGATACATTAATGGTCACAGGTATAGACACAATTTGTTTACTTATCTTTGCCCATTAACTTATCCCTTCTAATAACCAGCCAGTGGATTAAACCATCACTTTAACAAAACAAATCTTTAGAATGACATTACAATTTAAACATCTATTACCAGGAAGACAATATGATGGTAGTTGTCTTAACCTGAAGAAACCCAAGTATGTTAATCTTTTAGTGAAAATTTCAAAATTTTCAATGAACTTAAACCTTTAGCAATTTAAGCCACATGAACTAAGGTGTTTTCTTACTTTTATTTTTACTCCTTTAACGACATTTAATAAAGTTTTTCTCCAAGAACAAAATACTGCTGGAGATTGAGCCTCCAGGATTGAGCCAGTATCAAGAATAAGTTTTTATATGTAGGCCAAACAATAAAATCTTTTCTTTATCTCTGAGCCATCAGGCTAGAGTTATATTATTTTAAACATTGACCTTGGTCAGACAAAGCTAACCCCTACTCTAGTTAACACCAAGTGTTAAAACACAAATACCTGTATTTAGAAAAACTATCACATAAATTTTTATAACAGTTTAGGCTAAAGATAAAAACAAGCTGTATTAGTCCACTATTTAATACCAATTATACAAAGGAATTTTATTCTATAGCCTCTATATACTGGGTAAAGAATTAACTAATAATGTCAGCACATATTGCTTTGAGTTGGTGAGATAGTTTTAAACTCAGCCCATAAAAGAAAACTGGGTATGGACAGATCATATGGACAGATGGAACTGTAAACTCTCCTCTCCAGTTGGTCTAAGGAAACCTGTAGGTAAAACCAATTGAAGACTAATCTGGCAGCACTAAGACCCTGAGGATTTCAGGCTGCTATAGCTGTACCGGAATGCTCCGGCTTCATTGTGGCCAGGCTTTTTGCCTTTTGGGAATTGTCTCTACCCTGCAATCATT
Organism: Muscardinus avellanarius; assembly: GCF_963383645.1. Taxonomy (NCBI): domain Eukaryota; kingdom Metazoa; phylum Chordata; class Mammalia; order Rodentia; family Gliridae; genus Muscardinus; species Muscardinus avellanarius. Next base: position 6,650,076 of record NC_137809.1, read on the forward strand.
AAAGAACTCTAGGTGGTCTCTGAAGTTGAAGAACAGCTGAAGATAAGCTACTTTTATCTATTTTTTTCCTTTTTCCAACTAGCTCTAGTTGCCCAATAATGTTATAATTTAAACCTCCCGGATGCAGCTACATGTCTTTGTCCCCCAGTGCATACTGTGGCCCTACTACTCCTGTGTAGAAAAAAAAAAAAAAAAAAAAAAAAACACAGGAGCTTCCTTTAGCATTTGGGATCCAGCTTTTCCTCTGTTTCTCTGTTTGGGGGAACACATGTGAGTGGAGATCAGACACTTACATTGGATTGCTGGGATCCCCCTTGAGAGAGACAGGGTGTGATTTTAGTGGCCTGTCTGGGCAAGTAGCCTCCACCCCCCAGAGCTTACCATGTAAAACCTGAAGGATTTGCCTAGTCTTTAGGATATTGTTGGAATCTCATCTTAAGACAGAGGTTTGTGTGGCCTTTCTCTGTCAGCATAAAGTTCCCTGTACTCCTAAAGCCAATGGTCCAGCTGGGGGCATCCAGCATGGACCACATTGAGCAGTTTTAGTGGTTTCACTGTCCACCAGAAAACTGGGGCACATGTGGAGTTACGCCACCTCCCCCCTGTTATGCCTGGAATTCACAGTGCTTATCCTGTCTCTCAATGAGGTTTTCTAGCTGAAAAGATTACCATTCTCAAAAAAAAATGGTCTTATTAATTTGCTTCCTTGTATCTATTTCACTTCCAAGGGGCCTCTGAGCTTCCAGCCACCAGCAGCTGGGTGTGGCCTCCTCCTTGAGCTGCCTCTTCCCTGAGGGCTTCCTTTCCTGAGGGCTTTTCTTATGCAAATGGAGCTGTAGCTGCCTGCTGAATGCCAGACCATGTCCCCTCAGGTGTGGCCATCACCTAGTATGACCTGCCTGGTTAAACTTTTACTAGTTTTTTTTTTTCTTTTTGAGCTTTTGGAAAAGCTTACCCATCATGGCTTCCACTAGTTGTTGGTGACCATGACCTGCCATAGTGACCAACAGGGTGCACATGGCCGCATTTGCTAATGGCCATGCTTCCTAGACCCTGTCGCTAAAAACAAACTAGCTTATCTTCTGAGAACCTGTTTTTAACCACAAAAAAACTAATTACCATTTTCTGGCTTGCATCTCCTGTTTGGGGAGCTTTCTCTGTCCATCTACTCTCCTTTAGCTTATTTCCTTAGAATCTGTTTTCCATGGCTGGGGGAAAAAACTCACTGCTATTTAGAAATGAATGCTGGCTAGAGTCTCCTGTTTGGGAATTTTTCTGGAGGTAGGCCATGCGCATTTCTCTTAGATTTAACCTTGTATAGGGCTTTTAAAAGTGTGCCATCTGTGATGTGGACAGAATGGCTGGGCATATATTGGGCCTATCAAGCCTACACTATTTAAAGGGGTTTCTTCCTGGAGGGGATTTGACCACAGGCTACATTCTTGGTCAGGGGTTCCCAATGAACCAGAATTGCCTCCCAGGTGCCAGACAATCACGGTCATTCTGGGGGAAATCCTTATCGCTCCAGGAAGGTACATACCTTTTGGGGTGCAGTGGTACTAGGACCACTGGTGAGATGCTCTGAAAGTCACGTTCAGAGCTGCCGTGATGCAAAGGCTGCTCTATAGCTGTTTTAAAGCTCACCAGCTCACCAGCTGGAGCTAAAACTGCTGCTGTCTACTGACGCACTGCCTAAAAAGTCCTGTGAAAAATACAGAGCCACTTGCCCCACAAAATTGGGTGCCAAAAATGTTGCAGTTTGGTGCCCTTAGAAAGAGGTAAAGCTAGAGCTTAAAGCAACGCACCACGCCACAGAGTGACAGAGTGGGATGACCCAAAACATAGTTAGCCCCACATTGGCACCAAAAATGTTACAGATTGGGAGACTATGATAATGAAAATTTGTCCACCCACAGAGAGGTTAAAGAGGTAAAGAAACATTATATACTTCACATAGTCATGAGTGATATCAGAACAGAAAAAAAATTAAAAAAATAAAACTAGTCTATAGATTAGCATATCTCTGCTGCTGATGTTGACATTTATAAATAATTTATTGGTCATTTTTATTTTGTCTTTAGTAAAGTATATTTAATTCACTTGCTCATTTATGATTGGGTTATTTGTTTTCCTCATGCTGGGTTTCTTGAGTTATCTGTATATTTTACATATTAGTTCTCTATCAAAGGATTAGTTGGCAATTTTTCCCCATTCTGTTGGCTCTCTGTTGAGGTTCTTTATGGTTTGCTTTGGTTTTCAGAAGCTCTTCAGTTTAATGCAATATTTCAAATTGATCCTCATTTTAATTTCTTGTGACTTTGTGATCTTGTTGAGAAAGTTTTCACTTATGCCTATGTGTTGCAGTGTTGAACTTTTGTCCTCTTCAAGTAATTTCAAGGTCTCTAGTCTGATTTACAAGTCTTTGATCCATCTTGAATTGACTCTTGTTCTGGGTAAAAAAAAAAAAAGTGGGTTGAATTACCATTTTTCTGCATATGGTTAACCAGTTTTGCCAACACCATTTGTTGAACAGGCCATCTTTTATCCAGTGCATGTTTTTGGTCCCTTTGTCAAAAACCAATTGGCTGTAAGTGTGTGTATTTGTTTCTGTCTTCTACTCTGCTCCATTGGTATAAAAATACTAGACAATAGATAAATTTGGTTATAACAAATACTACTTGCTCCATGGTGCCACTGTGACTTCTAGATTATACTTCTTGTTCTGTGGTATTGCCAAAGAAGGTTGCTACTCCAGGAAGCTACAAAAATGTCTCTTACCAAAAAATTATTGGACATCAAAGACCACATTTTATTGATTTTATCAGGTTTCTTGAAATTTTCTTGCTTGCAGACAAATCCCACCCAAACAAATACTATTTATGGAAGTTCATCTGGTCCAAGATGTTAACCTTAGTGTAGGGTTTTAAAATGGCACTCTGAGACACTTTTAATATACAATATTTAGTTATACTATAATGACAATTATAAACATTTTAATTATCATGAGTCTTGTAATTATTTGCTAGTTCAAATCACAGTTTTATAACTATTCAAATTTTTAAGAAATTTTTGATTGATGTGCATATACTTCTGTCAAGTTTCTATATAGTTCTTTTGGAAGGGTGTTTCTGGAGGCTGCAGGCCTAATAGTTCCTAACAGTAATTGGGCAAGATGGTGCCACTGCAACCCCCACAGCCTCAGCCATTCCCCAAAAGAGTCATGGGGAGTAATTTTTTGTCTCCTGGTCTGTCTTCTGGATTTTTTGTGTGTGTTGCTTTCAATTTTTTGCTATTTTTTATGACAAGAGACTATTTTCATGGCTATAAAGACTGAGTGTCAGCTGAGTTGTTTCCCTCAGTTGCCATCTTTTTCATTAAAGAAAAACTTTCAAATAGGATCTCCATAAGTAGCTGAGGGTGCCATTAAGTTTCTGAGAACTTCCTTGAACCAGTGCTCTATCTTTTTAAGTCTCTCATGTATTCGAATTGCAGGTATGATTTTAGGTATTTTATTTGAAGGTAGATATGTCATTCATAAGTAAATAAATAATAAAATCATTTAGGACTATTATTAATTCATAGTTTATTACATAAAAACTTCAGAGACAGTTCAACAAAGACTTACGGTTTTGTTTCTTTTCAATATGCTGGACATACAAACCCTAATATCCTTCCTTCCTTCCTTCCTTCCTTCCTTCCTTCCTTCCTTCCTTCCTTCCCTCCCTCCCTCCCTCCCTCCCTCCCTCCCTCCCTTCTTTCTTTCTTTCTTTCTTTCTTTCTTTCTTTCTTTCTTTCTTTCTTTCTTTCTTTCTCTTTGTGGTACAGGTGTTCCTGGAAACACTTCTACCTCCAAGCTACACTCCCAGACACCTATTTTTTTATAATTTATTTGGAAACAGGGTCTCTTAAGCCAGCCACGTTGGCTTCTAACCTGCATGATCCTCCTGTCTCCACCTTCCAAGCACAGGGATTACAAGCATGTGCCACCACGCCTGCCCAAACCTTAATTTTTTTAATGTGAATAGAAAACACATATTTGATGAATATTTAGAAAAAATAACTTATTCTAATATATTTTATCATGTTTCCACATTAAAATAAATATTTTGTGAGGTGTGGTGGTGCACACTTGTAATCCCTGTGCTTGGGAGGTGGAGACAGGAGGATCATGCTGGCTTGAAGCCAGCCTTGCTGGCTTAAGAGAACTTCTTTCCAAAGAAAAAAATATAAAATAGGTCTGGGAGTGTATCCCGGAGGTAGAAGGGTTTCCAGGAATCCCAGTACCACCAAAATACATACATACATACATACATACATACATACATACATACATACATACATAAATACATGTTTTTTCTATGTTTAAAATAAAGTACATACTAGTCTTCAATTATCAATTTTATTCACATTTTCATGGGGACTATATATTACAGGTTTTTCTTAGAAAATTATACAACCAAACAGGCAGAATAGGGCACATCTCTAATCTTATTACTTGGGAGGCTGATAGGATGACTGAAGAAACTTAGTGAGGTTGTGTTTTAAAAGGACTGTTGTGTAGCTCAGAGGTATAATGCAGCTAGTTTTAATATTTAATACAAGAAGTAGAAATAGATGTTCTATGTGGCTGTGAAATAAATTTATTCTTTTGTTCTTTTAGAGAAAAAATCTAAGGGGATATATGTCTAAATAAATTCTATTATATTAGATCAATTCCATTTTACTTTCATAGAAGCTTGAATTAAGGCAAAAATTTTATAGCTCAAAAACATTCCACACAAAGGTACTATTTTTGGAAGGTTTAGACAGGAGGATTTTTAGGTCCAATGCCAGACTCATTAAGTGTCTAAGGGTCTCTGAAATTTATTAAGACTCTTTTTTCAAAATTTTAAAAAGTAGCCAGGTGTGGTGGTGCATGCTTGTAATACCCTTGCTTGGAAGGCAGAGACAGGAGGACTGTGCAGGTTCGAAGCTGGCTGTGCTGCCTTAAGAGACCCTGTTTCCAAAAATAAAATAGGTCTGGGAGTGTAGCCCAGAGTAGAAGGGCTTCCAGGAACTCCAGTACCCCCCCACATAATAATAATAATAATAATAATAATAATAATAATAATAATAATAATAATAAATAAATAAAAATAGGGCTGAGGCTGTAGCTTAGCAGTAGAATGTTTATTAATTCAATGCCCAATATCACACAAGAGGCATTACTACTGGTTTTCCTATCAGTTACGGGGAGGCAGAAGAATTAGTGGTGTAGGATGTGGAGAGAAATTCACTATTTACTCCACGTGTGTATGTTTGCACACAATGAACCTAAATTATAATGTATCATTTCAATTCAGTAATAAAAACATTATAAAACTTTTTATTTGTGCAATAGACTCCTAACATTCTCTACTATATTTATACTTGGTTTCCCATAATTCTTCAGAAATAATTCTTTTTGGTTGAGGAGAATTGAAAGCATGAATTCTTGTAGAAGACACCTGCAGTGTGGATTGTAACCTGCCCTATCAACCTTCAGAAATTGTTTCTGCAATTTTAAATCTGAGTAAAAATAAATGTAAGGTGGTTCTGACAATGATTGGTAATTTAACATTACTGATAGAGAATAGGTCTTTCTGAAATGAATTTCTAACATTTGCAATTTTTAAGACTATTCATATTAAACACTTTCAATTGCATGTACCTTACGAATATAGATTTTGTAAGCAATATTAGAGACATATAATTCTTCTTTGTTGTTGTTATTGTTGTCATCATCATAGTTCCTCTTCTTCTTTTTCTTCTCCTCCTCCTCCTCCTAGTCCTCATACTCTTCCTTCTCCACCTATTCCTCCTACTCCTTCACCTAGTCCTCATCCTCTTCCTCCTCTTTTTCCTCCTCTTTCTTCTCCTGCTCCTTCTCCTTTTCATTTTCCTTCTACTCTTCCTTCTTTTATTCTCCTCATTTTTACCCTCAGTCATTGATTTTATTTTTGATTTAAAACAGGTTCTTACTAGGATACTGAGAATCCCCAAAGTTGCTGAGGCTGGCCTTCAACCTCTGATTCTCCTGTATTAGTCTCACAAATATTGAGATTAGGGCCTCATCATGTTTCTAAAAGTTGTCTGTTTCTGTGATCCTCCTTACTGCCCCCAAGTACTGAGATTACAGGTTTTCAAAACCACAACTGGTGGAAATTTTGGTATTTATGACAATACTGATGAAACTGGAAGACAGAAGTAAAAATGCTTAAATTAACACGTACACAAAGTATGTGAAATAGTAAAAATCATCCAGGCATCATGGTACATGCCTATGAGCTCAGTTCTTAGGAGGTTTAAACAAGAGGATCACTGGTTTAAGAACAACATCAGCAACTTAGTAACACCTTGTTAAAAAACAAACAAATCTGACTTTGTAAATTCAAGGTAGAATGCCTCTCTGTTCAGTCTCCTGTAACAATAAGGGGGGAGGGGTTTAATATGGTATTGAACTAATATAAAGTTGCTTACAGCTATACCATTGACAGACATTGCACAGCAATAAATAATTTGGCCCACCCATTCCCCAAACTCAGAATTTTACAGGTCTTTTGCCTGAATAAATTTGGGCCCCCAGGTAGAAACACTAGGCCCAGCAGGATTTTGCATGATCCAAGATAGCATAAAAGCAGGAGTATATTTAGTGTAATTTGATTCAAACAGCATGCTGCAGTCTGGGATCTCTCAGCTTGCTGAGTTTGTTCTTTTTTTTTTATTATTCTTTTTTTTTTTATTGGTGCACTGTATTCATACATCATAGTAGGATACATACTTTTGTAGACATACATGCACACTTTTCCCAGTCAGCCCCCACCCAATCCCCACCCCATTCTCTCCTTATCCCTCCCTCCCATGCTTGGCTTAGTAGTTGACATCTAGTATTATGGCAATTAATCTAAAATTAAAATGATAATCTCACATAACAGTTTCATTTGTCTGATACCAAGCTTTTGATGACTTAAAGATAACATTTCAATATTTCTTTTTGCTTTCTTTCTTACCAGAGAATATTTTTTTCTATTTTTAGGTGAAACTATCATATATTTTTATATTTATTTTTCAGAAAAAAAATCTATCCTAATATGGAATATGGACTCTAGGTACCCAAAACGATCTTGAAAAAGAACAAAACTAGAAGATATATATTTTCTGATTTCAAACCATATAAAGCTACAATAATTGAAACAGTGTAGTACTATTCTAAAGGCAGATATATAAACCATTGGAGTTAAATACAAGCCTAGAGCTAAATTCTTCCCTATATTGTCAAGTTATTTTTGACAAGGTTTCCAAGAACATTTGGTGGTGGAAATATTAATCTTTTAACTAAATATTGTTAAAAAATAATAATTACATGGAAAAGAATAAAATTGGACCCTTACCTAATCCCATATACAAATATTAACTCAAAATAGATAATAGACCTAAATATAAATCTTAACTATAAACTTTTAGGAGAAAATCTGGGTCATTAAACCTCATAACATTGAAATTGGCAGTGATTTCTTGGATATGATTTCAATGGCACAGGCAAAAGAGGAGTATACAAACTCCCTAAAAATAAAAAAAATATTGTATATCCAAAGACAATGTAAACAGAGTTAACAGTTACTAATAGAATGGGATAAAATATTTCCAAATGCTATATCTGAAGGTATATTAATATTCCAACTAGAAATCCTAGAAATTAACAACAATCAAAGCAAACAATACCCTTTAGAGATAGGTAACAGACTAACATAAATAATGAATCTCCACAGATAACCAATCTTAGTTGTCTGTTGGATGGAAAATCTTGTTTCTCTAGTTCTGGAGTGTGTTACCTATTTCTTCTTTGTAGTTAATCTCTTTGAGTATTTTCTCTAGTGCTGGTTTTGAAGACATAAATTCCTTCAGTTTCTGTTTGTCATGGAAGCTTCTTATTTCTCCATCTAATTTGATAGAAAGTTTTGCTGGGTAGGACATTTTTGGCTGGAAGTTGTTTTCTTTCAGAGTTTCGAATATGTTACTCCAAGCCCTTCTGGCTCTCATAACTTGGTTTGGGAAGTCTGGAGTGATTCAAATTGGTTTGCCTCTGAATGTCACTTGGCCCTTTGCTTTTGTTGCCTTTAAGATTCTCTGCTTGGCTTCCACATTGGTCATTTTGACAATTATGTGGCATGGGGATCCTCTTCTCCGATCCTGTCTAAAGGGAGTTCTATAAGTTTCCTGGACCTGTGTATCGACCTCTTGCTCTATGTCTGGAAAATTTTCTGCTATTACTTCCTTGAAGAGATTGTTGATCCCTTTGGTTTCACTTTCTTTTCCCTCCTCTATTCCAATTATTCTTAGGTTAGCTCTCTTAAAATGGGCCCATATTTCTTCAATATCGGATTCCTGCTGTCGGATATTCTTTTTTAGATTAGAAACTATGCGTTCATTTTTGGATTGCTCATCTTCTAAGAACGAGATTCTGTTCTCCATGTGTTCTAATCGGTTGTTTGTGCTTTGAATTGAGGCCTTTACTTCATTGATTGCATCCTTTATCTCTTTTTGGCTCTCTCTGAGTTCTTTTCGAAGCACCTCTATTATTTCTACAGTTATTTTCCTGATTTGATCTTCTAGAAATCTCTGATTTTCTGTTTTATCGGGTTCTGATGTTGTGGGGTTGTGGGCATTTATTGCTCCAGTATTATTCCTCTTTCCCATGATTTCGGAAGTTTGTGCCTTCTCTGGGTTCTTCCCTTGGGTCACTATGACTTCACTTAATGTGTTCTGGATCTTGAGTCAGTAGTATCTCAGACCCCACTACTCCTTTACTGGGTTGTATCACAGAGTCTCCTACCCAGAGAGTCGATAGAGGCTGCTTTTGACTGTGGGGGTTGCCAGGTTGCACGTTCTCCTATGGTGTGATATCTCTGCCACTGCCCCTCCCCCACTGGGTCAAGTCCCAGGGAGTACAGTACTGGGATTTCTCCTCTGTGGCCCGCAATTTGACTCACTGTTCTTGAGTACGCAGATGTAGCTGTACTGGCCTCGCTGAATTTGGTGCTGCTGCTGCCAGTGGCAATATGGCGCCGCTGCTACGCCCTCGGCTGTGGGGCTGGTGTTTTTCTTCTTGGTTTTGATTTCCACTCTGAATCCCTGCAGTGTGTGCTGAGCTTGGCCACTGGGAGCTTTAGATGCTCTCTGCACGGAGAAATTCTGCCTGGCTGTTCCGCAGTGGCTCACCTCGGCTTGCTGTAGCCGTCCCGTGAATTCGCCGGTGCTGCCAGCAATGTGGCGCTGCTGCTGTGTCTGCTGCGTCCTCGGGCGTGAGGCCGGTTATCTCCTCTGTGGCTCTGTTCTCAGTCTGCTTTCTCTCTGGAGCCTGGTGATTTTTTGTTTCACTGGTGATGGTGTTTTCTGGCTATGAAAGGCGCTGATTTTGTGGTAATGGATATTTCTTGTTAGCGGGGCTCTTAAGCCCCACTTTTCTCGGTCGCCATCTTCCCAGAAGTCCTGAGTTTGTTCTTGATGAGCACAGGTGTCAGTAGTTTTCTGAGTTTCAGAAGATTAAACCAGAAATATAGCAATGACATCTTTGGGGCAGGAAAGGTCAGAGAGTATGAATGCAGGCTTGGGATATAATTGTCACACTCTTAGAAGACATATTATTTAAACTTACTACACAGTTAATAATATAGAGAAGATCTAATAATCAGAAAATTGAAGATACATGGATTAATATAAAATGAACTAACTTAGTATAACAGGCATTGCAGGAAAAATGAATAAAATTCTAAAGATTTTGGAAACTTTTTCACAGATAAAATATTAGATAGTTGCCCAACTATGAAAAGTCAGATGGACATTCATGTAAGGTATTCATGCAAATGCTTAATAAACAAGATGAAAGAACCTCACCATAGCACATAATGATCAAAATGAAAAAACATAGAAGTCAAAAGAAATAATACAAATGGCCAATAAATGTATAAAAATGTTAAACATTATATCAAAGTGATGCAAATCAAAACTACATTTCACCTGACCCTAATTATAATAGAAATTATTAAAACACAAACATTAGGCCACAGCAGTGTCATCTTGTCTCACTGCACCTGACTCCAGGGATGATCAGGAAAACATCCAAGGACCTGAAGTAAGCAGGTGCAGGTCATCAAAATTGTAAGTCATCAGTTTCTCCTGTGCAAACTTCAGCTACAACTTCAGCAGCAGCTGGTGAGTTCACCATTCTCTCCAGAGATCCAGCCTGGCATTCAACAATACCCAACACCATAAGTAAAGCTGCAGTCTCCTTGGGAGAACATCAAGTGAGGCACCCTCAGGATCATATGCAGCATGATAAACACCCTGAGTCTGAAACTTTGCAGTTCAATGTGGCGAAAGAGGGGGTGGTGTCTACGACGTACAGCAGTTGCCTCTGAGCTACCAAACTCTCCAGAGATCCAGAGCAGTGCTCAGTAATACTGTAAGTGAAGCCATAGTTCCCACAGGAGAATGCTCAGCATGGTGCCCCCAGGGACTCATGCAGCCATGATAAACTCCATGGGTCTGAGGCTTCATGGTTTAACCCAGAGAAGGTGGAAATGGAGTCTGCTGTTGGACATAGTAGAGACTCAGACACAGTCAGGCTTTTTCAGTGGGTGGAGACCTATGCTTAACACTAGCTCCAACGGGTATGTTTGCCAGGATCACCACAGACCACCCAATTGTGGTGAATGGGGAGAGGTCAGACCAGACCAGCTCTAGCAGTGGGGAACAGACTCTTACATTGAGCTTGATCTTAGAGGCATATGCCTCCTATGGAGGCAGGGAGAGACTGAGACTCCAAATCTTTGAAAAGTATGGAGGATGAACTGTGCTTAACACTAGATACAGACCCATTGATGCTGGCTATCTGTATAGACTGAGGAAGACTCAGAGAACCAGGCTTATATCAAGAAAGGTGGCACTCAGTATCTGCACAGAAAGAGACTGCAGAGGCCCAGTCTGCTGAATATTCATTTATTTGCAGAGTTGCATTAAATTGCTATGTGTGTGTGTGTGTGTGTGTGTGTGTGTGTGTGTGTGTGTGTGTGTGTGTGAGAAAGAGAGAGAGAGAGAGAGAGAGAGAGAGAGAGAGAGAGAGAGAGAGAGAAATAGAGAGAGTATGCTGGGTTTTTTACCTTCTTCCCAAACATTCTCCCAAGCATCTTTCCTTGTACATACTTAATCTCTTCTCTTTTCCCTTTTCTTTCTTTTTTGCTCTCTTCTTTCTTCTATGACTTATATTAAATCATATAACTATACCAGAAAGTCTATATTGGTTACTAGAATACTACTATATTTTTAATCTCTCTAATATCTAATACATACTAACTTACCAAACTCATACTCTCATTTTAACTGAAACTTTACCCTAATCTTTCATTTATAATGTCACTTCCCTCACTAAACCTTCATTGTTGAATACAATACAACTTGCCCTTGGATATACCAGCTGACATCAAGGGATTGAAAGAAGTCTATTAAAAGCAACAGAAACAAACTTCTAAAATCATGAGAAGGAGGAACAATAAAGAGATAATGAGTTCCCACCAAACCACAATAACAGAATCTGATAACACAGAATTGCAGAGATCTTCAGAAGGTCAAATAGGGAGTGTAACTGTAGAAATGATACAAACTTCCAAAAGGAATTTAGAAAGTATGAAAGAAACAAATAATGCAATTAATTAACTGAAGGCATAAATTAAAACTATAAGCAATAGATTATACCACATGGAGAAGAGAATCTCACTTCTAAAAGATGATCACTCCAAAAACAAACTCATACTATATAACATAGAAAGAACTATTTGACAGCATAAATTGGTCATCAAAAAATATAAGCCTATTTAAAAGTGGTAACCTAAGTATAATTGGCATAAAAGAGGGAAAAAGGTAAAACAAAATGAATAAAAAATCTTCAAAGAAGTAATATAAAAATTTGCAAACATAGAGTAAGAGGTTGATACACAGGTATAGAAACTCATAAAACCCCCTTTAGACAAGATCAGAGAAACGGTTCACCACACCACATAATTGTCAAAATGACCAATGTAGAAGCCAAGGAGAGAATCTTAAAGGCAACAAAAGCAAAAGACCAAGTGACATTCAGAAGCAAACCAATTAGAATCACTCCAGATGTCCCAAACCATCATGGAGGCCAGAAGCGCCTGGAGTAGCATATTCTAAACTCTGAAAGCAAACAACTTGCAGCCAGAAAGTTCCTACCCAGCATAACAATCCTTTTTTTTTTTTTTTTTTTTTTTGGTGGTGGTACTGGGGTTCCTGGAAGCCATTTTACCTCTGACTACACTCCAAGACACTCCAAAAATATAAAAATATTTTATATTTTTATTTAGAAACAGGGTCTCTTCAGCCAGCACAGCTGGCATTGAACCTGTGTGATCCTCCTGTCTCTGCCTTTCAAGTACAGTGATTATGGTGATTACAAGGGTGCTCCACCATGACTGGCTGAGAATAACAATCTTTTAAATTAGATGGGAAAGGTTGGGCATGGTGGCACACTCTTATCATCCCTGTGCTTGGGAGCTGAAGACAGGAGGATCACACAGGTTCAAAGCAAGCCGTGCTGGCTTAAGAGACCCTGTTTTCAAATAAAAATATAAAATAGGTCTGGGAGTGATGCCTGGAGGGTAGAAGGTTTTCCAGGAACCCCAGTACCACCAAAAAAAATTAGATGGTGAAATAAAAATCTTCCATGATAAACAGAAGCTGAAGAAATTTATGTCTTCCAAACCAGCATTAAAGAAAATAATCAAAGAGAATACCTGAAAAGAAGAAATAAGTAATACACACCAGAACCAGAGAAACAAAATTTTCTACAGCAAACAGCTAAGCAAAGAAGAACAAACTGTACCTCAAGCAGAAGTTAAATCCCAATATTTTAGAAATTAAAAATCATCTCCCAATAATCACACTGAACATAAATGGCCTCAACTCCCCAATAAAAAGACATAAAATAATAAGTGGATTAAAAACCAGAACCCATCTATTTGCTGCCTGCAAGAAACATACCTTACAAGTAAAGATAATAACAAACTTAAACAACTTAAAGTATTCCATTCCAATGGAACTTGAAAACAATCAGGAGTAGCAAGTATGATATCAGACAAGTTAAGACTTTAATCCCAAGCTTATTGGAAGAGTCAAAGCAGGTCAATTTTTGATGAAATAATGATAGTCAACATTTATGCCCCAAACATAGGTGTACCTACTTTCACAAAACACACTGTTTGTAACAATAAGTTACACATAAATTTTAATACAATAATACTGGGAGATCATAACATTTATTTCACACCATTAGACTGACCTTCTAGAAAAAGGCCAGTAAGGATTCCTTAGACCTAAAGAATACCATCAACCAAATGGACCTATTAGACACAGAATATTCCACTGAACTGTATACAGTAGAGTTTACATTTTTTCAGCTGCTCATGGAACCTTCTCCAATATAGATTACATCCTGGGCCACAAAGTGATCACTAGCAAATTCACATAATGTGACATACTTCCTTTGTATTTTCAGACCATACTGGAATTAAAGAAGAAATAAACTATAAGGAGACCCAGAGAAACCACATAAATATGAAGATGAAACACCACACTGCTAAATGAAAAATGAGTTATAGAAGAAGTAAGGGGTGAAATCAAGAAATTTCTAGAAACGAATGAAAATAGATATAATATAGCAAAACCTCTGGGACACTTTGAAAAGAGTGTTAAGAGGAAAATTTATAGCACTGAGTGCTAACATAAAAAAAAAGATTACCAAATAAATAATGACACACCTCAAAGACCTTGAAAAACAGGAACGATCTAACCCCAAAATGCAGTAGAAGACAGGAAATCATTAAAATCAGAGGAGAAATCAACAAAGTAGAGAATAAAAAACAAAGAAAATCAAACAAAACCAAAAGCTGGTTTCTCAAAAAATTAACAAGCTAGATAAACCACTGGCAACTCTAACCAAAAAAAGAGAATAAACAAAAATTATAAAGACAAGAGATGAAAAATAAGATATCACTACTGATGGTATAGAAATCCAAAGAATTATAAGAAACTACTTTGAAAAACTATATTTCAACAAAATTGAAAATCTGAATAAACTGACAACTTTCTAGATAAATACAACCTGCCTAAACTGAGTAAAGAATAAATAGAAAATTTCAACCTACCAACAGCAATCAAAGAGATTGAAACAGTAATAAAGAGCCTGCCATTAAAGAAAACCCCAGGACCAGATAGTTTCCCAAGTGAATTTTATAAAATCTTTATAGAAGAGCTAATCCCAATAATTCTCAATCTATTTCATGAAATAGAAAAAATGGGACTCTTCACAATACATTCTATAAAGCCACCATCACATTAATAACCAAACCAAATAAAGACAGTTTAAGGAAGAAAAACTACAGGCCTATCTTTGATGAACTAAGATGCAAACTGCTAAACAAAATAGTAGCAACACACATTCAAAGCCACATCAAGAAAATCATATATCATGACCAGATAGGGTTCTTCCTAGGTATGCAAGTCTGGTTCAACATACAAAATTCAATCCATATAATTCATCATATAAAGAGAACCAAAGGCAAAAGTCACATGGTCATTTCAATAGATTTTTGAAAATACATTTGATAAAATTCAACATCCATTGATGCTAAAAGCAATGCAGTCAATTGGAATAGAAGGAACATAACTCAACATCATAAAAGCAATCTACAACAGGCCCACAGACAACAATATAATAAATGGGGAAAACATTGAGAATTTCTCCTAAAATCAGGAAGAAGACAAGGATGTAAGTTATCACCACTTCTCTTTAATATAGTACTTGAGACTCTAACCAGAGCCATAAGGCAAGAAAGAAAATCAAAGGAGTACAAAGAAAGATTTGCAGATGGCATGATATTATTCTTAGAAAACCCAACAAACTCAACCAAAATGCTATAGAACTGATAAAAAAAAATTCAGCAAAGTGTCTGGATACAAAATAAATCTTAAAAAAGTTTGCATTTTTGTTCACCAACTTGAAATCTACTAAAAAAGAAATCCAGAAAACACTTTCACTCAGGACTTCCCACAAAAAATCAAATATGAAGGAATAAACTTAATGAAAGAAGTAAAAGATCTCTAAAAAGAAAATTATAAAACACTGAAAAAAGAAATTAAAGCAGAACTTAAAGATGAAAAGATCTTCCATGTTCATGGATAGGCAGAAAAGTATCATCAAAATGACAATATTTTCAGCCAGACATGGTGGCACATGCTTGTAATCCCTGCACTTGAAAGGTGGAGACAGGAGGATCATGCAGGTTTGAAGCCAGCCTCACTGTCTCAAGAGACCCTGTTTCCAAATAAAAATATAAAATATGTCTGGGAGTAGAGCCCAGAGGTAGAAGGGTTTCCAGGAACCCCAGTACCACCGAAAAAAAAAAAGAAAGAAAAAAATAAAAGAACATATTTTCATAAGTGATCTACAAGCTGGGCGTGGTGGTGCACGTTTGTAATTTCCAGCGCTTGGGAGGCTGAGACAGGAGGATCGCACATTTTTGAAATCAGCCTCAGCTACTTAGTGAGGCTCTCAGCAACTTAGTGAGATCCTGTTTCCAAATAAAATATAAAATAGGTCTGGGAGTATAGCCCAGAGGTAGAAAGCCTCTGGGTTCCATGCCCAGTACCACCAAAAAAAAAAAAAAAAGTGATCTTCAGGTTCAACACAATACCCATTAAATTACCAAAATCATTCCTCACAAACAGAAAAATCAGTTCTTAAATTCATTTGAACAACAACAACAAAAACTGGAATAGCAAAAGTAGTTCTCAGCAACAAAAGACATGTAGGAGGAATCACAATACCTGACTTTAAACTATATTACAAAGCCACTATAATAAAATAAAATTAAAAAAAGACCACGGTACTGGCACAAAAACAGATACATAGACTAATGGAGCAGAATAAAACACTCAGAAAAAATCCACACACTTACAGCCAAATGATTTTTGACACAGGGGCTAAAAACATACACTGGTTTAAAAAAAAATAGCCTGTGAAATAAAGGTATTGGTGTAACTGGTTAACCATATGCAGAAAAAAGGAAATAAATCCTATTTTCTCACCCTACACAAGAGTCAATTCAAATGGGGCAAAGACTTGAAAATTAGACCAGAGACCTTGAGGCTCCTTGAAGTGTACATAAGTTCAACACTATAATACAGAGGCACAAATGTTCTTGCAAACAAAATTGTAAAGGAAATATAAAATGACAATACACTACATACGGAATATGCAATTCCAAGACTCCTAAAGCTTTATGTCATTTTTACTTTTTGTATTTACAACCTTATTTGCAAGAACACTGGCTAATGAACACTCTGTAAGTTTAAATGAATACCGAAATTTTATGCCAGTAAGTTTGTACTTTGAAAAAAGTATATTAAATCAGCCATTTCATGAATATGTATTGATTCTCTACTTTGTGCCAGGCAGCATTAAAGCCTGGGACTTGTACCAATAAAGAACCCTGCCTTCAAGGATCTTACTTTTTGTGATTGACTAGAAACTGATAGTTCATAAACATTAAGCAAGTTGAAGAAGTGAAGTGTATGTCAACCTTGGTGTCTCAGGCCTGTAATTCTTGTACTTTAGAGATAAGAGGCAGGAAGGCTACAGGTTACAGTAGGAGAAGTGGCCCTAGTGGATTTAGCCAGCCAGTGACTGCCCTGCAGGGTGTTTAGTCCTGAGTGCAGCCCGGAGCCATTTCTCATGGTTCCTTTTAAACATAAAAATCATAAGCTCAGGGGTAAAAAGTTTAGGTTCTCATAGATATGAACAATTTTCAACAGTTTCTTTTGGTGGGTGTACAAGTCAAGGGGAAAGTACAGAAACCAGAAAGAACATTGTGCAGGAGTTCAGCAACCCCTTTAGGTCCCTTCTATTATCCACCTTTTTATTGTTTAAGAATAGAAAGTTTCCAAGGACCTTTCTTCCTCTTCAGGTGCAAGCTAAGCAGGATTTACAAAAGCCAAAAAGGTAGTTATGCATGATTAGCAAGGTACCTGAGAACATTAGTTCTCAGGCTAACATTAATGCCTTGGAGTCATCTGGGGTAACATCATGGTGTTATTGAAACTAAGTACTAGTACACAGGAACTACCAAACTCACTGAACTGCACAATTTTAAGTGGCATGTTTGGTTATATGAATTATATTTCAAAACCAAATTTTAAAATGTAATTTAAAATTTTTCTTGGTAATATTTTTCTCTAATTAATTTTGTTTCTAGCCTCTCTCTATTATCTTCCACAGCTACCATTGCCCCCTAGAGGCCTCTGTGGAATCATGTGGGCACATATGCATCCATGACCTGCAGTTGTGGGACAGCAGTTGGGTGTGCATGTGCTCCCACCAATCATACCTATTCTTTTGCTTCCATCTGATGGCCCATGTCTGAGAGGAAGCAGGCACCATGATCAGTACAGGGTGACCTGACAATCATTTCAGATGAATTCTCATTATGTGTTGATTGTGGCACAGTTCTTGTGATGTAAAGATCAGTTGTCCACAATCAGCATCTGCAAAGAGTGAGGATGTCAGGGGTCCCAGGACTCCAGTAAATTCTTGCTTCCCAGCATGTAGTGAGATTCTAGGTTCTTGCTGAACTTCACTAACAAAATAAAAATCATAGTGACACTGGATTTGCATGTTTAATGGTTAATGTAGTAGTGCATCTTCCTGCCTTTGTGCATGGGTGTGCAGTATACAGTGATTCACACCCATGCCATGTTCTGTGTGGGTGGACTTCACACCCTTGCCATTCAATTGCTGGGTCTCAGGTTATCAGTTTGCCTCAGGGAAACTGTGAGTCTTTGGCATTTCCCAGTAGATTTCCTGTGGGGAGCCATTAAGGTCTTCCCCTTATCTTTACTAAAAGCATACTTCTGACTGTCCTTCCGCCCATGTGATATCATCAATTTTGGCAGCTCTAATATTGTATAACTATAGTATTGAGTAATCTTTATCTTTCTGTTGCCGACGGGCTCAGTCCTGTGGGGGGAAAGTCCACTCATGGTCGGAAGCCTCAGAAAGATGGGGCAAAAGCAGTTGAAATTCTGCAGAATCTTATCTGCAGTGGTTCTTTACCCTCTATGAATTCCTTAAGTTTTTAGGTACGACGCTTTGGAAAAGAACCTGAGATGGACAAAGGCTTCTTGAGCCAATGACACTTGATTACAAAAAAACCCCAAAATTTATACCCTTCACCAGTAAAGTTAATAATAAGAGAAGAAGGGGGTGGGTGTAATCACTGTGAAATAATAATGAATGACATGTAAACAAAGGTAATAAAACTAGTCCTTCAGCTGGCTGCTGATCTTCGAGAGATTAACTCCCTCCGGATTCTTTCTCAGGTTTTGCAGATAAGCAGTTTCAAACAGGCATGCCCAAGGCTTGGGTGCTTCTTGGGGAATCTTCTTTAACTTTCTTGGAACTTTCCATCTTTTTGGGCTCAGTTCATATAGCAAGTGTGGGGAGATGTGGTGATTCAGGTGGATGTGATGGAGTTTCTTCAGGTGTTGGCATCTTATCTTCTAAATCTGAAAGCTTAAGCAAACTCACAACACAGTTTTGCAGACAAAATACCACAAACAACACCACAAAGTTCTTGGTTTTAATTGTCAGATGTGTTTCCTTAACTGCTGAGCACTCTTCTTTAGACAACAAGCCTATTAAAAGCCTACTCATCTTTAATAATCCATTTCTCTGTCACAAACCCTCTGCAACCTGCTTCTAACTTTCTAATTCCTTTCTTTCCCAGTTGGGACTTTCTTATGATAAGCTCTTCTTCATGCAAAAATGCTTTTCTTACTCTTACACGGTATTTCCTTTCCTTCATACATATATATTTAGAACGTCTGTCCTTTATTTTGTCATATTCATCTCTAACCATGGGTGAGTCTCTGTCTCCATGAATGCTCATACTGAGGTAAAAGTCAACAATCTTTCTCCTTGAGTCTATTGTATTTGGGCAACTAAGTTGTTTATCAACTAAATTGCTTTAAGGTCACACACAAGGTTTTTATCTTCTCTGTCTCTAGGCAGGATCTCAAGGGTAAACAGAGTTACCTTAAACTGAGCTACCTTACCGGAGTTAATAGCTTAACCTAAATTAGTGATTGGAATGAGGGTCAGAGGCCATTTGTGATTGCTGCAGCTGGAGTGCTTATCACAGCATCTGAGTTCTGGCCAGTTTTTATTATTATTGAGCAGAGCCAAGGACGTTTAGACAAATTATTAGAGAATTTATTTCCTCAGACTCAATTTCTTTCATAGTCCTGTTCTCACATCACCGGAGCAATTCGTGTAGAGAGTTAAAAGAATACTAGAAGAATAATAGTTATGCAAGAATATCTAAAAGTGGAAAGATGCTTTTGGCCAGCGAGCACACCTTCTCTCGGGGCTTATTTCTCACTTTGAGATTTTGCCTATTTAACTGCGAAAATGCAGATGCCGAGAGAGTGTGGCTTTTGCTGGTATCTGCATCTTTCTTTCAATGAAAAACTTCAGTCTTCCCCAATGTATTTGATAAGATTCTCATGCTTCTGTTGTCTCTCCCATTTCAAGTATTTAGGATCTGCTCTCAGTAATTGGGCTAGATATGACTGGCTCAGGAACATTAAGTTTTCTCCATAAAATGGGTTGTGACATAAAGTCTTGGAGCAGAAATTGGCACAGATGCCTCAGTCAGTATATTGGTGCATACATTTTTCCCTAGAAGCATCCTGCTTCCTTCCATTAATTTCTCTTGAGTCTTCCTTTTTACTGAGTTATATTTATCTAATAATCAAATTGTTTAGAATGAGGAATATATTTTAATTCACCACCTTAGGTTTGAGGAAATAGAGGGTCAAAGAGATCAGATTGGTCTCTTCAGCTTTTCACATTTTGCTAGTATTGGTACTAAAATATGGAACATTATTCCCTTGCCAGGGCTGTATTAAAAAAAAAAAAACACTTAAAACTTTAAAGAAGTAAGAGAACTACATCTTATTTTTTGGGGGAGGGGTTGTGGGTCTGGGGATGAAACCCAGGGTATTTGACCTCTGAGCTATATCCCCTGCCCTATTTTTTTATTCTTTATTTTGAAACCAGGTCTCACTGAGTTGCAAAGGGCCTCACTAACTAGCTGAGGCTGTCCTTGAACCGTGAACCTCCTCTCTCAGCCTCCTGAATGCTGGGATTTACAAGCATGCGCCACCATGCCTGGCCTAGTTTGTAGTTTTGAAAACACTACTGAAATTATAATTTTAACTTGAAGGTCTTAGTTTTCTTTGCTGTTCCAATACATTATTTATTTATTTATTCATTTATTTTATTACCTATTTATTTTTATTAGTGCATCATAATCATTTATCTTAGTGGGGTACATGATGGAAAAGGCACATACAAACATAACTCACTTAGTACTCCCCAAATTCCCACTGATTTCCACACAACTTTTTTTCTCATGTTAAGCTTAATTATTGATTTTGATATGTTTGTGCATGTAACTCCTGCATATTAGAAAATTTTCCTCTTCTTCTCTCAATCCCCTTAATTAGGCTGCCTTATTTGTCTAGAGTTCCTCCTCTGACCCTTTTTCTGAATAAATAATCAGAGAGCATCCAATTATTTATTTTTTTGTGAATGACTAATCTCACTTAGTATAATGTTCTCCAGTTTCATCCATTTCATCTTTGCTGGCTCAACTCTTGGGCAATTGTGAATTATGAGGCTATGAACAGAGATATGCATATATTAGTTTGGTATTTTGGATTTCATTCTTTTGGGTAGATACCCAGAAGTGGTATTGCTGGATAATGTGGTAGGAAAAATTATACTCAGCAATATAGATAATAAATTATGTCATTTGGAAGAAGATAGGCCTGGAAAACATAATGTTAATTAAAATTAGCCAAACAAAAAAGAGAAGGGACATGTTTTCCTGAATATGTCTGAACTAGAGATTTTTTTGGTATCCATCAACAGTTTAGTAAACTATAAAATTATAAAATAAATACACAATGAAATTCTACTCAACAATAAAAAATTACAAAATTATAACATATGGAAAAAAAAAGGCTGGTACTAGATTATATGTTAAGTGAGATTAGCCAGTCACAGAAAGTCATATATTTGTTTCATATGTGAAAGCTAGGTAGTAATCAGGTTACAAGCGAAACTTTAGACAATGAAGGAGCAACCCCAGTGGATTAAACCCCAGTGGATCTGTTGAAAGGGGTAGGTAGAATGAGTGAAGAAAATGCTTCAATAGACATTATGCACATATTTAAAATTATTAATTGCCAATTTTTTTGGCAGTACTGAGGTGCCTGGAACCCTTCTACCTCCGGGCTATACTCCCAGACCTATTTTATATTTTTATTTGGAAACAGGTCTCTTAAGCCAGCGTGGCTGGCTTTGAACCTGCGTGATCCTCCTGTCTCTGCTTTCCAAGCTTGGGTTGTTTCTGGAAGCCCTACTACCTCCAGTCTACACTCCCATGGGCTACACTCCCAGACCTATTTTATACATTTTTTGGTGTGTGTGTGGAAACAGGGTCTCTTAAGCCAGGGCGGCTGCCTTGGAACCTGTGCTATCCTCCTGTCTCTGCCTCCCAAGCACCAATATTCCAAGTGTGTGCCACCATGCTGTGGTAGAGAGCTTATTTTTTTAAACTCAAACTTTTATTTTATTTTACATTTTTTTACCAAGGAAATTTTTTGTAAAATCAAAAATTGTTTTGTAGGACCAAAATTTTCTTCTTAATATTGGAACTTCCTTTTTTATATCAGCTCTTTGTTATTATATTGGAGCTTTAGGTGCTGAACAGCTTTAGCTATTCTTTCTTATTAAGAAGGTGCAAGTGAAAAATTGTGAATACAACAAGGGAAAGTATGAGGAAAAAGCCTTCCATCTTTGGCCCAGAACTGAAAAAAATTGTGAGTTTTAAAAGTTTATTATTCTCTCTCTTGCTGTGAACCCAAGCTGAACTTACAAGGGTTTTTAAAGGTGAAAGTCATGCACAGGTGGCTGAGGGTAGGGAGGAGGCTCATTGTTTTTGTCTGTCAAAACTGCAACTTTGAAGAGTGTGTTATTCTCTGATTGGCCTGTGTCCGGTGTGTGGGGGTGTTATTTCTGGAGTGGAGCTCAGTGTTTCAGGATGTTGACCATAGGGTAAGCACAATGTTGGTCTATGCTTGCTACATTTAAAATAATACTCTCCACTGATGTTATACATTCTTCATGAAAAGTGTTTAAAGGCTGGTGTATAATGGGAAGCAAACTAAACAATTTTGGCTTTGGGGGCACAGTCAGGGAATTCTAGTAACTGGTAACTGTGGGGTCATAGCTGGATCAAACATAGAGTCTCTCTTTTTACTAGATCCTAACACCTAATACTCCCTAGTTTGGGCATATTAGAGAAAACATTGAGATTTCATTTAACCCCAAGCAGAGTTGCAAGCATAAAGAAGTCAAATAACAACAAATGCTGGTGAGGATGTGTGGAAATAGAAACTCTTTTACACTGTTGGTTGGAGTGCAAACTAGTTCAGCCACTATGGAGAGCAGTGCAGAGATTCCTTAGGAAATTGGGAATGGATCCACCATATGATCCAGCTATACCACTCTTGGGTATCTTTTCAAAGGAGTTAAAATCAAAGAACTACATTAATATATGCATACCCATGTTCATAGCAGCACAATTCTCAATAGCAAAAATATGGAATCAACCTAGGTTTCCATCAACAGATGAATAGATTGAAAATTTATGGGAAATACACACAATGGAATTCTACTCAGCTATAAAGAAGAACAGAATCAAGTCATTCTCGAGAAGATGGAAAGACCTGGAGAACATTATATTAAGTGAGATCAGCCAAGCACAGAAAGAGAAAGGACATATCTTTTCCCTATTATTCTTTGTTTTGAAACAGGGTCTCTTTGAGTTGCAAAGGGTCTCACCAAGTACCTGAATTTGGATTAGTTGCCTACTAACCCAATTTCTCCTTTGTCAGCATTCCAAATAACTGAGATTACAAGACTGCACTACTATACACCAGGATTTATTATTAATTTTATGATTAGTATGTTAAAATAAAATTTGAGATCAAACTAAATTTGGGGGAAAAATTAGAGCTTAGTCATGCAATAATTCTTTGCAATCTCTAAAAATTAAAGTAGTGTTTTTAAGCCTAAAATATTTAAAACCATTCTGCTGCCACTATATTTTTTGCAAAAATGTTTACTTTAAATACCCCTTTAGAGTATTCTGCATTTATTTATTTATTTATTTATTTATATATTTATTTATTTATTTATTTATGTGGTACTGGAGTTCCTAAAAGCCCTTCTACCTCCTGGCTACACTCCCAGACCTACATTTTATATTTTTATTTGGAAACAGGGTCCCTTAAGCAAAGAGTGTGGCTGGCTTTGAACCTGGTCAATCCTCTTGTCTTCACCTTTCAAGTGCGGGGATTACAGGTGTGCGCCACCATGCCTGGCAGAATTCTGCTTTTAAAAACATCACTATAAGCTGGGTGTGGTGGCGCACACTTGTAATCCCCGCTCTTGAAAAACTGAGACAGGAGGATCATGCAGGTTCAAAGCCAGCCTCAGCTGGCTTAAGAGACCCTATTTCCAAATAAAAATAAAAAATAGATCTGGGAGTGTAGCCTGGCAGTAGAAGGCCCCTGGGTTCGATCTCCAGTACCACCAAAAATAAAAAGTAAAATAAAGTAAAGCATCACTATGAAACCTTGAGTCAGTGTAGTTATATATTCTGTTCAAGATTTTTTATAAATTGTTTAGTTTTTAAATGCTTAGTACATCTGATATTGTTTTAAATATTTGTTCCATCTCAATTTTAGAACAATGATGGCAATAGGCATTCATATGGCTGAATTTTCAGAATTTTGTCTTTTACTCTGCATCTAGTACTAAATTTAATTAATTAACATAAAATCCAGGAGGAAACCTTTGTGCAATGTGAAGTTTTAGCATCCTGTACAAACCTCCAACTGCCACCAGAAAGTGAAGACTAAGTTGTCCAGAACCTGCAGCATCCCTGGCAGAGGCACAGAGTACTGGTGGTCAGCAGAGGACTGGTGCCATCTTCCTTGATTGTGCAAGTACTTGAGGACCGAGACACAGAATTCATTGAGGATCAAGATTCATTCTTGAAGTTTGATCACAGAGCCCCCCTCATCTGCTGTGTGAAGGCGAATGAAAAATTTGCAACTACACTCTGACCACAGAGAGAGAGAGAGAACATAGGGAACATTGCAGATAAAGTGAACACATGTTTAATTCAAAAAGCACATGTATGTTTGTTTGCTTCTTTTCAGCACTAGGGATGGAACTCAGAGGCATTTTACCTCTGAGCTACACACCCACACTAATTTTTTCTTATTTTTTATTTTGAAACAGGATCTCACAGAGGCCTGTACCCTCCTCCCACATTCTTGAGTGATTCTAGACTTCTGCTATCAGTTATTTATTATGTAAATCTGTTTTTAGAATGTAAAGGCTGTATGTCCCAACTCTTCTGTCTACTTGCTAATTACTGTTAGTGAGGAAATTCTGCATTATAAAAGCTACCTGAGTGCCTGGTAGTAACAAGGCCCTGACTGCTTTTTACATTTTAAAACCAATTTTTGATACATTAATACCAAATTCATTGTATTTTTTTGGTGGTACTGGGGTTCCCAGAAAGCCTTTTCCCTCTGGGCTATCCTCCCAGACCTATTTTATGGTTTTTTAAAATTTGGAGACAGGGTCTCTTAAGCCAGCATGGCTGGCTTCAAACCTGTGTGATCCTCCTGTCTCCTACTCCCAAGCAGGGATTACAAGCATACACCACCACTCCCAGCTCAAATTTATTTTTAATACATTAATACTAAAGTCATTTTCCAATACCAGCACATTAATATCAAAGCTATTTTCAATACATTTTGAAGCCATTTCCCAATATCAGCACATTAATACCAATGGTATTTAGAAATACATTTTGAAGCCATTTCCTGGTATTGGCACACTACATATCTTATTTGTGAAAGACCCCCGAGTGGTCTTTCCCTCAGAAGTGGGGACCCCGAGACCCAGAGATCAGTCCGAGACCACTGGCTGCAAAAGCACGAGGATTTTATTGCGGGACACAGGTACCTGTGGGCGACAGAGTCTGCACAGAGACTTGCGCACCCTAGGTGAGTTTTAGGTAACTTTTATAGGGGGTAGGGGGCAGAAGCGGGGGTACAGAAGCGGAAAAGCATAGTTACAGGAGGTTTATTGGTTCAGGTTAATGAGGAGCTGAATTACCTTTGCTTGCCTCCGACTTTTCTGGTACGGGCCTGGTGGAAAGTCCCGGAGTTATCTCGTAACTGCCTTCTCTTATCGGTTAAGCCGCAGGTATGCAGTTAACTACCGACCCCATCCTGTTTTACAGGCTTACTGAATTCTGTAACTTTCCCACAGTTACATTTTAACTTCCTGGTACTTGGGGGGGCCAGTAAAACATGGCGTCACTTCGGCTAAGCTGAGTTAGGTCTTTCATTTGTTCTAAGACTAGAATTTTCTAAGACCTTTTATTTTTTAGAAGTAAATTAATTTACAACACCTTTTCTTTCATTAAGTCAGTTTAGTTAGCAGTATATTCATTATGAAATCCAAAATACCTGCTGCATACACTTTGACATCTTACATCTTTGATTGTAAATTATAAAACAAATTTTAAAAAATCACATTTTAATTTTTGTTTCAATTTTTCTTTTTAAAATGAAAGTAGAATTTATTAATTGTTACATATTTAGCTATAAGTTTTTATAGTTCTAAGATGCATTCTAGTGGCTAGTGGGAGATCATCAAGCCTCTTCTAATTTAGATGGTAATTCTATTCATACTTTCATTATTTTATCATTATTTTAATATGTATTTTTGTAGAAAATCTCCAACTAGATACATTGCTAATCCAACATTTTCATTTATGATTAGCTATGTTGAAATAAAATTTAAGTTTAAAGCAATTTTGGAAAAATTTTAGTCTTCAGAGTGGAGGGAAAAAGATGATTTTGGACCAGTCTTTATTTCTGAAGACTGACAATGGATGCCCTGTGTACCAGTATTGGGAATAGCTTAGGAAGATTTGAGAAATCTCTGATTATTAATAGATGTATTTCAGAAATAATTGTGTCAAAATGGCCGACCTGGAGAGAGAAATGCTTGGCTTAGGTCAGGAAGCAAACAGCTATTGAAACTTAGATTGACTTAGCTAAAAGTAATTAGCAAGTCAAGAGGAGATGGTAGCTAGGGCTTCCTCTTTCTAAAGACAAATCTACATAATAATCTACCTAGGATAAACATTCTTGAAAGTGAAAGGAGATACCTTGCCACACCTTGCTGGGGAAAGTACTTTACAGGGTAAGGGGAGGTACCTTACAGGGACATTTACTATGTCAGGATTACATGAGCAAAATGGAGGTCAAGTGTATAAAAAGAGCCAGGTCCATGTGTGGTCCCTTTGGTGTATTTGCTCGAAACACCCCCTGTGCCATTCTGGAATGGCATAGGGCTGTAACTATCTTCTGTATTTCTATCTTTTTAATAAACTTTTTAAAATCTAAAGCAAGAGTCCAGGCTACAGTGTATTGACCCTTAGCTCAGGACAAGAACCTGCAGTTTTTCTGGTTTTTGTTTTTGTTTTTGTTTTTTGTTTTTTGTTTTTTGTGGTTTGAGGGAAATTGTGTTTGGAATCCTAACAGGGGTCCTCGGGGACAGTTTCCCCCAACCATAACATATTTCACCATAACATCCTGTCCACTGCATGAAAGTGAGTAACTTTGCATCCAGGCCCTGACCACAGGTACAAAACTTTTATGATAGTGTTAGGTTGAGAGTTAGAATAAGGGTTAGAGTTAGGAGAGGGTTCAATTTGGGCTTAATATGAGAATTTGGAAAGGCTAGATGGTTGGTTTTGTGGTTAGGATTTAGTCAGGGTTAGGAATTTGGGTTGAAATTATTATGTGTACTGTTAGAACTTTTAGGTTTACTATTAGGTTGGATTTATTTATAGTAGGGTCATAGTGTTGTTTGGTTACAGTATGGTTAGGAGTAGAATTAGTGTTAGGCATAGAGCTATGACTAGGCTTTGGGTTTGTGATAGGCTTGACATTAAGACTAAGTTTGGGTATAATTCAAGAATTACTGGTTACTATTATTGTATTAGGATAAATATTAGGATAAATGTTAGGGTTTTTTGGTGTTTTTGGTTTTTTTTTTTTTTTTTTTTTTTTTTTTTTAGTTAAACTTAAAAATTTAGGGTTACTATATTAAGGTTTTGCCGCTTTCAAGCACGACACCGGAGACGATCTTCTTCGGACTCTTTATTATCCCAGGCTCTTACATACTCTCCTCCTCTCCGCTCCCCGCTCCCCGCTTATATATCCCAAGCAGCCAATCAGCACTCAGATCACTCGCTCCATGCAAAATTAGCTCATTTGTTACAAACAGTGGTATGTTGTGTTCCCATGCGCCCCATGCTCCGGTTACCGGACTTCCTGAAAGTTGTTTACTGCTTAATGGGCCTCACAGAGCTTCCGCTCGGCGCTATTTTTAGGTCTTCGAGCTAGCAGGCAATGGGTGGGGCTCTTCACAGTTCCCCCTTTTTGTTTTTAAGCAGAAGAGGATAGAGGACTCAACCCCTGCTATAGTTTATGCAATTATTTGCCACCACCTTTTTTGCAGGGACGGGCGAGCAATACAGTGGTAACCCGTATGCAGCTGAGCATATCCTCCTTGGGATGCACCCTCCCGGGGTCCCAAGTGCAGTCCTTGCTGACATTCTGCTTTATGATTTTTCCATTGCGGCTAGCCAAACAGTAGGCGATTGTCCTGCTTCAACCGCCATGAAAGCCTGAGCTAGGAGTATCTGATCCTTGGCCCTCTGCAGAAATAAACGTCTCAGGCAACAGAGACATAGAATGCACAGGAAAACAAAACAAAATCCCAATGCTCCCAACCCGGCCCATTCTTTTAGATGGAATGCTGCCTTCTGGATCCGGGACGCCAGCGTTTGGGCCACTTTGGGGTCGATTCGGGTGGTGTTGACCTTGATGATTTCAGCACGTAATTGTTCGGTCGATTCGGGTGGTGTTGACCTTGATGATTTCAGCACGTAATTGTTCGGTGAGTTTATCAAACTCCCAGCTCCAGTTGCCTGTAAGATGTTGGGAAAGCTCCCGAGAAGTTCTAGAGATGCATTTGTAGTAAAATTTCTAGGGAAGGTCTGGGAGGAGCAACTCAATGGTAATGGAAATGGAAAAGCTGTAAAAATACCCCATTGTTGCTCACTCCATACTGGTTTTGTCCAGATCAGCATGGTGATCAGGTGTATCCATCCCTGAGGCGCCATCTTGCGATATTATTTGACGAGTCAGTCTCTCTGGGATCCAAATCGGATCGGTTCCGTCCTGTGGGAAAACACAAACAGAGCCTCTGGCCCATGTGAGTACCGGATCAGGTCCCTTCCATTTTCCGGTGAGGACATCTTTCCATTTTACCATATCATGGGGAATACTAGAAGGACAAAAATGGCGATCTGCGGCCGATTTGCCATTAATATCTAAATTTAAAAAATTTAAAGTAAAAAGTGCCAAAGATAATCGCTGCCTTGGTTTCAGATTCTCACCTATTCCCCCTTTTTGTTTTATTAGACATTCTTTTATTGTGCGATGGGCGCGTTCAACAATGCCCTGTCCTTGAGGATTATATGGAAGGCCATGTTTTAATGTTACGCCCATCTGTTTACAGAAAGACTGAAATTTTTGTGAGGTATAAGCCGGACCATTATCAGTTTTTATTTCTTTTGGCACATTCCATGCTGCCCAAGCTTCAAGACAATGAGCGATAACGTCACGAGCTTTTTCCCCTGTGTGAGTAGAAGCATATATAATTCCAGAAACAGTATCAACAGAAACATGTACATACTTAACAGAGCCAAATTCAGGTATATGGGTCACATCCATTTGCCATAAATGTAAGGGGAGCAACCCACGTGGGCAAACACCAACATTAGAAGAGGGGATAAAGGGTGCACAAGTACCACAGGCCTTGATGATGTCACGGGCTTGACAACGAGGAATTTTAAATTTAATCTGTAAAGTTTTAGCATTTACATGAAACTGGCGATGAAAATCTTGTGCCCGTTGAAGTGGGGTGAGAGAGAAAATCATGGGCATCTTCGTAAGCTTATCTACATAATCATTACCTTGGGCAACAGGCCCTGGTAAGCCTGTATGTGCCCTAATATGTTGTACATAAAAGGGATTTTTCCTCATCAAAATTAAATGTTGAATTTTAGATGCCAAGTAGTGGATGGGCGTATGTGTTGATATTTGCCCCGCACATTCAAGGGACTTTATCATCTCTACAGCATAGGAGGAGTCCGATAACAAATTAAAGGAAGAATCATATCTCTCAAACACTTCTAATATAATATTTAGTTCAACTAGCTGAGGTGATATATGCTGATATTGAACAACTATGGGTTTTTGTCCTTCTATCATAAAAGCTCCAAGGCCAGATTTTGATCCATCAGTAAAAATATTGATAGCGAAGGGTATAGGTGTTCTTCTGGTTATGGTTGGAAAGATAATAGGATGTTGAGTTGCAAAATGTAATATAGGATCTTTAGGTAAGTGATTATCTATCTCTCCATTAAACACACATCGTAATATAGCCCAATCATCCAGGGAGGTTTGTAAAATTAATATTTGGTGTTTACTATAGGGAACAATAAGCTTATTAGGGGTTTGGCCAAAATGTTGAATACATTGCTGTATGGCAAGAACAGCAACCTTTGCCACCATAGAGGGATAATACTCAATAACCTTTTGAGGAGATAGTTTAGGATGAATCCATAATAGAGGTCCTTGTTGCCATAAGACCCCAGTGGGTTGGAGCTCAGTAGCCAGTATGCATGCCCAAATAGAATCCCTCGGTGAAATGCGCTTAAGGGAAGCCTTAGTTAAAGCTTGTTCTACCAAACTTAAGGCTTCCCGGGCTTCAGCAGTCAGCATTCTAGGAGAGGTTAAGGAAGAATCTCCTTTGAGGATATCATATAAAGGTTTTAGCATAAAATTTGGGATTCCTAAAGCAGGATGTATCCAATTAATATCTCCTAATAACTTTTGAAAATCATTTAAAGTGTGTAACTGGTCTGTACGAATGGTGACCTTTTGAGGCGTGACAAAATTGGGATAAAGAATATTTCCCAAAAAATGGGTGACGGTGCCCTTTTGAAACTTTTCAGATGCTATAACTAAACCCTTTTCCTCAAGGGCTTTAACAAGCACACAATACGCTTCATCCAGTACCTTTTCATTTTCACAGGCTAATAGGATATCATCCATATAATGGAGACAACGCAATGGAGGGAATTTATCCCTAACAGGTTGTAAGGCAGCATCCACATATAGTTGACAAAGAGTGGGGCTATTACCATACCCTGGGGGAGCACTCTCCACTCATATCTCTGGTCAATTTGCTCTTGGTTTAGGGATGGCACAATAAAAGCAAAACGTGGGGTATCTAGAGGATTTAATGGTATAGAGAAAAAGCAATCTTTTATATCAATCACTATAATTGGCCAGAATTTTGGAATAGTTGAGAGAAGGGGGAGTCCACGTTGGACTGGTCCCATAACTTGCATTTGTTCATTTATGGCTCGGAGATCATGTAATAGTCTCCATTTTCCTGATTTTTTCTTTATTACAAATATAGGGGTATTCCAGGGTGATGTGGATGATTGGATATGTCCTAATTTTAGTTGTTCTTTTACTAACTCTTTTGCTGCTTCCAATTTTTCACGGGGGAGAGGCCACTGGGAAACCCATACTGGATCCCCCATCTTCCAAGTGATGGGAATTGCCTCCCCAGTGGCTACTCCACAAAACCCAATCCCTGTTTAGTGTTTTGTCCTTCAGTGGGGACAGGGCTCCTCCGTCCCTGTAGGTTTCGCCCTAATCCAAATGATGGATGAAAACCTTGCTTGTTAAACATATGTAGCGCCTGGGGAGAATATTCATTATGTAATCGGAATCCCATGTCCAGAAGTAGATCTCGACCCCACAAGGAGACCGGAATTTCCAGCATATAGGGTGTAAAGGTCCCAGAATGTTTTTCTTGGTCCTCCCAATGAAGGGGTCTAGCACTAATATCAGGTGTTTTAATGTATCCTAATCCTCTAAGCTGTGTGTCAGCCTTTTTTATGGGCCAGGCGGGGGGCCAATCCTTAGAAGCAATCACACTAGTATCTGCCCCTGTATCAAGCAATCCTAGAATCGGCTTTCCCTCCACTTTCAAAGTAATTAAAGGTCGTTTTCCCATATCAAAGGCGAGAGATATTATATTAGTACCAGAGGACCCAAACCCTTTTTCTCCTCGCTGTTCCTTTTTTGAAGGGAAGAGAGAATGTAGACTAGGTAATAATAACAGCTGCGCTATCCGATCACCAGGAGAGATGGCAACAATTCCTCTGGGGGTGGAGACCATAACCTTTATAACGCCCTCATAATCTTGGTCAATAACTCCAGGATGATTTATTAGGCCTTTCATGGTGGATGATGATCGCCCCAAAACTATGCCCACCGTTTCTGGGGGTAATGGCCCTGACATATCAGTCGACATAATTTGAATTCCCATTCGAGGGGTTAATACCAGCCGGGTGGTGGCACAGAGGTCCAATCCCGCTGAACCGGGAGTGGCTCTCCGGATTCCTTGGGCGGTTGGAGATTGGGCCATTGGGGTGTTTGGTGTGTCTCTATAGCATTGTACATTTGTTGGCCCCCATACTTGTAAGGGCCCTGGGGATGGGGGCCCCGTTTCCCGTTTTTTGACAGCGGGCGACCCTGTCCCGACTGATCATGGGATGGTAGGATATTGCCGTCAATATCCTTAACGGACCGGCACTCTGAGGCGGGATGTCTGCCTTTTCTACATCTCTTACATAGGTCTGGTGGGCTCTTTTGAGAGAGAGAGCCTCATTTTGGGCAGTCTCTTTTTAAATGCCCTGCCGCCCCACATGAAAAGCAATTTCCTAGTCGGGTGTTGTTATTGCCCTTTTGCCTGCCAGATGCTTGCATGATAGCCGCAGCGAGCCCCGATTTGGTTAAAGGTCCGCCGAGTTCTCTACATAACTTCATCCATACTTCTAAACCTTTACTTTTATATGGATTTATAGCTTGTTTGCATTCAGTATTACATTGTTCGAAAATAAGCTGTTTAACAAGTGGCATGGCTGCATCGACATCCCCGAATATTCGTCCAGCAGCTTCTACCATCCTAGCCACAAAATCAGAAAAAGGCTCAGTGGGACCTTGAATTATCTTAGTAAGATTGCCTGACACCTCCCCTTTATTAGGCAAACTTTTCCATGCCCTGGTGGCCAAATTGTTTATCTGATCATACACTTGTTGAGGGTAACAGGTCTGGTTGTTAGCAAATTGTCCCTGTCCCAAAATCATATCCAAATTCCAGGCAGGTTGTCCTGCGGCCTGATTCACCGCTGCTTGCTCTGCTGCGAACTCAATAAGGAAAGCCTTCCAATCTAAATACTGTCCTGGGGTCAAAGCCGCTCGGGCCAAGTTCTGCCAATCTCCAGGGGTCATGGCATACCTGTAAATGCTTTCTAAGGTGGCTACGGTGTATGCAGCATTGGTACCATAAGTCCGCACGGACTCAGCAATATGTTTTACAAGCTTATAATCTAAAGGCTCATGATACCGAGGTCCTCCTCCTTGTGGTTGAAACACGGGGAAAGCCTGTCTGGATAGTAACATTTCCGGCTCACGCCATACCTTTTCATTAAAGGAGCGGCCTCCGCTTTGTCCTGGAGCTGAGGGATTATAGGGCGGAGGAACAGAGCCCTGCGAGGGGCCCGTAGCTAGGGTTAATCTGCTGACTTCCTCCTCTATTGCCGCAAGTTCCTCGTCCGAGTCCCCCTCCCCTTCAGAGCCTAGTTCACTAGCTGGGTGAGAGGAAGTGGACCGTTCCTCTTTTAACAGATCAAATGCCACTTGTCCCTCTCGCACTAGCGGTTTGTAGTATTTCTGCTCCAAACATGCCCTGACGAGGCGCCACAAAGGATAAGTTCCTCCCGTGACTTGATTGTTTTTCTCTGCCCTTTTAATATCCTTCCCTAACTTATCCCAACTTGCCAGGGTCAAGTTTCCTGATAGTGCAAACCAAGGGGCCACCTCATCCACTTGGCTCAAAAAACCCTGAATAGTCTTATCCCTAAGTTTTAACCCCTTTCCGTTTAATAAGGCTTTTAAAGCCTTTTGTATTGGATGAGATGGATTATTTCCCATACCTATTCAGCCTCAGGTCCAGCCTGAGAGTATACTACCCTATAAATCCTCCCCTCAAAGGAGCTCCCCTTCGTCCTCAAACGGAGTTGGGAAAGAACAATCTTATGATCCTCTACTTTGTAGAGCCTCCCTCTTCACAGGAGAACTTACCAGCCGGCTGCCCTGGAAAGTCCAAAGTTCTGACCGTCTCGTTGAGAGAGATTCCCCGTACGGGCCACCACTTGCCGCTTTCAAGCACGACACCGGAGACGATCTTCTTCGGACTCTTTATTATCCCAGGCTCTTACATACTCTCCTCCTCTCCGCTCCCCGCTCCCCGCTTATATATCCCAAGCAGCCAATCAGCACTCAGATCACTCGCTCCATGCAAAATTAGCTCATTTGTTATAAACAGTGGTATGTTGTGTTCCCGTGCGCCCCATGCTCCGGTTACCGGACTTCCTGAAAGTTGTTTACTGCTTAATGGGCCTCACAGAGCTTCCGCTCGGCGCTATTTTTAGGTCTTCGAGCTAGCAGGCAATGGGTGGGGCTCTTCACAAGGTTTGAGTTCTGTTGAGGTTTAGGGTGAGAGCTGGGGTTGGGGCTGAGTCTTAGTCTGTTGAATGATTGGGATTGCCATTTTAATTTGGGTGAATTTTAAATTATGGATTAGGGATTATCATTAGAATTTAATTTGGGATTTTGTTTTGGTTTGTATTTGGAGTTTGGGTCAGGTTTGGATTAATGACAAGGTTGTTGTTAAGAGTTAGCTGGGTGTGGTGGCACATGCTTATAATCCCTGCACTTGGGAGGCTAAGACAGGAGGATCATCAGGTTCGAAGCCAGCCTGAACTGGTTAAGAGACCCTGTTTCCAAATTTAAAAAAATATATAAAATAGGTCTGGGCATGTAGCCCAGAGATAGAAGGCCCCTGGGTTCCATCCCCAGTACCACCAAAGGGAAAAAAAAGTTAAGAGGGGAGGATCATTTCTGTTGTTAATGTTAAGGTGTGGTCATGGTTTAGTTGATTTGAAATTTAAGTGGGTTGGAGCAAGGGTTAAGTTTAGTTTATAATTAGGTTTATGGTTAGATTAAGGGTTATTGTTATGGTTAGGTTATTGTTATGGTTAGGGTTAAGGTTATTGTTAAGGTTAGGGTTGTTGCTGAAGATAGGTTTTAGGTTCATGTTAGTTTAAAGCAGGGTTATAGTTATAATTAGGGTTCAAATTACTTTTGCAATTTGTGTTAGGTTTTGTTAAGGTTTGTTTTAGGTTTGTGGCTTATTTTTAGAGTTAGGGCTTTATTGATATTTGGATATTAAAGATAGGTTTAAATTAGTGTTAGTGGTAGGTTTAGGGTTGGTTTGCATTTTTAATTTGGAATGTGGTTATGCTTGGTGTTGGTATAAGGTTGACAATAGAGTTATAAGGTTCACATTGACATATAAGGTTAAGGTTTATAAGGTTAGGGTATTTTGAAGGTATAATTATGGAGGCATAAGGTTGACACTGAATATAATGTTAAGGTTGACATTGGAGTTAACATTATTTTCAGATCTAGTTTGCTAGGTATAGTGCCATTGTTAGTGTTTAGAGTGAGTTTAGTAGTTGAATATGATATGTTTAAGTACATTGTGTGTTTTCAGAGTTTGAAATATGTTACTCCAAGCCCTTCTGGCTTTCATGACTTGGTTTGGGAAGTCTGGAGTGATTCTAATTGGTTTGCCTCTGAATTTCACTTGGATTTTTGTTTTTGTTGCCTTTAAGATTCTCTCCTTGGCTTCCACATTGGTCATTATGAAAATCATGTGGCATGGGAAACCTCTTCTCTGATCCTGTCTAAAGGGAGTTCTATAAGTTTCCTGGACCTGTATTGACCTCTTGCTCTATGTTTGGAAATTTTTCTACTATTACTTCCTTGAAGAGATTTTTGATCCATTTGGTTTTACCTTCTTTTTCCTCCTCTATTCCAATTATTCTTAGGTTATCTCTCTTAAAATGGGCCCATATTTCTTCAATGTCAAGTTCCTGCTCTCTGATTTTTTTTCTAAATTATAAACTATGCATTCATTTTTGGAGTGATCATCTTCTAGGAGTAAGATTTTTTATTTTTTTATTTTTTATTTATTTATTGGTGGTACTGGGGTTCCTGGAAGCCCTTCTACCTCCGGGCTACACTCCCAGACCTATTTTTACATTTTTATTTGGAAACAGGGTTTCCTAAGCCAGCGCACATGGCTGGCTTCGAACCTGCGTGATCCTCCTGTCTCTGCCTCCCAAGTGTGGGAATGACAAGCGTGCGCCACCATGCCTGGCTTTTTTTATTTTGAAAGAAGGAAGGGCTAGAAAAATTGCTGACAGTTTTGTTAAGTTGCTTAATCTGACCTTGAAACTGTGACCCTCTTATCTCATTTCCCAAATATGGAAATATAAGCAAATGTCACTCTTTTGTTTTTGTTTTTTATGTGTTTATTTTTAAAATTATTTATTGATGCAATACATTCATACATCATAATGGGATAAAAACTTGTGTATACATACATGCACACATCACCCAGTTAGACCCTCTCTCTTCCCCCCATTCCCTCCCCTTCCCTTCTTCCTATGCTTGGTTTAGTAGTTGACATGTATATGTTTGTTTAAGTATATCTTGTAATTTAGAGAGTTTTCTTCTTCCATCCTCCCATCCCCTCATATAGGTTGCCTTCTTTGCTCTTCTATAGGATGGCCTTTTCACCAGAAGCTCCTCCTATGACCCATTTCACCTTAGCTTTCACATATTAGGGAAAGCATCTGATTTCTTACTTTTTGCGACTGACTAATCTTGCTTAGCATAATTTCCAACAGCTCTATCCACTTTCTTGAAAATGATGAAATTGTGTTACTTTTATGGCTGAATAAAATTCTATTGTGTACATACCCCACAGTTTTGTAATCCATTCATCTGTTGATGAACATCTTGGCTGGTTCCATAGTTTGGAAATGGTGAATTGTGCAGTTATGAACATAGATATACATGTATTAGTTTGGTAGTTTGGTTTGTTTCTTTTGCATAGATCCCCAAAGTGGTATTGCTGGGTCAAATGGTAAATTAGTTCCCATTCTTCTTTTTTTTAATTTTTTTAAAATTTTTTATTTATTTATTTTTTATTGGTGCACTGTATTCATACATCATAGTGGGATAAAAAAAAACTTTTTTTTATATACATGCACACATTGCCCAGTTAGCCCCTACCCAATTCCCACCCCTTTCCCTCCCCATCCCTCCTTCCCATGCTTGGCTTAATGGTTGACATCTAGTATTATAGCAATTTATACAAAATTAACAATAATAATCTAATATAACAGTTTCATTTGTCTGATACAAAGCTTTTGATGACTTAAAGATAACATTCAATATTTCTTTTTGCTTTCTTTCTTACCAGAGAATATTTTTCTTTTTTTCTTTAGGTGAAACTATCATACATTTATTTATTTATTTTTCAGAAAAAAATATATCCTATAATGGAATATGGACTCTAGATACCCAAAACAATCTCGAGAAAGAAAAAAGCTAGAAGATGTATATTTTCTGATTTCAAACCTTAAAAAGCTACAATAATTGAAACAGTGTAGTACTGTTATAAAGGCAGATATATAAACCATTAGAGTTAAATAAAAGCCTAGAGATAAATTCTTCCATATATTGTCAAGTTATTTTTGACGTTTCCATGAACCTATTCATGGCAAAACTCTTCTCCCATTCTGTTGGCTCTTAGTTGAAGATCTTGACAGTTTCCTTTGCTGACAGAAGCTCTTCAGTTTCATGCAATCCCATGTATTGATTCACCTTTTAATTTGTTGTGCCTTTGGGGTCTTGTTGAGAAAGTGTTTATCTGTGCCTATGTGTTGCAGTGTTGGACCTATGCCCTCTTCAAGGACCCTCAAGGTCTCTGGTCTAATTTCCAAGTCTTTGATCAATCTTAAATTGAATCTTGTGCAGGGTGAAAAAATGGGATTTATTTCCATTTTTCCACATATGGATAACCAGTTTTGCCAACACTATTTGTTGAACAGACTATTTTTCCCAGCATATGTTTTTTACCCCTTTTTCAAAAATAAATTGGCTGTAAGTGTGTGGATTTGGTTCTGTGTCTTCTATCCTGCTCCATTGGTCTATGTATCTGTTTTTGTTGCAGTACCATGCTGTTTTTAATACAGTGGCTTTGTAGTATAAAGTCAGGTATTGTGATTCCACCTGCATGGTTTTTGTTGTTGAGAACTACTTTAAATATTCTGGGCTTTTTGTTCAACCTAATGAATTTAAGAACTGATTTTTCTATGTCTGTAAGGAATGATCTTGGTTACTTAATGTGTATTGCTTGAGATCACTTTTGGGAGTATGGTCATTTTGATAATATTTATTCTGCCTATCCATGAACATGAAAGGTGTTTCTGTCTTCTAAGATCTTCTTTTATTTCTTTTTTTCAGTGTTTTTAAATTTTATTTGTAGAGGTTTTTACCTCCTTTGTTAAGTTTATTCCTAATTACTTTCTTTTTTGTGGAAAATCCTGATTAGAAGTCTTTTCTGAAATTTTTTCAGTAGATTTATGGTTGCTAAGATTTCAATTCTAATTACATTCTTTTTTCAAAATATGATTATTTCAAGGTGTATGCACATATTTTGGGTTTTACTGTGAATGTAAAATGCCAATAAAAATAATACCTCTCTCAATAATCATACCTTCCTCCTATTTTTTTTTTTTGTTCACAGAATATCTTTCCATGCCTACATTCTCCTTTTACAGTACCTCACTATTCATTTAATTCACTTTAGACCATCACCTCTGATATTTTTCTGCATTTGATGATCCCAGACATTGACCCCACTAACTCTATAGACTTACATACTCAATGAGTCAATGTGATAGAAAACAAAAACCTAGTATAAATCTTGGCCTAAAGGCTAAATACAACATCCAATCATTTTTAAACACATTATCATCCTGGAATATTATTCTAATTAATTTAGCCTTGCAGATTTAAAAATATTTCAATACTTCTACCTGCCTTTTACATTACACACAAGCAGTTGCATCTTAGTTTTGGACATTTTTGTGACCATAACTTAAATAAACACATATAATATTTTTATAATGCACCTATACTAAACAGGTCTAAATTTTTTTCTTGTATCTCCTTTAATTCTTGTTATTTTTCAGGAGAATGAAACAGGGGGACCACAAGTTCAGGCCAACTTGGATAATACCCTATCTTAAAATAAAAAGTTAAGGAATGCAAAGC
Source organism: Muscardinus avellanarius (assembly GCF_963383645.1). Classification (NCBI taxonomy): domain Eukaryota; kingdom Metazoa; phylum Chordata; class Mammalia; order Rodentia; family Gliridae; genus Muscardinus; species Muscardinus avellanarius. Next base: position 6,688,800 of record NC_137809.1, read on the forward strand.
ATGGTGGCATACCTTTAAGCCCAGTGCTGAGGAAGCTGAGACAAGAAAGTTGCAAGTTCAAGAACAGTTTCAACAACTATCAAGACTCTCAGGAACCAACCAAGATCCTGTTTTAAAATAACAATAATAATAATAATAATAATAATAATAATAATAATAATAATAATAATAATAATGAGCTGAGGATATAGCTCAGAGGTAGAATGTACTTGGTTTCAATTCCTAATCTAATACGCACGCACCCGCGTGCGCACACACACACACACACACACACACACACACACACACAGGCTGGGAATGTAGCTAAGTGGTAGAAATATAGGGTTCACTAGACTGGATGTTGACCAGCTTCAGGTCACATGGCTGAGGCTTTGGAAGACCCAAAAGGAACTTCTATTAAGGTCAGTTCAAACAGTTTAAACTGCAGAGGAAAGTTAAGAAGAGTTTTTTGTGAAAAATATGTGCTTATCAATGAACACTTTGCTGAAGTTATTGACAGAAGCATTTTGAGTTTGGGGGAATATATAGCAGTTTCTTTTCTGGGGTTCACTAGTAATATAGAATAATAAAGTGTGTAGATGGGAGAGATAAAAGGCAGAGTTCATAAATCTTTTATATGTGTTTTTAATTTGTTTTAATTTTTTATTTATTTATTTTTGTGGTTCTGGGGGTGGAACCCAGGGCATTCAACACCTGAGCTACACCCCCTACCCTATTTTTTATTCTTTATTTTGAAACAAGGTCTCACTAAGTTACAGAGGTTCTCACTAGGTAGCTGAGGTTGTTCACAATTCATGATCCTCCTGTCTCCGCCTCCCAAATGCTGGAATTATAAGCATGAACCAGCAAGCCCAGTTATATGTGTGTTTTTTAGATGTTACTGAGCATAAAAATGTGCCAAATATTCTGATAGAAGTTTGGAATGCTTAAAACAAATTTGTTAGAGTGATCATCTCTAGGAGTTAGAATTTTAAAAATGCCAAGTAATGCAGAAATCAAGAAAGAAAAAAAAAAAGAAAAAAAACCCTCTTGTAGACACAGTGTTTAGTGGTAAGAGTTAGACTTGGAAATGAGTGATAATTGGCTTGGAGCCTTGAGAGTCACCTGAGAATCCAGAAAAGAAGCACAAAACTGACTTGTGAGAATAAGGTCAAAATCAGGAGTGGTAGACACAGTAGGAGATTCCCAGGGTCTCAGCTTCAGCATCTACCTGTCTTTCTCCTGTGATATGTGTGGGATTGCTGGATCAGCTGGTACATTCATTCCCATTTTGAGAATCCTTCATACTGTTTTCCAATGTAGTTGTACTAATTTGCAACCCACCAACAGCGTGTAAGAGTTTCCATTTCTCCATATCCTCTCCAGAATTTATTATTGTTTAAATTTTTGATGACTGTTACCCTAATTTTAGTTTGATAGAACCTCAGTTTAGTTTTTTTATTTGAATTGTTTTGATCACTGATATTGTTGGGCTTGTTTTTATGATTTTAGCATTTCTATTTCTTTTCTGGTGAAGTGTTTATTTAACTCAGTTTACCATTTCTTAATTGAGTATTTTTAATAGTTAAGTCTCTTAAGATCTTTGTATATTCTGAAAATTAGTCTTCTATCAAAGAGCAGCTGGCAAATATCTCCCTTTCTCTATGATCTATCTGTAAACACTTGATTTATTTTGCTGAAAAAAACTTTTTATTTTAATGCATATCCTTATTACTTTTTGTTTTAATTTTTCAGGTTTGTAGTTCTTAATGAAAAAGGCACTGCCTGTGCCTTTATAAATATTGGTTCTATGTCCTCCTTTAAAAATGTGAAATTTTATTTATATAATTTTAGATCAGTTGAAGAGGACTTACTTGTCATGGGTTTGGTTTAGTTTTGTTTTCTTTCTTTTATTGGTGTGTTATACTATTTTACTTTAGATAATGTTTTCAAAATAATGCTCTCCAATTGGATTCAAAATGGTAACTCTGGGGCATAGTACATCTCAGTAGTTGTAACAAATCAAATTTAACTACCAAGAAGGCAGTGTCTTAAAAAAAATCAAAGCAGTGGAAGATACTTATGGACAGAACAAAAACACAAAAAAAGGAAACCATGCAGAATGAAGTCCAATCTTCTGAACATGAGATCCATTGCAAAGAGTAAGGGTATGCAATTGACTTGCTGTAGTGGTTGGTGCCATCTCAGGCTTATGGCCTGAGCTGAGATGGCCAGATCCATCTCCAGCTCTGCAGCCCCAAGAAATCCAGACAAGTAATCCAAGAACTTGAAGTGCAGAATGTGGCAGCAGAGCTCCAATATCTTAAATGACAAGCACCACACTTCAGGGATGCAAAAAAAAGATGCAACAGCACTCACAAGAGGCCAGCACTTTCAGTGGTGCATTGTACCCTCCAGAGACCCATTCTGCAAGAGAGAAAGGTAACCACATTGCATTACATGGCAGACTGCCCAGAGCAGCTATGGGGAACTTGGTGAACAAAGATCTGTCAGCCCATTCTGGAGATAGTTCAGTTAGAACCTCTACAGACACAGAAAAGGCCCATAGTGCTCAGTGTGTTGTACCTACAAAGGGTCACAGTAGTTTGCTCCAAGACTACACTGGATGCCCACTTCTAGTGCAGGTAGGGAGATGCAAACCCAGGGCTGGAAAGGCACAAAGCTCAGTGTGTGAAAACAGAACTTTGAGCTCACACAGAATTCATTTTCACTGGCACCTGACATCCTAACACCTGAGCATAAAGGTTTCAGAGCTGAGAAAATGGCACACTCATAATGTGGGTCCAAAAGCTGATAGTATGTTTTGGAGCAAATGAGAGACATTGAAATATACTCCAGAATCTACCACAGTGAACAGACATACAGATATTATAAAGGCCTTGGCCCTATGTATGTAAATTAGTAGGACTGCTGTTTTAGTTTTTTTTTTTTACACTGTCACTAATCCTTTTTATTCTTTTCATTTTTTGTCTAACTTATAATTATTAGTTTTTGTAAATTGATTTTTTACTTTATGCATGTTTGTTTGCACCCTCCCCATTCCTTTTATAAGCTTCCTCCCTCTAGCCTATCTACTCTCTTCTCTCAAAAATTTTCTCCTACTATATCTTCCTGTTTTATGTTCAAGCTATTTTATATTTCCATGCCTGAATACTCTGTACTAACTACAATAATCCTAGTACCTAACCTCTTATTTTCAACCAGATACTACCTTATTTACTTATTTTTTTACTCACTATATTATATTCTTTACTTTACCTGACTCCTGTGCCGATCATCCCAGTTCCTCTCTTCTTACCCGTCACCATTGAAAAAAACACTGCTTATCCATGTATGAACCTGCTGATGCCTCTAAATTTCTACTGTTAATATTGGATCAGACAGATTATCCACAGTCACACACAACAAAGAAAATGCCAAGACACTATAACAACAAACCTGAGAATCCTGAAAATATGAGAACTAAAAACAGTGAGGAAATAAGGGAAAACATGAACACTGACCTACAAGAAATGCAAAAAGTAGAATTCCAAATCCTGATCTTCAATAAGATGAAAGGCCTCACAGTAAGTGTAAAAGAATCACACCCAAGTCAATAAGAAATAAGTATTTGAATTATTTGTCTTCCTTGTTGCCCTACTTCTGGCTGTCTCTCTCTTGGCTATTTACTATTTTAAAAGCTTACATAGCACAAAGAAAGGAGAAGGATACTAGAAAGAAGTTTAGGGGCAAGGCTGGGTAAAGAAATGATAGTGTAATACTGGGTGTGTAATCCCAGTACTTGGTAAGCTGAGATAGGAGGATCGCAGGTTCAAAACAGCTTTAACAACGAGGTGAGACAGTGACTTTGACTCTGTTTCCAAATAAAAACATAAAGTAGGGCTGGGGATGTAACTCAGAGATAGAATAGTACGAAAAAAAAAAGAAATGAAAGAAGAAACAGACATTAAGAAATGAGAAGAATAAGAATGAGGCCAGGAAAGAAATGAAAAACTCAATAAATGAAATGAAGACAGCAATAAAAAGAAATTCTAGAATACTAAACAGAAAACAGAATATCCCTGTTAGAACACAGTTCATTCAAAACTGAAAGCATAGTCAACAGCATACAGAAGACATTACAACAAAACCTAAACCTCTAGCAACTATGGAACAACATGAAACATCCTAACTTATGAATAGAAGGCATTGAAGAAGGAATAGAGGTACAAACCAAGGGTGTTTATAATCTCTTCAGAACAATAATTTCAGAGAATTTCCCAAACATGGAAAGAAACTTGTACATATACATACAGGAGACATATAGAATACCATTAAGATAATATCAATGGAGGACCTCCCTATGCCAGGGAATAATCAAAAAGACCAACATAGAGGCCAAGGAAATAATCTTAAAAGCAGTGAGAACAAAAGAACGGGTGACATACAGGGGCAAAATAAAAAATCACCCCAGACTTTACAACCCATTATGGGTGCCAGGAGAGACTGGTATGATGTAATCCAAACCCTGGAAGAACACAATTTTAAACCAAAACTGCTATATTCAGCAAGGTTATTATTCAAAATTTATGGAGAGACCAAAGTGTTTCAAGATAAGCAGGATCTCAAAAAACTCATGAGTACAAAGCCAACACTAGAAAAAATAAAGAAATCATCCAAAAAGAAAAAAAAATGACGCTTATTTCAGAACCAGAGAAGAGATTAATTTGATCAGCATGGCAACTAAGCAAAGAAGAAATAAAATTATGTCAAACAGAAGATAGAGCACTAAATGGCAGGAAACAAAATCATATTTTAATAAAACAACATCAAAGGACATAACTTACCAATTATAAGACATAGAATGGCAATGTAGATTTAGAAACATAACCCAAATATATGCTGCTTGCACAAAACTCACCTTACAGCCAAAGACATTCATAGGCTGAAAGTGAAAAAATGGAAAAAGATATGTCATGCAAATGGAGACCAAAAATGAGCAGGGGCAGCAATGCAGATAAAAACAAACAAACAAGACAGACTTTAAGCTAAAACACATCAGAAAGACAAATCATATAACTTTCTACTTTCTCTAATTAAAAGGAAAATTTCATCAAAAAGATAGGATACTAAATATTTATGTCCCATGTAGGTTCACCCACATTTGTAAAACAAACCCTTCAGTACATCAGATCTCAAATAGACATAAATAGACATAAATACAATGTACATATACACACAACATATACACAACACACACACACACACACACACACACACACACATATATATATATATTTTTTCTTTTTCAGAAATATATATTATAATATATATAATAGGTCCAGGAGTGTAGCCCAGAGGTAGAAGGGTTTCCAGGAACCCCAGTACCACAAAACAAACAAACAAACAAACCACAAAAAACACTGGTTTTTTAAAAACATTAGTAAGATTGACAAACCCCTGGCCAACCTAACAGAGAGAGAGAGAGAGAGAGAGAGAGAGAGAGAGAGAGAGAGAGAGAGAGAGAGAGAGAGAGAGAGAGAGAGGGAATCAACTCAAATAATTAAAATCAGAAATAAAAAAGCAGATATCAACAGAGTGGTGAAATTCAAAGGAATATCAGAAACTATTTTGAAAATGTATACTCCAAAAAATAACTGAAAACTATGAAAGAAATTGATGGATTTTTAATCTACTAAATTAAACCATGAGGACATATCAAGCATAAATCAACCAGTAGCAAGAAAAGATATAGAAACAGCAATAAAAATTCTGCCATTAAAGAAAAGCCCAGACCAAGATGGGTTTCCAGCTGAATTCTGCAGAACCTTAAGAGAAGAACTAATCCCAATACCTCACCACTTGTTCTGGGTAATCTAAAGATAAGGAACACTCCCAAACTCTACTACATGGACAGGATCACATGAATACCAAAACAAAATAAATATACCTCAAGAATAGAAAATTACAGGCCAATATTTTTGATGAACATAGATGGAAATATTCTAATAAAATACTAACTAAAAACATTCAAAGCCCTATCAAGAGAATTGTACACTAAGACCAAGTTGGATTCATCCCAGAAAAGTAAGGCTGGTTCAACATATGCAAATCATCACATGTTATTTGCCATGTATGGGAATGGGTCTTCTCCTACTCTGTAGGCTTTCTCTTTAGGTTCTTGATGATTTCCTTTACTGAGCAGAAACTTTTTAGTTAGGTGCCATTCCACTTATTCTTGTTTTAATTTTCTGAGTTCTGCAAGTCTTGTTAAGTTACTGTTTGTTACTATATGTTGAAGGATTGAACCTATACCCTTCTCTAATGACTTTAGAGTTTCTGGCCTAATTTTTATATATTTGATCCATCTCAAGGTGATTTTTGTTGCAGGGTGAGAGAAAAGTATTTAGGTCTTTTTTTTTTTTTTTTTTTTTTTTTTGGTGGTACTGGGGTTCCTGGAAGCCCTTCTACCTCAGGGCTACACTCCCAGACCCATTTTATATTTTTATTTGGAAACAGGATCTCTTAAGCCAGCGTAGCTTGCTCAAACCTGCACAATCATCCTGTCTCCACCTCCCAAATGTGGGGATTACAAGCATGCACCACCATGCCCAGCAGGTCAATTTTTTTTTTCCTAAAAATGGACAGCAACTTTTCTCAGTACCATTTGTTTAAAAGGCTATCTTTACTTCAGCATATGTATTTGGTCCCTTGGTTGAAGATCAATTGACTTCAATTGTGTGGATTAGATTCTGTAACTTTTATTCTGTTCCATTGTTTAGTGTGCTTGTTTTGATGCCAATACAATGCTTTTTTGATGACTATAGCTCTGTAGTATAATTTGAATTCAGAAACTGTGATGCCTACTGCATGATTTATAATGCTGAAAATTGTTTTGGGTATTTGGGGTTTTTTTATTGCTCCATATAAAACTTATGACTGATTGTTTTAGGTCTGTGAAGAGTATAGTTGGAATTTTTATAGGCATTGCATCGATTCTGTAAATCACTTTTGGTAGAATGACCATTCATAAATGATATTTATCCGATTTTCCAAGAGCAAGGCAGAACTTCCCCTAATCCAAGGACTTCCTTAGTTTATTTTTTTCAGTGTTTTATAATTTTTTATTGTAGATGTGTTTTTACCTCTTTGATAAGATATATGCCTAGGTATTTTATTGGTTTTGAGGTTATTATGAATAAAATTATTTCCTATATTTTTTCTTCATGGATTCATGGTTGGCAAATAGAAAAGCTACTGAATTATATAGGCTGATTTTTTATTTTGCTACTTTGCTAAATTTGTTATTTAGGTCCAGAAGCCTTTTGTTTAAATTTTTTTGTTCCTCTACATATAAGATCACACCGCCTGTAAACAATATAATTTTATATTTTGTGCTTTTATTGGTGGATTATAGTCTCACAACATATGTAAATGATTTTACTTTTGTTTCCCCCTCCTCATTTTCTTTTCTCTCAATACGGAGTATCCAGATTGACATTGTTATATATTTACATGTACACACATAGTAATATTATTTATATTAATGAACTTAAGTATTCTTCCACCCCTACCCTTATAACTTCTCACAGGCTCCTCTGAGATGTTTCTCTATCTGTAGTCTCTCTTGTATAACAATTACTTCCTATCCTGTATATATTTTAAAAAATGCATATGCCGGGCATGGTGGTGCACGCTTGTAATCCCCGTGCTTGGGAGGCGGAGACAGGAGGATTGCGCAGGTTCGAAGCCAGCCGCACGTAAGAGACCCTGTTTCAAAAATATAAAATAGGTCTGGGAGTGTAGCCCGGAGGAAGAAGGGCTTCCAGGAACCCCAGTACCACCAAAAAAAAAAAAATGCATATGACTCATCAATTTCTTTAATTAACTATTCTCACATAACAATGTTTTTCAGATCCTTTCATTAAAAACATACTTTTAAAAATTTTTATAGAAATTTCTTTTTTCTAATTGTTTATGGGTAGATTTTAGTCATATATCTAAATGGCATACAAAATGGTAGAGTCATACATGTACATCTCACCCATTTATCCCTTTTGCAATTTCTATCCCATTTTTTCTCTCTCCATCCCTCTTTCCTTCTTATGTTTGGCCTAGTGATTAATTTTGATATGTTTGTGAATGTACATCATGTACATTGGGGAATATCTCTCTTTCTTCTCCCATTTTTCCCATTCAATATCATGTTGAGCATTTTGTCATAAATATATTGGTTATTTGAATTTCTTCTCTTACATAGTGTCTATTTAGTTCACTTGCCTAGTTTTTGATTGGGTTGTTTTCTTAGGACTGAGTTTCTATAGTTCTCTGTATATTCTACATATTAGTCATCTATGGGAGAAATAGTTGGCAAAAATATTTTTCATTCTGTCAGCTCTTTGTTGAAGTTCTTGATTGATTTCTTTGCTGTACAGAAGCTCTTGTGTTTAATGCAGTACCATTTATTGATCTGCCTTTTAGTTTATTTTGTCTTTGGTGTCTTGCTAAAGATTTTTTGCCAGGTGTGGTGGTGCACGCTTGTAATCCCGTCGCTCAGGAGGTGGAGACAGAAGGATCATGCAGGTGCAAAGCCAGCCTCAGCTGGCTTAAGAGACCCTATTTCTGCCGGGTGTGGTGGCGCACGCTTGTAATCCCGGCGCTTGGGAGGCAGAGACAGGAGGATCGCGCAGGTTCGAAGCCAGCCGCGCGCGCTGGCTTAGGAAACCCTGTTTCCAAATAAAAATGTAAAAATAGGTCTGGGAGTGTAGCCCGTAGGTAGAAGGGCTTCCAGGAACCCCAGTACCACCAAAAAAATAAAATAAAAAAGATAAGAGACCCTATTTCCAAATAAAATATAAAATAGATCTGGGAGTGTAGCCCGGAGGTAGAAGGCCCCTGGGTTCCATCCCCAGGACCACCAAAAAAAAAAAAAAAAAATTTCTTTTTACCTGTCCCTGTATGTTAAAGTGTTAAAGCTATGCTCTCTTCAAAGAGTTGCAAATTCTCTGGTCTCACTTTCAAATCTTTGATACATCTTGAATTAACTTTCATGCTGGGTGAGAAAGTGGGGCTTATTTCCATTTTTCTTAATATGGTTAACCAGTTTTGCCAACTCCAGTTGTTAAAGAGGCTATTGTCAAGTGTATATATTTGGTCTATGTGTCTGGTTTTGTGCCAATACCATGCTTTTTTTTTATCACTATAGCTTTGCAATATAATTTGAAGTCAAGTTTTGCAATGCCTCCTGTATGATTTTGTTGCTGAGAAATACTCTGGATAGTCTGGGTTTTTGTTTTTCCAAATAAATTTAAAAACTGATTGTTCTTTTTCTGTGAGAAATAATCCTGGAATGGCCATTCTGAAGAGGATGCAATGAAGAAGGAGCCACAGGGAAAGCTCACCAAGTGCTGTGTACATGTATGTCCTTACCACTCTGAACTATATAATGTAAAAATACATTGAACCAATAAAATTATATTAAAAATAAAAAAATAATAGAAGAAAAGATGGCGAGTTTTAAAAAGATAAAAATGAACCTCAGAACTAATTTGTCTACTTCTGCCATTGCTGTCTATATCTGATAGAAAACATAGGTGATTTTTTTCCCTCCAGCATATGTGTCTTTATAATGTTCCACCAAAACTTTAGGAACTACTACATTCTCAGACACAGGCCCCAACACCATGTTTTCTATAAAGGTTCTTGAGTGGCTGTATAAGATACCCATTCTGCGGAACTGAATGAGCTGGTGTTGGGATCAACAAAATATTCAATAGCTTATCCTCACATGATATTTTACTGAGAAGGTTAAGGACCAAGGTTCATCATACATGAACTTCTCTTAAACCCATAAAATATTTATTATTTTTAGGTGGTACTGGGGGTGGAACCCAGGGGCTTTTCTACCTCCAGGCTATACTCTCAGACCTATTTTCTATTTTATTTGGAAAAAGGGTCTCACTAAATTGCAAAGAGCCTCACTAAGTAGCTGAAGCTGGCTTTGAACTGTGTCAGCCTACCAAGCACAGGCATTACAAGCATGCACCACCACTCCCGGCTTTATTATTATTTTTATCCCATGTGTTACTGGAATTTGAACGCATTAGTGTTCTATCTATGAGCTTGAACCCTGTTTTTTAACAGGTCTCACTAGGATGTTGAGAATATTGCTACATTGCTGAGGCTGGCCTCAAACCTGAAATAAATGAGTAATGTGAGTATGTATGCCTCTACTGTCTTGTATTCCATTAAGATATATGAATACAATGCACAAATAAAAACTTATAAAGCAGTATATACATTCTATTCATTTTATACTAAAGAGTTTATTGCCCAGACAATTTTTTGTACTACTGGTCATTAATGTCTGAGTGATTCTCCCTGTAAGCAACACTCCTAGAAATTTGTAATGTTTATTTAAAACAGGATCTTTCTAACATATATAGGCTGGCCTCCAGTTTTTGAACTCCTGTCACAGCCTTAATAATAATAGATTATAAGCATAGGACAATATTCTTGACTTTTGTGGACATTTTTAAGTCAAGTCAGTAAATATAAAGAGAACCTCAAAACTTTAAGGCAACACATTATATATACACAAATGAAAGACATTGTATTTCCATTTTATTTTGCTTCATTTGTTTTGTTCATGAAAGTTATGAGTATTATATATTCTAGCAAAAACTTTACTAGTCCTTAAATACTCAATTATGTGCCTCTGAATTTTTTTTAAAAATGACTAAATGAACAGGATGATTTATTTATTTATTTATTTATTTATTTATTTATTTATTTATTTATTTATTTATTTATTTGTGGTACTGGGGTTCCTGGAAGCCCTTCTACCTCCACGCTACAATCCCAGACTTATTTTATACTTTTTAAATTTGGAAACAGGGTCTCTTAAGCCAGCGTGGCTGACTTAGAGCTTTTGCAATCTTTCTGTCTCTGCCTCCCAAGTGCGGGGATTACAAGTGTGCACCACCACGCCCAGATTTTTATTTTATTTTATTGTTTATTATTTTTTTAATTAATTTATTTTTTAAATTGGTGCATTGTAGTCATATATCAATCACATTGGAGTACAAGACCTGAGAGGATATACAGGCACACATCATCCAATTAGCCCTCCTCCAGCCCCCATCCCATTCCCTCCCCCTCCCTCCATCCCACGCTTCTTTGGTGATTTACTTTGATACATTTGTTTATGTACCTCCTGCGTTTTAAAGAGGCTCCATCCTCCAGTATTACATACCCTCTGAGTGGTCACATTTGTTGCTTCACTATAGGGCCCTTTCTATAGCTCAACCTCTTCCTGTTGCCCTTTTCCTCCTAGTTATTGCTAATTAAGAGAAGCATCTGATTTATATTTTCTGCGATATTTCTCTGTGCATGCTGTGTTGCAAGTACCGATCCCACTCTTGATGGTCCCAGTAGTGACCTGGCTACTCATTGGACTGATCCAGACCTCGCTGGCTCAAGCAGCAGCCTTGCCTCATGGGAGGCCCCAGTTCTGGTCTCGCTGCCCCTGCACTGGTCTAACCCCTAAGCTGGCTTTGGTCCCGGCCTTGGAGGCCGCAGGAGTGAATTTGCCTCACGCCAGGCTCCGATGCTGGCCATTGGCCCCTGCACCGGCCTAACCCCTTGGCAGGATTCCAATCCCGGCCTCGAATGCCCCAGCACCGGCCTAGCCTCACAGCAGGCTCCAATGCTGGCCTCGTTGGCCCCAGCACCGGCCTAACCCCTCAGCAGGTTCTGTTCCCGGGTTAGGAGGCCCCAGCACTGGCCATGTCTCACGGCAGGCTCCGATGCTGGCCTCGCCTCATAGCAGGCTCCGATGCCGGCCTTGCTGGCCCCAGCACCGGTCTAGCCCTTCAGCAGGTTGTTATCCTGGCCTCGGAAGCCCCAGTACCGGCCTTGCCTCACAGCAGGCTCCGATGCCGGCCTCGCTGGCCCCAGCACCAGCCTAACCCCTCGACAGGCTCTTATCCTGACCTCGGAGGCCCCAGTACCGGCCTTGCCTCAAGGCAGGCTCCAATCCCAGCCTTGGAGGCCTCAGCACCGGCCTTGCCTCACGGCAGGCTCCAATGCTGGCCTTGCTGGCCCCAGCATTGGCCTCACCCCTCGGGAGGCTCCAATCCCGGGGTCAGAGGCCCCAGTACCGGCCTTGCCTCATGGCAGGCTCCGGTGCCAGCCTCGCTGGCCCCAGAACCGGCCTAACCCCTCGGCCGGCTCCAATACTGGCCTCGGAGGTCCCAGCACTGGCCATGCCTCACGGCAGGCTGCAATGCCGGCCTCACTGACTCCAGCACTGGCCTAACCCCTCAGCAGGCTCTTATCCTCGCCTAGGAGGCCCCAGTATTGGCCTTGCTTCACGGCAGGCTCCGATGCCGGCCTCGCTGGCCCCAGCACCGGCCTAACCCCTTAGCAGGCTCTTATCCTGGCCTCGGAGGCCCCAGTACCGGCCTTGCCTCAAGGCAGGCTCCGATGCTGGCCTCACTGGCCCCAGCACCGGCCTAACCCCTCGGCAGGCTCCAATCCCAGCCTTGTAGGCCCCAGCACTGGTCATGCCTCAAGGCAGGCTCCGATGCCGACCTCGCTGGCCCCAGCACCGGCCTAACCCCTCGGCAGGCTCTTATCCTGGCCTCGGAGGCCCCAGTACCAGCCTTGCCTCACGGCAGGCTCCGATGCCAGCCTCGCTAGCCCCAGCACCGGCCTAACCCCTTGGCAGGCTCTTATCCTGGCCTCGGAGGCCCCAGCACCGGCCTTGCCTCAAGGCAGGCTGATGCCAGCCTCGGAGGCCCCAGCACCGGCCTTGCCTCAAGGCAGGCTGATGCCAGCCTCAGAGGCCCCAGCACCAGCCTTGCCTTACGGCAGGCTCCAATGCTGGCCTCGCTGGCCCCAACACAGGCCTAACCCCTTGGCAGGCTCCGATCCCGGCCTTGGAGGCCCCAGCACTGGTCATGCCTCATCGTAGGCTCCAATGCTGGCCTCGCTGGCCCCAGCACCAGCTTAACCCCTCGGCAGGCTCTTATCCTGGCCTCGGAGGCCCCAGTACCAGCCTTGCCTCAGGGCAAGGTCCAATCCCGGCCTCGGAGGCCCCAGCACTGGCCTTGTCTCACAGCAGGCTCTGATGCCGGCCTCGCTGGCCCCAGCAGCGGCCTAACCCTTCGGCAGGCTCTTATCCTGGCCTCGGAGGCCCCAGTACCGGCCTTGCCTCAAGGCAGGCTCTGATCCCGGCCTCGGAGGCCCCAGCACTGGCCTTGCCTCACGGCAGGCTCCGATGCCAGCCTCGCTGGCCCCAGCACCGGCCTAACCCCTCAGCAGGCTCCGGTCCTATCCTCGGGGGCCCAGGCACTGGCCTTGCCTCATGGCAGGCTCCGATGCCGGCCTCGCTGACCCCAGAACCGGCCTAACCCCTCAGCAAGTTCCGGACCCAACCTCGGAGGCCCTAGCACAATCTTGCCTCATGGCAGGCCCCAATGCCGGCCTTGCTGGCCCCAGCATCAGTCTAACCCCTCTGCAGGTTCCAATCCCGGCCACGGAGGCCTCAGCAGTGGCCTTGCCTCACAGCAAGCTCTGATGTCGGCCACTGGCCCCGGCGCCCGCCTAACCCCTCAGCAGGTTCCGATCACTGTCTCTGTGGTTATTATTTCAAAGGTTCCAGGTGTAATGTATCAGATCTCTGCCTCCCCTGAGTATTGGCCACTGGCATTGCCACTGCCTCCACCGTTTCAAATCCTTCCCAGGCTCTTTTTCCACTCTGAATGTTGTCCAGTGTTCCTAAGCATGCATGATGGTAGCATTTGACATTTGGTGTAATTTCTCCAAAAAAATAAAGTTGGTAATATCCGGTTTCTGCTTCTCCTGAATACAAGTCTCCACCACCATTGCAGAGAACTCTTTCAACACGGCATTTCTCCTTGGTCTCCGCTAAACTCTCTCCTTACATGTGATGTCTGAGATTCTTAACAATATAGAGAAATAGCAGTCCTCTTTCACGGCGAATTTTTCCATAAGTTCCAGTGCATTTAGATAAGTTTTGTCTGCATCTCCAGTGTCCTGGCATCCATAACGGCTTTCTTACCTCCTCTCCGATATTTTTCTTTATCTTTTTCTGTTCTGGGCCCAGTTTCTCCAGGGGTCTGGCGTGCTACTCGCAGTTCAGCCTGGGGCCCAGAGTCCCATGTCCCGGGCCCCAGCTGGCATGCCCCACGCGCGACCCCTGCCCAGAACCCAGCGTCTTACTGGGCCTGGTTTCTCCAGGGGTCTGGCGTGCTACTTGCAGTTTGTCCTGAGGCCCAGAGTCCCGCGACCCTGGCCCCATCTGGCGTGCCCCGCGCGCAACCCCTGCCCAGAACCCAGCTTCTTACTGGGCCTGGTTTCTCCAGGGGTCTGGCATGCTACCCAGATTTTTATTTTAAACTGTAATAATTTGTTTTTTCCTAGTCTCTGCCAATTTGTAACTTTTTTATTAAGCATTTATACCTTAGTATCTTCACTATATTATCTGAACATCCCCAGGTGTTTATTAAAGGCATTTGCTTTTTGAATAGTGACTTTTACCACTGAATCTCAGCCAGTTGAGAAACTGCCACACTAATCCAGACAGAAGCTCCCACAAAGAGAGAGTAGAAAATGCTTCTTTTGAGCTGGAAGATCATGGTTTTCCTGTTGGTAGTGGAAATTTTACTATTTTCCCCCAAATGTTCAAAATAGATATTAAGGAAATCACAAGAAAAAAACTTACAAAAAAGCATTTTGGCAAGAAAATTTAATTATGAAAAGAAGGATGAAAGTACCCTGTGTGGGCATCCAATCAACTTTTTATCCTCTAATGCTTAGCCCAGTGAATTGTTTCCATTGGTTAAAGTATTCAAAATCTAGAAGCTGCATACTAAAAGCACTTGTTTCAGGGCATATTTTGTCCCTAGTGCCTGTGGTTGAGGGTGACATGGGGTGATTCCTGCATTGCAAAGTCTTGGCTGAGAACAGAAGCTATAAGTCCACTCCAGAAGACAGCACCAGGCAATCCCCTTTCCCACACAATAATCCCACTGTCCAGTTTTAGCCTTATATACCGAGGTAACTCATGCCACTGGAATTAGAAAAAAGCAGTAGTATCAACTATGATCAACTATGATCAACTATGATATCAGACCAAGCTTATCATGAGAGACTAAACCTGCCATTTTTATTGGTAAAAGAAACAATCTAAAGATTGGAAATAATGATAGTGAACATTTATGTCCCAAATATAGGTGCAGCAGTGTTCAAACAACAAACTCTTTGTGACATTAAGTCACACACAAGTATCAATACAAAAATACTAGAAAACTTCAACACCCCCCCCAAAACCCTAGAATGATCTTTTAGACAAAAGGTCAGTAAAGATGTCTCAGACCTAAAGAATACCAAAAACCAAATGGATCTGTAATACACATATAGTATATTCCACCCAACTACAGAAGAGTTCATATTTTTTTTTTCAGCTGCCTACAGAACCTTCTCTAAAACAAATCACATTCTGGGCCACAAAGTGATCACTAGCACATTTAAAAAACTGTGACACAGTTCTCTGTGTCTTTTCAGAGCATAATGGAATGAAACTAGAAATCAACTATAAATATACTCAAAGAAATCACATAAAAATGTGGAGACAGACCACCACAGAGCTGAATAAAAAAATGGGTCATAGAAGAAGTCAGGGGTAAAATAAAATAAATCCCCAAACAAAACAGAAGTAAACAAAAATAGAGAGACAACATATCAAAACCTCTGAGATGGCTTTAAGCAGTATCAAGTGAAAAAATAATAACACTGAGTGCCCACATGAGAAGAACCGAAAATCAACAAATAACCTAATGAAACACCACAGACCTCTTCTAAAACAAGAACAATCTAACCCCAAAACATTATTAAAGTAAGACTAAAAATCAATGATGTAGAAAAAAATCAGAAAATCAACAAAACCAAAAGCTGGTTTCTGGGAAAAAAATTAACAAATAGATAAATATCTAGCCAATTTAACCAAAAAAGAGAGAAACATAAAATAAATATGATTATATTATATTAAAATTATATATTTTATATATAATATTATTAATATTACATAATATTGTGTTGTATTAATATATTATTATTAAATAATATTATATTGCATTCATAATATAAATTATGAAGATAAGAAATAAAAAAGAAGATATTACCACTGACATTGTAGAAATCCAGAGGATTATTAAGAAACTACTTTAGAAAACAGTAGAACAAAGTGTAAAATCTGGAAGAAATTGAAAACATGCTAGATAAACAAAACATTCCTAAACTGAATCAAGAATAGAAAATTTAAACCAAAGAATATCAATCAAAGAGATTGAAGCAGCAGTAAAAAAATCTACCACCACAGGCCGGGCGTGGTGGCGCACGCTTGTAATCCCTGCGCTTGGGAGGCGGAGACAGGAGGATTGTGCTGGTTCGGAGCCAGCCTCGCTGGCTTAAGAGACCCTGTTTCCAAATAAAATATATAAAATAGGTCTGGAAGTGTAGCCCAGAGATAGAAGGACTTCCAGGAACCCCAGTACCGCAAAAAAAAAAAAAAAAAAAATTCTACCACCAAAAAAAAGCCCAGGACCAGATGTTTCCCAAGTGAATTTTATAAAAACCTTTATGGAAAATTAATTTTTAATATTTTAAAATTTTATTTTGTGAGAGAGAAAGAAACAGGACTTTTGCCAAAACATTCTTTGAAATCAATATCACATTAATACCAAAACTAAATAAAGACAACTAAAGGAAGAAATATTATAGGCCTACATCTTTAATAAACTTAGATTCACAACAGCTAAACACAATACTAGAAAAGCACATTCAAAACAACATCAATAAAATCATACACCATCACCAATAGGGTTCATCCCATAGATGCAAATGTGGTACAACATACAAAAATCATTCTATGTAATTCATCACAGAAACAGAAACAAGGACAAAGATCACATGATCATTTAAAAACATGCTGAAAAAAGAATTTGAAAATCCAACATCCATTTATGCTAAAATCATTGCAGAGAATCAGAATAGAAAGAACATACCTCAACATCATATAGGAAATATATAATAGGGTCACAATCAATATAAAATCAAATGGGAAAAATCTGCAAGAATTTCCCCTAAAAACAGAAACAAGAGAAAATATGCTTTATCACTGCTTCTATTCAATATAGTAATTGAGACTCTACACTGAGTAATAAGCAAAAAAAGAAAATCAACTTTTGCTATATGTAGATGATAAGATATTTACCTCATAGACACAACAAACTCAGCTGACAGGTTTATAGAACTGATCAACAAAATCAGAAAACTACAAAATCAATCTTAAAAAATTTAGATGCTTTTCTGTATGCCAACCATAAATTCACTAAAAAAAATCAGAAAACACTTCCTCTCAGGATCACCCACAAAAAATAAAATATTTAGGAATAAACTTAATCAATGGTGTAAAAAAATCTTTACAAATAAATTATAAAACAGAGTGAGGTGTGGTGGCACACACTTGCAATTTCAGAATTTGGGAAGCTGAGTCAGGAGAACTGTTGTTTGTGGAAAGTCTCAGCTACTTAGTGAAGCCCTCTGTAAAACAGTAAGACCCTGATTTACAATAAATAAAACAACACTGGGGGTGTAGCTCAGAGGAAGAATGTTCCTGGGTTCCATTCCCAGTACTGCAAAAAAATATGATAGGGAAGCGATGAGAAAAAGGCGATGAGAAATGCAGCATATCTCACTAACTAAAGCAAATTAAGTTCAACTACTGAGAAGGCAGTGTCTTAATCAAATTAAAGTCAGCTTATGACCCAAAACAGACTCAGGGTCTATGGCAGGAGAAATCCAGTAACTCTGATCTGTGAGATTCACTGCAACACAAAAAAAGCACAAGCAAGCTGGAGACATGGCAGCCGCTGATGCCATAATGGGCCACTGGCCCAAACAGGGTCTTTGGGCATGGCAGCCCCAAGAAATTCAGAAAAAAATACCCCAAGAGTCTGAAAGTGGCCATAGAGCTCCAATATCTTAAGCTGCAAGCTCACCCGAGAAGCTGAGCAGCAACATTTGCTCACCAGAGGTGGCACCCACAAAAGCATAGGGAGACTTTCAGGAACCCAGAACTGGACCTGCTAACCATCTGCATAGAGAATCAGTGGGATATGAAAGAATTGCCAGCCCTTCAGAACTCCAGACTAAGCTGCCACATAACAAGGTGAGCTCAGATGAGCTATGGAACCCAGCAGGCACACAGTGAGTGCCACCAGACACGGTGATAACTGTGTGTGCTGAGGGGGGCAAGTTAAAATACAGTGCCACAAGGGGTCACTCCAAGTAAATACGAGACATTGGAATATACTCCAAAAACTATCACATCAATCTGACATTCAGAAATTACACTAACCCTCCCTATATTTGTAAAGTAGTAGGACTATTTTTTGTTGTTGTTGTTGGTGGTGGTGGTGGTGGTGGGTTTTTTTTTTTTTCTGTTTTTGTTTGGTTTTGGGGGTTTGGGGTTTTTGGGGGTTTGGGGGGTTATATTTTTCTTTTTTCTTTTTTTACTTTTAACTGAGTTTCTTGTTTGCTTGGTTCTTTCACTTTATCTCACACAGTTGCTAGTTTGCTTATTTCATTTTATTTTTATCCTGTTTATTCACTTAACCCTTTTTGTTCTCTCTTGGTGGTCTATTTTTGTTTTTGTTGATGTTGTTTATATTTGAGGTATAATAGTT
This sequence comes from Muscardinus avellanarius, assembly GCF_963383645.1. Taxonomy (NCBI): domain Eukaryota; kingdom Metazoa; phylum Chordata; class Mammalia; order Rodentia; family Gliridae; genus Muscardinus; species Muscardinus avellanarius. Next base: position 6,707,552 of record NC_137809.1, read on the forward strand.
AGCATTTGTACCTTATTTTACTTTATTCATTTGTGTTTGCTCCTTCCCCCCACTCCTACAAAAGTCATCAATTTAGACTATCTACAATCTTCCCTCAAAACTTTTTCTTTGTCCCCTAACTGTATCTCTTTGTTTAATACACAAAGTTTCTCACAGCTCCATACTTAAGTATTCTAATAAATATGAGTCCTACTATCTAACCTTCTCCCATTTTAAACCTTAAACCTTATTATACTAAAATTCTTCCACAACCTAATTATATCCTCTACCTATTCTGACTCCTGCAGCCAACACCCTAGCTAATCCACCATCACCCAACACTCACCACTCAAAAAAGTACTTCTTACCTGTTGACTCTTCTAAATTCCTACTTCTAACACTGGACTAAACATAATACCCACAAATGATGGGAGGACATCAGAAAAAAGGCCTGAGAACTTTTAAAATATGAGAACCAGAAATAGTGGAGACATAACAGAAATCATGAATACTGACCTACAAAAAATGCAAGAAGGGGAGTTCTGAATCTTGATGTACATTGTGATGAAAGGATATAAAACAAGTCTAGAGGAGATGAAAAATGAATTAGAAATACTAAGAATCAGAGGGAGGTCTGCAATGAAATGATAGAGTCAAAAAATGAAATAAAGACAGCAATAGAAAGGAATTCTGGAATATTAGATGAAATGGAAAGTAGAATATCACTATTAGAAAACAGTTCATACAAAACCAAAACCACAGTCAACAGTATACAGAAGTCACTATAGCAACTATGGGATAACATGAAGTATACTAACTCATGGATAAAAGCCATTGAAGAAGGGATAGAGGTATAGACCAAGGTCATCCATAACCTCTTTGGAGAAATAATTTCAGAGAATTTTCCAAATATGGTAAGAGACTTGATTCTTCTTGTCCAGGAGACATACAGAACACCATTAAGACAGATCAAAGAAGGACATTCCTATGCCACATAATAATCAAAATGACTATTATAGAGGTCAAGGAAAAAATCTTAAAAGCAGTGAGAACAAAATGAGAGGTGAAAAGTAGAGCAAAACAATAATAATCACCCCAGATTATACAGCCCAGGTCACGAATGCTAGAAGAGACTGGTATGATGTGATTCAGACCCTGGAAGAAAACAACTTCCAAATAAAACTACTATATCCAGCAAAACTACTATTCAAAATTGATGGAGAAATAAAAGTATTTTAAGATAAAATCTCAAAAAATTCATGAATTCAAAGCCAACACTTGAGAACATACTTAAAGAAATAAACCATAAAGAATAAAAAAGAAGTAGAATTCAGAACCAGAGAAGAGAGGAAGTTGATCAGTAGGGCATTTAAGTAAAGAAGAAAGAACAAGCTACCAAACAGAAGACAGGACACAAAATGACAGAAAACAAAAATCATATTTTAATAATAATTTTTAACATCAAAGGACTTAGCTCACCAATCAAAAGACATAGACTGACAATATGGATTAAAAAATATAATCCAAATATATGCTGTTGGCAAGAAACTCACCTTACAGCCAAAGATGATTGAAAGTGAAAAGATGAACAAAGATATACCATGCTATTGGAGACCAAAAAAGGGCAGGGGTAGTAACCCTAATATCCAACAAAACAGACTTTAAACTAAAACACTATCAAAAGAGACAAAACAGGGTATTTCCTTATATTAAAAGGAATAACACACCAAGAAGATATAATGATAGTAAATGTTTTTGCCCCAAATGTGGGTGCATCCACATTTGTAAAATGAACCTTTCATTTCTCAACCATCAAATTTCAAATAGACCCAAATACAATAATTCTGGGAGATTTTAACATGCCTCTCACACCACTGGATCAATCTTCAAGGCAAAAGATGAGTAAAGACTTTTTAGAACTAAAGAAAACTATAAACCAAATGGACCTAATAGACAAATACAGAATAGTCTAACCAGGAACTACAGAATACACATTCTTCTCAGCAGCCCATGGAATATTCTCAAAAATAGATCACATTCTGGGACACAAAGAAGGCACAGCACCAGCATATTCAAAAGGTGAAATATAATTCCTTGCATCTTTTTAGACCATAATGGAACAAAAATAGAAATCAACAACAGGAAACCCAAAAGAAACTATTTAAATGCATGGAAATTGAATAATACATATTGAATGATGAATGTGTAAGAGTGGGAATTAGGGAGAAGTAAAGAAATTTATAGAAATAAATGAAAACAGAGAAACAACTTACCAAAATCTATGGGCCACTATGAAGTCAGTAGCAAGAGGAAAGTTTACTGCATTGAGTGCCCCCATAAGAAGAACAGAGAATCACCAAGTAAAGAACCTAATGACACAACTCAAGGACCTATAAAGACTGCAAGAGTCTAATCCCAAAGCCAACAGAAGACAGGAAATTATTTAAATCAGAGCAGAAATAAATGAAATAGAAAAAAAAAAAAAAACTTCAAAGAATCAACAAAACAAAAAGCCGGTTCTTTGAAAAGATTAATAGAATTGATAAACCTCTAGCCAACCCAACAAAAGGAAAGTGAGAATCAGCTCAAATTAGTAAAATCAGAAATGAAAAAGTGACATCACCACAGATAGTGGAGAAATTAAAGGGATTATTGGAAACTACTTTAAAATTTTATACTCCAAAAGACTAAAAAACATGGAAGAAATTGATAGATTTCTAAGCTCATTTAACCTCTCTAAAATGAACCAAGAGGGCATAACATGCTTAAACTAACAAATAGCAAACAAAGAAATAGAAATGGTGATAAAAATTCTTCCATCAAAGAAAAGCACAGGCCCAGATGGGTTTCCAGCTGGATTCTACAAAACCTGCTGTGAAGAATTTATACCAATACATCATAGCTTGTTCCAGAAAACTGAAATTCCTTCTAAGAGGCTAGTATCACAATAATCCCCAAACCAAATAAAGATAACTCAAGAAAGAACAACTACAGACCAATATCCTTAATGAGCATAGATGCAAAAATTCTAAACATAATACTAGCTATATGTAATCAAAACCATATCAAGAGAGTAAGTCAACATCACCAAGTTTGTTTCATCCCATAAAAACAAGGCTGGTTCAACATAGGCAAATCAATACATGTCATTTGCCACTTAAATAGAATCAAGAACAAAAACTACATCATCATAGCAATAGATGCTGAAAAAGCATTTGATAAAATCCAACACTCATTTATGTTAAAAAAAAAAAAAACTGCAGAAAATTGGAATAGAAGGAGCATACCTCAACATCATTACGGCAATATACAACAAAGACAAAGCTAACATTATATTGAATGGGGAAAAATGCAAGAATTTTCTCTAAAATCAGAAACAAGACAAGGATGCCTATCACCACTCCTCTTCAATATAGTTCTTGAAACTCTTGCTACAGCAATAAGACAAGAGAAGGAAATCAAAGGAATTCAAATAGGAAGAGAGGAATTAAGATTATCCTTATCTGCAGATGACATGATCCTTTATCTTCAAGACCCTAAGAACTCAACCAAAAGACTTCTGGAGCTGATTAACAATTTTAGCCAAGTTGCAGGTTAACTCAACCTAGCCAGGCATGGTGGTGTACACTTGTAATCCCCATGCTTGGGAGGCAGAGACAGGAGGATCGCGCAGGTTCAAAGCCAGCTGCGCGAGCTGGCTTAGGACACCCTGTTTCCAAATAAAAATGTAAAAATAGGTCTGGGAGTGTAGACCGGAAGTAGAAGGGCTTCCAGGAATCCCAGTACCACCAAAAAAAAAAAAAAAAAAAAAAACCTCAACCTAAAGAAATCAGTGGCTTTTCTTTACACCTAAATGAATCCACAATGAAAGAAACAAAGAAAATAATTCCATTTACTATAACCTCAAAACCAATAAAAAATACCTAGGAATAAACGTAACCAAAGATGGAAAAGACCTCTACAATAAAAACTATAAAACATTAAAGGAATAAATTCAAGAAGACCTTAGAAGATGGAAAGATCTCCTCTGGTCATGGATTGGCAGAATAATTATCACCAAAATGGTCATTCCGCCAAAAGTGATCTATAGATTCAGTGCAATTCCTATTAAAATACCAATGACATTCTTCATAGACCTAGAAAAATCAATCATAAACTTTATGTGGAGGAAAAAAAGACCCAGAATAGCCAAAGCAATTCTCAGCAATAAGAATCATGCAGGAGGCATCACAATCCCAGACTTCAAATTATACAATAGAACAATAGTAGTTAAAACAGCATGGTACTAGCATAATAACAGGTATACTGACCAATGGAATAGAATAGAAGGTATAGAAACAAACCCACACACCTATAGTCAATTAATCTTTGACAAAGGGGCCAAACTCAAATGCTGTAGAAAAGACAGCCTTTTCAACAAATGGTGCTGGGAGAACTCAGTATCCATTTGTAGAAAGATGAAACCAAATCCTTACCTCTCACCATGTACAGGAATCAACTCGAGATGGATCAAAGACTTGGATAGGCTCAACACTCCAACATATAGGTAAAGGCAGTAACTTTCTCAACAAAACCTCCAAAGCTCTGGAAATCAAAGCAGAATTAACAAGTGGAACAGCATCAAACTAAAATGTTTCTTCTCATCAAAGGAAACCATCAATAACAAAAAGAGGAAGCCAACAGAATGGGAGAAGATCTTTTCCAGCCACAACTCTGCTAGAGGGCTACTATCCAGAATATACAAAGAGCTCAAAAGTCTCTATGCTAGCAAAACAAACAACCCAATCAAGAAATGGGCAACAGAAATGAATAGACACTTTACAAAAGAAGAGATACAAATGGCCAATAGATACATGAAAAGATTTCTACCTCATTAGCCATCAGGGAGATGCAAATCAAAACTATGCTGAGATTCCATCTAACCCCAGATTGGCAACCATAAATAAATCAAATAAAAACAAATGCTGGTGAGGATGTGGGGAAAGAGGAACTCTTTTACACTGTTGGTGAGAGTGCAAACTAGTTCAGCCATTATGGAGATCTGTGTCGATATTCCTTAGAAAACTGGGAATAGATTCATCATATGATCCAGCTCTACCACTCCTGAGTATTTTTCCAAAGGGGTTGAATTCAGAGAACTACAGCAACATATCCATACCTATGTTCAGCAGCACAATTCGTAATAGCCCAAATATGGAATCAACCCAGCTCCCCCTCAACAGATGAATGGATTGTAAAATTATGGGAAATGCACATAATGAAATTCTATTCAGCTATAAAGAAGAACAAAATCATGTCATTTGCAAGAATAAGAAAAGTCCTGGAAAGCATTATGTTAAGTGAGATCAGACTGAAAGGCTCCATTTAGAAGAAAAAATCATAAGCCCCTAGCAGCCAGCTAATAGTTAAAAAGAAAAATATATTTTACTGCAGCTCACAGCTTAGGAATGTAAAATATGCAATAATCCCACCCCATCTTATCTATACTGACTGGGTCAGAGCGCCTTGACCCGGGAGCTTACTGACTACACTTGGTATCTTATCTAACACTTGACTACAGAATGTACTTTTCAAATGATTCTGTAATTTTCTGTAAACACATGCAATCTGGCCCAAACCCCTACCCCCCCTAACTGGTGGTCTTTTCCCTATAAATATCCACACTTTCAGTTGCTCGGGGCCAAACTCCTATATGAGTTGGCCCCAGTGCACTGGCTCCTTAATAAACTTTTACCTTTTGCTTTTGCATCAAGGAAAATAAAGTCTCTCGTGGTACTTGACATCGCTTATCCCGAGGTTGATTGAGGGTCTCCCCTCGGCGGGGGTCTTACAAGACAAGCACCAAAAGAGAAAGGACATATCTTTCCTTTAATATGCTCAAACTAGGGAGCATTGGGGATACCAGAGCAACTCCAAATATTGAAATGGAAATCTCAGCAAAGTTTGAATGGAAGGATAGGAGAGGAAGAAGGCTGAACTTGATTAATGAGGGGCTACACCTGAATATGTGTAAAAGCATGGTTACCTTGGACATTCATTGTTGGGAGTGGGGAAGGGAAAAATGTGGTGGTGTGGAGAGGGAACCAAGTACAGTTCAAATATATACCATTTATTTTCAATAAAAATATATAAAAATATTATAAAACATTGAAAAAATTGGAAGGCCTTTGAAGTTGAAAAGATCTTTCTTGTTCTTGGATAGGCAAAATAAATATAATCAAAATGTCCATTCATTCAAAAGTGATCTATAGATTCAAAAGATTTCCCACTAAATTACCTAATTCATTTCTCAAAGACATAGAAAATATATTCTTTAAATTCATTTGGAACAACAAAAAAACAGAATAGCCAAAATAGTTTTAAGAAATAAAACCCAAGTAGGATGAATCACAATACCTGACTTTAAAATACACTACAAAATCATAGTAATAAAAACAGCATGGTACTGACAGAAAAACAAATACATAGACTAATGTAGCAAAATAAAAGTCTCAGAAACCAATCTGCACAATAAAACCAATTGATTTTTGAGAAAGGAGGCACAAACATGCACTGAAAAAAACGCAACCTCTTCAGTATATGGTTTTGGCAAAACTGGTTAACCATATGCAGAAAATTAAATAAAACCCAGTTTCTCACCTTGCATGAAAGTCAATTCAAGATGGATTAAATTAGTCCAGAAATTTTGGCACAAATAAAATCTTTCTCAACCAGACACCAAAGGCACAAGAAAGTAAAATGTGATTAAAACATTGGATTTCATTAAACTGGAGAGCTATTATAGGACAAAGAAAACTATCCAGGACCTCAACCGAAAGCCAACAGAATGGGAGAAAATTTTTTGCCAACTATTTCTCTGATAGAGAATGAATATCTAGAATATACAGTGAGCTCAAGAAACTCAGCACTAATAAAACAAATAATCAAAAGTGGGCAAGTGAACTAAATAGATACTTCACAAAAGAAGAAATTACATGTCCAATAAATGCATAAAAATGCTCAACATCATTAGCACTCAGAGAAATGCAAATCAAAATTACCCTGAGATTTCACCTAACTTCTACTAGAATAGCAATCATTCAAAACACAAACTACAACAAATGCTGGAGAGGATGTATAGTAGTAGAAACTCTTAGTACATTGTTGGTGGGATTGCAAATTAGTGCAACAAGTTTGGAAAACAGTATGAGGGATCCTCAGAACAATGAGAACTAGTCTACCATATGATCCAGCAATACCACTTCTGTATATCTACCCAAAAGCATGAAAGCCAAACTACAAAAATGCATACATATCTAAGTTCATTTGGTGCACAATTTACAATTGCCACACTATGGAACCAGCCAAGATGTCCATCGACATATGAATAGAAATCTATGAGACAGGTAAGGAATGGAATTTTACTCAGTCAAAAAAACACAATTATGTCATTTATAGAAAAATGGGCTGAGCATGGTGGCACATGCTTGTAATCCCAGCATTTGGGAGGCTGAGACCAGAGGATCGCAATTTGATCACTTAGTGAGGCCCTGTTTAAAAAATAAAGAATAAAAAATAGTGCATGGGGTATAGCTCAGAAGTTGAATGCCCTTGGGTTCCATCCCCAGACCCACAAAAAAATGGGTGAAAGTGGAGAACATTATGCTAAGTAATATTAGTCCGTCACAAAAAAATTTAAAAATGGATGCTTTACCTAATATGTGGAAGATAAAAAGAAAATTGGTCATAGGAGGAACTCAAGACAAAGAAGAAACTAAGATGAGTAAACAAGGCAACCTAAGAAGATGAAAGGGAAAAATATTTCTTAATGTATATGATGTACATTCACAGACATAGTAAAGTCGACCACTAAGCCAAACATGAGAATGAGGATAGGGGAAAGAAATGGGATGAGAATTGTGAAAATGTCAATTGAGTAATGTATGCATGTATGCCTCTACCATCTTGCACTCCATTAAGATGTATGATTAAAATGAACCAATAAAAAGTTAAAAAAATAACATGAGTATCATAACACAAAAAAGAATAAAAAGCAATACAAACAATTAACAAAACAAAAAGTTGGCTCTTTAAAAAAATTAACAAGACTGATAAACTCCAAGCCAACTTAACTAAAGGAAAAAATTAACTCAAATTATTAAAATCAGAAGTGAAAAAACAAAAATAACCACCGACAGTGGAAAAAAATTAGAGAATCATCAAAACTATTTTAAAAAATTATACGTCAATAAACAAGAAAACATGAAAGAAAAAAAAAACAAATTTCAAAGCACATGTAACCTACATAAATTGAACCATTAGGACAGAGAAAACTAAAACTAAACAATAGCAAGCAAAGAAATAGAAATAACAATAAAAATTCTTCCATCAAAAAATTCCAAGCCCAGTCAGGTTTTCAGCTGAATTCTGAATAACTTTTAGAGAAGAATGAAACACAATATTGCAGAACTTGTTGTGAGAAAACAAAAAAGATGGTATTTTTACAAAATCATTCTATGAAACCAGTATCACATTAATAAAAAATAAAAAAAATCCTCAAGAAAAAAATTGACCAATATCAAAAATTCTAAAAAAATGCTAGCTATGTACTTTAAAACGATATCAATAATATTGTATACAACAATCACATTGATTTTATCCCAGGAAAGCAAGACTGGTTCAACATATGCAAATCAACACATGCTATTTACTATTTAAATAGAACTGAGAACATAAATTACTTGATCACATCAATATATGCTACAAAAACATTTGACAAAGTCTAACACCAATTTATGATAAAATAACTGCAGAAAGTTGAAATACAAGAAATTTATCTCAACATGATTAAGGCTATATACAATAAACTGATAGCCAATATCATATTGAATACAGAAAGTTGCAATAGGTATCTCTAAAATAAAATACAAGACAAAGATGCCCACTATCAGTGCTTTTTTTAAATACAGCCATTGAGACTTTTGCCAGAACAATAAGATAAGAAAAGAATGTCAAATAAATTCAAATTGAAAAAAGAATTAAAACTGTCTTTGCAGACAACATGATCCTATATCTAGAAGACCCAAAAATCTCAAACAAAAAACTACCTGAACTGATTAGCCAATTCTGCAAAGTACTGGGATACAAAGTAAACCTAAATAAATCAATAGGTTTTCTATATGCCAACCATAAATTCATAAAGAAAGCAGTTCCATTTACAATAACTTCAAATTTCATTAAAAATAACTTCAAAACCAATAAAATCCCTAAGAATAAACCTAACCAAAGATGAAAAGTCCTCTAAAATGAAAATTATAAAACATTTTTAAAAATTACAAAAGACTTCAGAAAAGGAAAATTTTTCTTTGCTCATGAATAGGCAGAATAAATATCATCAAATGGCCATTCTGTCAAAAGTGATCTACAGAATCAATGGAACCCCTATCAAAATACCAATGACATTTATCATAGACCTAGAAAAATTCACCACAAATTTTATATGGAAGAAAAGACCAGAATAGCCAAAGTAATTCTGAGCAATAAAATCATGCAGGAGACATCACAATTTCTGATTTCAAAAGATACTACAGAGATCTAGTAATTAAAACAGCATTGTATTGGCAAAAAAGGCACACAGATCAATGGAACAGAATAAAAGATCCAAAAACAAACTCATACACTTATAGTTAATTGATCTTTGACAAAGAAGACAAACTCAATCACTGACAAATGGTGCTAGGAAAACTGGCTATTCATTTGTTGAAAAAAATAGGACTAAATCCTTACCTCTGAGACTGAACAGAAATCAACTTGAGATGGATGAAAGCCCTGAAAATCTGACCAGAGATTTTAAAGCAATTAGAGAGGAGTATAGGTTTAACACACCAAGATATAGGTACAGATAATAACTTTTTCAACAAGACTCACAAAGCTCAGAAAATTAAAACATTAATTAACAAGTGGGATGGCTTCAAACCAAAATGTTTCTCTTTATCAAAGGAAATAATCAATAAACTAAAGAGAAAGCCTACAGAATGGGAGACTCTCTCTCTCTCTCTAATAGAAGGATAACAATCTCATCAGCAATATAGATCCGGGTTCCTTTTGGGGACTGTCATCACTAAAATAATTGGACATGATCAACAATCTGATAGAATATCTGAATTCAGACATATTTGGAGGACTCACCAATCTAGTTTGGCTAAACTTTTCAGGGAATTTGTTTTCTTCATGGTCTCAAGGAAATTTTTATTATCTTGGTTCATTACTCTCTTTAGAACTTCAGATTGAATATCATTTGTGTGACATTTTATTATCTTGGTTCATTACTGTCTTTAGAATTTCAGACTGAGTATGATTTGTGTAGATGCATTGCTGGGTCAAGGAAAGGAACATCACTGTATAAAACACCAGATCCTTCTCTGGAATTGCCATCCTTCTTCATGAACCCATCTCACCATCCAGCGTTTGAAGGAGACAGTGTCTCTTTCAGTACATGGCTTCTTATATTGATCAGGATATGAAATTGTTATGGTATCAGGATAGGCAAAGAGTTGCAACGGATGAATCACAAGGTTCATTGAAAAGAACATGATTCACAACTGCTCCTTGATTGCAATTGCCCTTACCATTTTTAATATTCAGGCTGAATCTACTGGAAATTGGGTCTGTCATGTCCAGGGCAAGTGTGGGAACAGTACAAGAACTGTCGATATAGTGATTTTAGAAAGCTCTGCACATTACTGTCCTCCAGAGAGAGTAGTGAACAACAAAAGGAACTTCAGGTGCCCCAGGACCTTGGCGGGCATTACTGCCTATCTGCAGTGCACTCGGAACACCCACAGGAGTAGGATATATCCTGAGAACCCTCAAGATGAAAGAAAGGATTGGCACAGATGTGATAGTGGTGGCTTTTAGGAAGATTATGATTATTCTCATTGCCAGTATGCAAATGATGTATGAGAGTTATTTATATGTTTCATCAGATGCCCCTCAACCTCACAAATGCCATGTCCACAGCTCGGCAGCTGCTGGCTTACACCGTGGAAGCAACCAACTTTTCTGACAAAGTGGATGTTATATTTGTGGCTGAAATGATAGAAAAATTTGGAAGATTTACCAAAGAAGAAAAATCCAAACAGCTGGGTGATGTGATGGTTGACATTCCAAGCAACATCATGTTGGCTGATGTGTGGCTGGCACAGAGGGAGGCAAAAGCCTGCAGTAGAATCGCCCAATATCTACAACACATTGTGACTTACCAGCAGGCCAAAGGGGATCATGTGTATTCAACATATTCGCCCAATATTGCTCCGGAAGCCTATGTCATCAAGGCTACGGGCTTCACTGGAATGACCTACACTGTGTTCTAGAAGGTTGCAGCCTCTGACCACACAGGACTGTCTAACTATGGGAGGTGAGAATCCAGACAGAAACCTGGACAAGCAGCTGAGCTTCAAGTGCAACATCCCTGTTAATGTGACTTTGCAACATTGCACATGGAGCAGATACTGTCGTGGCCCAGTGGGATTTTGATTTACTGAATGGACAAGGAGGCTGGAAGTCAGATGGATGCTGTATACTCTACTCAGATGAAAATATCACCACAGTCCAGTGCTACTCCCTTAGTAACTATGTGTTTTAATGGATTTGATGGGATCTGAACTGTACACACAGTCAGCCAGTCTCCTGCACCCAGTGATTTACACCATGGCCATAATTCTCCTCTTATGTCTCCTGGCCATCATTTACAGCTACATGTACCATCACAGTTTGATTAGAATCAGACTCAAGAGTTGGCACATGCTTGTGAACTTGTTCTTTCATATTTTTTCTGATCTGTGTAGTCTTCATGGGAGAAATAACACAAGAAATGCCTGTGTCTGCCAAATTGTTGGGATAATTCTTCATTATTCCACTCTGGCCACAGTCCTGTGGGTGGGAGTGACTGCTTACAACATCTATAAACAAGTGACTAAAAAAGCCAAAAGCTGTCAGGATCCTGATGAGCCACCCCCTCCACCGAGACCAATGCTCAGGTTCTACCTGATTGGTGATGACCTCAGCACCTCAGAATGGAGCATAGGAGGCCAGTTATGTGACTCTCGACTTGGACTTGTCCTATCTACTACTTCTGAGTTGAATCTCCCTAAGGATATATTTCTAGAGAGCACCTGTATTGCAGAGTGTGAGGCAACATTTCCTCAAATATCCTAAATTTTATGTTTCTGCCATCCCCAGCAATGAGCCATAAGATATATTTGGGGAAGTCTCCATAATTTCAATCTGTAAATGCCTTAAGACCTTTCTGCATTATTGTGTGTTACTTGAGTGAGGTTATCAATGTTTTTGTAAATATATACTATGTTTTTGTATGTAGCTTAATTTCAACAATTTTGTACTTAAATAAAATCTTCTAAACATTGCAAAAAAAAATAAGTTCAAACTAAATTTAGAAAAAAATAGATTTTTCATGCAATAAATTTTAGTAATCTCAAAATTAAAACAGTTTTTGTTAAAACTAAAACATCTAAAACAACTCTGCTTCCACTTACATTTTTCTGATTTCATCATTTTCTGCAGAAATTTTACTTTCAATGCCTCTTTAGAGGACTCTGCTTTAGAACCATCACACTTCTACAATGTGAGATTCCATGACAAAGTTTGCCTACTAGCTTCTCATTAAGTAAAAAATGCCATTGTCAAATAGGATCTCCCACTAATAAACTCTGGAATCCATAAACCTAGAAAGAGCAAATAATCCACTCAGGTGTGTGTGTGTGTGTGTGTGTGTGTGTGTGTGTGTGTGTGTGTGTGTGTGTTGCTTACCTGCACAATGTGGTTTTTTTGGCTTTTGTGTTTTGACTTTTTAGGTGTAACCATTTGGGATGCTGCCAAGTGTTTTTGTTCTTAGGTATTTTAGAAAAAAATAGTCAAGCCGGGCATGGTGGGACAGGCTTACAATCCCCATGCTTGGGAGGTGGAGACAGGAGGATCACACAGGTTTGAAGACAGCTGCGCTGGCTTAAGAGACTCTGTTTCCATATATATATCTATAGATATATAGATATATATAGATATAGATATATATATATAGATATATAGATATATATAGATATATATAGATATAGATAGATAGATATATATATATAGATATATATAGATATATAGAGATATAGATAGATATATATAGATATAGATAGATATATATAGATATAGATATGTGTATAGATATATATAGATATAGATATATAGATATATAGATATATATAGATATATATATTAGATCTGGGACTGTAGCCCGGAGGTAGAAGGGCTTCCAGGAACCCCAGTACCACCAAAAAAAAAAAAAAGATAAAAAAAGATAAAAAAATAGTCAAAACTGCACTGCTGTAAGTCAAAGTTTTATTTTTATAGGTAGAAAGGGGAACAGAAAAATTAATGTACTATATCAGAGGTTACACTGTGGGGTGCCTTTTGTGCATCACAAAAAAAAAGGTTGATGTCTCAACTCAGGATTTTCTAGATCATTGGCTACTGTAAAGGAAACTAATTTCAGCTAATAATGTCACCAGATATAGACAGAGATTAATCTAGCAAAGTAATAAATATATATTCAAGTGAAATATCAGGTGCTACCTGCCTGTTAGTATTGGAAGGCTGAGAAAGGGGATAAAAATTTCTTGGACAGCCTCAGAAACTTAATGAAACTCTTACCAAATTAGAGTGGTGATAGTTTTAAATAAATAAAATAGGACTGGTAATGTAGCACAAATGTAAAATGACTTTGGGTTTATTTCACTGCACTCCTTGATAAAATAAAAAAAAATACTTATTCAGGAGAAAATGCAGGTAGAAGAGAGAGAGAGAGAGAGAGAGAGAGAGAGAGAGAGAGAGAGAGAGAGAGAGAGAGAGAGAGAGAGAGATCATCCTCTAATTACCACATAGAAGGACATTGAAAACCAAGACCAATCAATATCATGCAAAGAAATAGAAACAGCAATAGAAATGCTCCCACAAAAAAAATTCTAGGCCCAGACAGGATTCCAGTTGAATTCTAAATAACTTCTAGAGAAGAATTAAACCAAATACCCCCACATTTGTTGTGTGAAAACTGAAAAGATGGAAGTCTTATAAACTCCTATGAGGACAGAATTGTAACTGCATTCTGATCACAGAGAGGGAGACCATGGAGAATATTGTAGAGAAATGAACACATGTAAAATTCAAAAGGAGCATGTGATTCTTAATATAAATGTAATGTCTATACTGTGATATAATATCTGCACAATGTATTGGGTTTTTTTTTTGCTTTTCTGTTTTATGTATTTAAATAGGTATTTGAATCTCCCAAATTTAATGTGACTTATCTGATAAACAACTTTTCTTTAGTATTAGCTTTTTTATTAATAAACATCAGCCTTCTTCCTCCCAAACCTTTCTTCCTGGGTGTGCTAAGGTTTCTCCTTCATTATCTGAAGTCCCCCTGGTATCTTTAATACTCCTAGCTTGAGCATATCAGAGAAAATATGTCTCTTCTCTTTCTGTGGTTGGATAATCTCACATAACATGTTCTCCAGGTCTTTTCATCTTCTTACAAATAATATAATTTTGTTTTTATTTATTGCTGGGTTGAATCACATTGTGTGGCATTAGAGCAGTTTAAAACATTACTCACACTTTACATTTACCCAGCTTAATAAATAAGTTATAGATTATCATAAAAAAATTAAGAATCAGGTAAGCATCACTAGTGCCTTAAAACATTTTTTGCCAAAGAAATAAAACTAAAGGCAATGAATATTGTATTTTATAACATCTCACAGAGGTCAAAGTATTACAGTGGCCTGGACAGCTTCTTAGATGTTTACATTTTAGCTAGAAATGGTTGAAATAATAATAATAAAACTTGAGAGTACCTTGTCTTAGTATAGCCAGCAAAAGAGACAAAAAGAACAGCTTAAATTCTTTTCTTTTGTGGCTTTCCTGAAAGGATGAGACAAAACATGGTATAATTTTAAATAAGAGTAAGGGAGAGTCTTACACCCAAGCTAGTTTGATTTCCTGACATCATATCACCCTTTTAAATAGAGGAGCTGGAGTCTAATAAAGAAAGAATGGAGACGTGGAGGTTACCCCAGGAGCAGCCTAAATCTTGAATAAAGAAACAATTTGGGGGCTGGCATGGAATGCCCCAAACTGGTCACCAGGATTTTTCATGGTGTTTTTCTCCTCATTTTTTCTTTTTTAAGTCTCCATTATCGTAGACATATTTAGCAGCCTGCATTAATTGTTCCAGTGTGTATTCTAGCAAAAGTGGCTGATGGACCAGTTTGGCATCTTGTTTTCTTTGTTTTAATTGATCTTTATATTCTATTTTAGCCAAGACTGCCAAAAATGTCTTTGTATCTTTAAATAAATCTCTTCATAAAGTTTAAAGTAACACAAGTCTTTTAAATGGGTTTCTAAATTGTGTAAAAACAACATTGTAAAATGGTATTGTTTTGGGGTTAGCTTTTATGCAGGAACAAAAGACAGATGTAGAGAGTATTAGTATAGAAAGTTTTGGTGAAGGAAGGATATAAAGGAAGAAAATTTTGTAAAAATAAGAAAGCATTTTGTATAAAGTAAGGTTTATCCTAAGATTGTCCCAAATGGAAAAAGGACTAGGATAAAAATCAAAGTATTAAAGCAAGTTGTAGAAAATTTTGTGAAATGTTTGTAAAAGGATAAAGTTTATGTCATATGATAAAGATGGTTTTACATAAAATTTAGTTAAAAGACTTAGAGTGTTTCTATTAAGCCTATCTCTTTTAAGACCTCGGAGGCCACACTATTATATTTGGCCCATGGCTGCAAAATTGTGTGGTTAACTTTGTCTTCAACAGAGTTAAGGCCAGCAAGTTCCATTCATTGATTCATGTTCTGGGATCTGTTGTCTTGTAATGGAGTTGAACATGACTTAGTAACATTGGGTTTCCTCCATGGAATCGGTGAAAGGAAAAGTCTTGCACTGGAAAATTTTTGAGGCTTGAGTAGCATCTGAAAATTGGTTACAACAGTGAAAATGAATCTCTTTGTAGGATGATGTTCTATAGGCTGCAGGCTGGAAGCAGAATAAGAGACACTTGCCTGAGTAGAGTTTGAAAAACCCAGAAGGCTTTATTCATTAATGCTGCAACCTTAGACTTGACCTATGTTAGTAGAAGCAGGTTGGGCACAGTAAAGGGCCTTCTTTGAATCAGTGCCTGATCTACTTAAAGTTTGTCAAGATGCAGAAAAGACCAAGTTATCAACTTAACATTTTTATATGGTGGCAGCTCATACTGGAATGGAGTTGTACATTCTTTTTCAGAACTGCTCTCTAGTTTATGGGATTTGGCTTGAAATTGCTCAGAACCTCTAAATTCATGTTGGAGTATCTTGCTGTAGTTTGAGAGCCAGAAATGTCTGGAGGCTTTTTTACTGCTTGTCTTTTCCAATGTCTGGAATAAAATGAGCCCAGTTTGCTTATCATTCTTCTCCAATGCAAACCTGTACAGACTCCAATGTCTTTGAGACCAGAGAATTTCAACGCTTTTTAAAAGTTTTGGGGCTAAACTAAGGTTGATTTATCTTCTTTTTGGTCTTGGAACAATGCTCAGTGTTGATTCAGGCTTAACTTTGTTGCTTGGCTAATTATTGTCTTTGACTTTCTTGAGTTTTTTACTCTGGTTCTTTTGATCCTTTTCTGATAATGGAGTTTTAACTTTGCAGGTCCTTTTGAATCCAAAATTTTTAGGTAATTAGACTAAACTGTGCTCAAAGCATCAAGCTCTTTTAAAAAACATAGAACTAGGAAAGATGAATATCTTCCACCAATATTATTAATATATGCTAGTTCACTGCTGTACTTACAGTCTCAAGTATCCATTGAATTTCCAGACTCAGGCATTTTCCCCTTAACTATCCCACAGTAAGCTTCTCTTGGCATACAGATCAATGCAAGTCAGAGGATGATATATGTCATGTATTTTTATTTACTTAGGGGAATTATTTTTTGGTGGTACTGGGTTCCTGGAAACCCTTCTACCTCTGGGATACACTCCTAGACCTATTTTTAATATAATTTTTAATTTGGAAACAGGGTCTCCTAATCCAGCAAGGCTGGCTTCAAACCTGTGTGATCCTCCTGTTCCCACCTCCCAAGCACGGGGATTACAAGCATGCACCACCACGCCCAGTTATTTGGAGGAATTTTAGTCATACATCAAGAGGTACAGAATGGTAGAGGCATACATGCACACATCACTCATTTAGCCCTTCATTTATTCTGGAATGGATTTGGAGAATTACTCACTATTACCATATTTAGCAAGCCATTCCAGTGGGAGACAATTCTGCATGGCCAGAGAGACTTTCATGACAAGGGAATAGTCTCCCAGGCATCTGAGACTTTGAGAACCCCACCCCTTTTAGAGATAGGAGTGGGGGCTACTGTTTGAACATAGCAAAAATGAAAATGAATTTCTCTTAAATGCATTCTAGTAGTAGGGACATGCAGTCCACGTTTTCCTAAGCTCTTGTATGACCTCCAGGGAACATCACAAAACACCCAGCTGTGTTATCTGAGGTAAATAACAGCCTACTAAACTGCAGGCTTAAAAAGCACTAAGTCTGTGGCTGACCATGTTAAGGAGCTACTAACATTATAGCCAGAGCCCAACAAGGGCTCATATGATTATAGCCATACAGAGCAGCAGCCATGTTCCTGGGGCTAAAAATTAGCCATCCAAGCCTAGGCTTGGATATATACATTCTCTTTCTGCTAGACCTTTGGTCTTGAGCAAAGAGAAATAAGGCTTCTGTTTGGCCAGGCTGTGCCTGGGGGCTGAGAGGTTAGGGGATCTTCAGGGTTACTGAAATACAGCTACAGGCTGGAATTCAACATTGTCGTCATCAGCAGAGCTTATGCATGATGTGCAAGCATGCTAGTGACTGTATCTCATGTGATTGTAACAAGTAATTCAGTGGCTATTAAAGCTTAATTAGCTGGGCCAAAATATCAGAAAATAAAAATCACTGGATTTGCTGAGCCTTAGCACACTGGTCACAGAGGTTAGATGTTAGTGATTTGCAGTATTGAGGCAGGGCAGAGAACCTGGGAATGGAAAGAATTAAAGCAACAATCTTTATTTTTCTTTTTAAGACATTGGGGACATAAGCAAAAAGGCAAGACTAAATGGCATCAGAGAATCAGACCCTGAACATTCATTCAAAATAAGAATCAAAACTGTGAAAAGTCATTGGTCCTCCCAAACTGAATTCAAACCAGTCATAAAAGAACATATAATAAAAACCTCAAGAAAGTTTAAAATCCCAGCCCTCAAGGGCTTCAAGGCCATTCTCTTTCTACCTGCCCTTTTGGGGAGAAAATGCCCTGTCTTTCATCTTTTCACAACTCAAACTTTTATATATCTATACTTTCATTAGTCCTTGAACTTCATTCATAGAGATACTCTGGACAAGATCCCTAATAAGTTCACATTATGTGCTTACAAACATTAAAATAACACCTGAACCTGTGGAGCCATAAATTGCAACCAGCAGGCTTAAGGGTCTAAATAGAACATCACAGTCTTTGGCCTAGCATCTAGGTCAACTCCATGGCCTAACTGCCATGGAAAGCATGGAACTTCTAGCAAATTAAAGACCCTTCTCTGCCTTCACTAGGAACTATATCTAATTATAGAGGCTTCAAGGGATAAACTCAAATTATTTGTTATAGAGTCAGATTGATAGAGGCAAATATATACCTCCATAATAGATACTGTTATAAAGGTATACCAAATAGAACAGGAAAAGATCAAGCACACAAAAAGTAAGATGATAAGACAACAGAAACATAAACCTGAGAACTCTGAAAATATGGAAGTGAGAAACGGTGAGGAAATGATTACACAACTCAATAAGAAATATTACCAATATTGATCTGCAGAAAGTGTAAGAAGAATAATTTCAAATTTTCAGCTTCAACATGATAAAAAAAACTTCAAAAAGTATATAGGAGATTAAAAAATTGAGACTCTAAGAAAAGGAAAGAGACTGTGAATAAAATAAAAGAATCAATAAATGAATTAAAGACCATGATGGAATCCAAATTTGGCAGGCTAGTCCAAATGAAAAAACAGGGTATCATTTATAGAACACATTTCATTCAAAACTAAAACTGCAGTCAACATTATACAAAAATCATTACAAGAGCTCAACCTGAACATTGAAGAAATATGGCACATTATGAAACATTTTACCTTATTGATAAAAGACATTGAAGACAGTATAGAAGCACAAACCAAGTGTATCAGAAATTTCTTCAAAGAAAAACTCTAAGACTTTTAAAACATATAGAAATACTTAGCATTTCATATATAGCAGACATACAGGGCACCTGAAGTCAAGATCAAAGAAGGACTTTATCATGCAATTTGCTAATCAAAATGAATAAAATAAAGGCCAAAGAAAGAATCTAAAGTAGAAATTATGCCAGGCGTGGTGGAGCATGCTTGTAATCCCTGTGCTTGGGAGGCTGAGACAGGAGGATCGCACGGGTTTGAAGCCAGCCTCAGCTACTTAGTGAGGCTTTCAGCAACTTAGTGAGACCCTGTTTCCAAATAAAATATAAAAAAAGGTCTAGGAGTATAGCCCGGTGGTAGAAAGCCTCTGGGTTCCACCCCCAGTACCACCAAAGAAAAAAGAAAAAAAAAGAAAGTAGAAATTAACAATAGCAAGACCAAAAGAATTACATGGAGACTGAATGACTCTTAAATAAGAACTAGACTATAAAACAAATAAGGGGAAAATTTTTTAAATTGCTTATAGATGTCCAGAAAGATGAGAATTGAGTAAAGCAGCACATCTCAGTCCTGCCAATATTCAATTTCCATTACTGTGAAAACAGAATCTTGACAAAAGAAAAAAATTAAACAAAGCAACAAAAAATTTAAATGTGGTGAACACAAAGCTAGGACAAAACAGAAGACAGAAATGTCCCCATCTTCCTCCAATGTCTGCAGCCATAGAGGCCACAATGGCCTAGGTGGTGCCATTTTGTCTAACCAAATCAGAAATGCTGGCACTGAAGTCTCCAGAGACCCCAAACAAAAAAGCCAATGACTTGATGCAAAGTAAGCAGCTGTAGTTCATTGGAATTGTAAGTAGTCAGTAACTTGTTTTCTACTTTATAGAAATCCTATTGCCTTCATGCCCAGCTAGAACCAGCTGCAGCAGCAGTTGAGCTCACTGCATCCTCCAGATATCAAAAATGGTGCTTAACAATATTTCATTGGTATTCATCAGTGAACTAGCAGTCCGCACAGAAAACCACCCATCATGGCCATAGGCAATCATGCAGCAAGCATGAGTGTTGGTGAGTGTTGGGGTGGAGTCTGTCATTGTACACAGCAGAGGAATAAATAAGCAGACAATCTCCAGAGTAAATTAGGCAAAGAGGCCTACAGCCCAAAGGGTTTAGCAACCTATACAGACCTCCAGAGATCTCTATGGACTGCATAATCTTGGAGATTAGGGAGAATTCAAACCAACCCAGACCTATGTGTGAAAAACTCAGGCTTCTATGTTTATAATTGGTTTTTTCCAAGCTGCACTCACCACCTACCAAGGTGGAAAGAGATGTAGACTTGGTATTTGTGGAAAGCATGAATATATATTCTTATACTAGAGCCAATACCAGTAATAATGACCACATGCATAGACAGAGACTCCAGAATAAGCCCTGTGGAGAGTTCAAAGACACAGGCTTGCAGCAGGAGAGGGGACAGTGGGATTCAGTGTCTACACAGAAAGAAATAAACCAGGCTAAGATTCAAATCATTGAAGGAGACCAAAAAGTGGGGCTATAAACTGACATTATTGTTATAGGTTACATAGCAAATGAGAGCACTTGTAACCTACTTAAGCACCAATGTAGAATTTAAACATTAAATGGATGAATATATCCATACAAACTCAAGAGGACTGTAGAGACCAAGTCTGCTCATCATTTATATACTTGTAGGGTTAACTCATTGTGTTGTTGATGTGTATATGTGTGTGTGTGTGTGTGTGTGTGTGTGTGTGTGTGTTTATATTCTTGTTTGTTTTCTTTTTTGCCTCTTTTACAATCTTTTGTTTTTCATATCTACTATATTCTACCCATCTCTTATTTTCTTTTTTTCTCTTTTTTATTAAATTCACTTTATATCTCTTTTTTATTAAATTCACTTTATAGCATTTCTGATTTGATTCACTAAATACTATACACTGGTTAGTTAAATCCTCCTATATATTTCTTATCTCTTATCCCTGGTGCATACTACCTTTCTACACTTAAAATTTAATTCTACTCAATTCTACCTGCTACATTACCATATTCTTGCAATTACTTTGCCTCCTGTGGAGTCTGTGTGACCCTGCACACATGACGTGGCACAAGCTTCAAGGAAGCAGCCCTGAGGAAGAATGGTTCCTGGTCAGCGTAATCCCTGTTCTTGGATGTTCTTTCATAGCTATTGTCTTTTTGGTAATGATTCTATTAACTTTTCACAAACATGACTCTAGTAATGCAGGACGAGGTCCCAGAATCAAGACTGTAGGAACATGTGAAACTGATTCCGTGATAAGATAAAATTTCTGATATGTCTGAGCTCTCAGACACCCCCTGCCTTGGTCCAAGCTATAATAAAATTGGCTAGAGAAGAAAAAGGGGGGCTCCAGCACATTAGTGGATGCATTGCAACAGCAAGATATACTTCAGGAAAGCCCCAAAGAGAACTTAGTCATACAAAAAGCTTAAGCAGTTAGAAGAAAGAAGGAGGCTAAGGAGAAAAGGCCCACGCCTCCCACTATTATGACTAAGTTTGGTCCTGCTTACATTATGGGGAATTGGCTGTGGAAACCCCCTAGGGAGAAAGAAGCTAATTGGTACCATTTACTGGAGTTTACAAAGATAGGGGATAGATGGGTTAATATTGATGGTAAAAAGGTATCCTATTGTAAATTACTAGAGCAAGACCGGTTTGGTGTTTATTAACAAATGCCCAGAAGAAAAGCATAACAAAGCAATTAGAAGAGGAGGTGTAAGCCGGGTGTGGTGGCGCACGCTTGTAATCCCCAAGCTTGGGAGGCGGAGACAGGAGGATCGCGCAGGTTCGAAGCAAGCCGTGCTGGCGTAAGAGACCCTGTTTCAAAAATATAAAATAGGTCTGGGAGTGTAGCCCGGAGGAAGGAGGGCTTCCAGGAACCCCAGTACCACCAAAAAAAAAAAAAGAAGAGGAGGTGTTTACTTACTAGAAAAGGAGGCCATAAAAAGCTCCCTGATTACATTGGACTTTTTTTTTTTTTTACAATGTTTGAAAATAGAATGGAAAGAGATATTCAGATATATATAATGGAAAGGAGCTTATTGCAATATATGAAAAATATATAAAATAAATCTTAACGATCACTTCTAGTTATAGCTTTGACCTCTTCATACAGGAAAAATGTTGTACCACAAGTCTAGCAGCTGGTCAGCATGTGCTGCCAAATTGAGACGTGTGCAATGATGGGTATCCTAGTCAGACTGTGCATTAGAAATCATTGATCTAAAAACAATAACTTGTATATAAGCCAAAGTTATCCAATGATGTAATCAATTTCTTTAGACTGTATATATTCCTTGCCCACTACCTTGCAAATTACACTCAGATACAACATCCTAGAGTTGTCTGTGTCTGTTTGTCACTCATCACCGAATCCTTGCTCACCTTCCAAGACCCATGTCCCAGTGGTCCCAGTGCTCCAGCCAAGCTGGTTCATTGCAACTACATAAGCACTTTTTTCCTTACTAAACCTTTACCATTGAGTATAGCACAACTTGCCTTTTTATAGACGTGCTGACACCTACAGAGTGAAAGAAAGCTATCAAAAGCTAAAAAGCTAAAAAGATAAGAAAACATATCATTAGAAGGAATAATAAAAGGAAGTATTGAGATCTCTTAACCTCACAATAACAGAATAAGACAACAGAATTGCAGATATTGAGAAAAAAACATTTCAGAACTTTAGTAGTAGAAACAATACAGAAATTCCATACAGAATTTAGATACAGCCTGAAATAAATAAACAAAAATAAAATCTAAGCCCTGAGAAGAAAGCAGAAAAAAGCTCAGAAGAAGGTGAATAAGTGAATGCATCAACACAATACATAAAAAATAAACTAGAGCCAGGTGTGGTGGCACATGCTTGTAATCCTCACACTTGGGAGGTGGAGAAAGGAGGATCACGCAGGTTCGAAGCCAGCCATGCTGGCTTAAGAGACCCTGTTTCCAAATAAAACCAAAAGTATAAAATAGGTCTAGGAGTGTATCCCAGAGGTAGAAGGGTTTCCTGGAACCCAGTACCAAAATAATAAATAAATAAATAAATAAATAAATAAATAAATAAATAAATAAATAAATCCATTTAAAAATATTCTTCTAGATAGCTGAATAGAATTCCATTGTGTATATTACCCATTCTTTTGAAATCCATTCATCTCTTGATGGAGATTTAGGCTGGTTCCATATTTTGGCTATTACAAACTGTGCTGCTATGAACATATACATATGTTAATGTAGTTCTCTGATTTCAACCCCTTTGGAAAAACACCCAGGTGTAGTATAGCCAGATCAAATGGTAGATCTATTTCCAGTTTTCTAAGGAATCTCCATACTGATCTCCATAGTGGCTGAACTACTCTGCACTCCAATGAACAGTGTAAAAGAGTTACTCTTTCCCCACATTCTCGCCAGCATTTGTTGTTTGATTTCTTTATGCTTGCCACTCTGATTGGGGTTAGATGGAATCTCAGCATAGTTTTGATTTGCATCTCCCTGATGGCTAGTGATGTTGAACATCTTTTCATGTATCTATTGGCCTTTTGTATCTCTTCCTTTGTGAAGTGTCTATTCATTTCTGTTGCCTATTTCTTGATTGTGTTGTTTGTTTGGCTAGTGCAGAGTCTTTTGAACTCTTTGTATATTCTGGAAATTAGCCCCCTCTCAGAGTGATGGCTGGTAAAGATCTTCTCCCATTCTGTAGGCTTCCTTTTTAGGTTCTTGATGGTTTCCTTTGATGAGAAGAAACTTTTTAGTTTGAAGAGATCCCACTTATTAATTCTTGCTTTAATTTCCTGCACTTTGGAAGTCTTATTGAGAAAGTTACTGCCTGTGTCTATATGTTGGAGTGTTGATCCTATGCCTTTCTCTAATAACTTCACAGTCTCTGGTCTAATTTCTAAGTCTTTGATCCATATCGAGTTGGTTCCTGTGCATAAAACCAGTCTTTTAAACAAAGTCAGTAAAAATGCCTATGACCTAAAGGACACCATAAAACAAAAGGATATGTTACCCAAATACATAGTATTCTACCCAACTAATGCAGAATTCACATTTTTTTTTTTTTTTACTGTTCAAGAACTCATATCAAAAAAAACAAAAATCATGGGCCACAATGTTAGCACAAGCAATGTCAACAAAAGTTACATACTCTCTTGCTTTTTTTTAAACCACATGGAATTAAACTAGAAAACTATAAGAGAACCCAGAGTAAGGATTGGGTGAGAAAAGAACTAAGGGGTAAAATTAAGAAATTTCTAGAAAGAAATGAAAGTAGAGACACATCATATCAAAATCTCTAGGATACTTGCAGGCAGTTTTTAAGACAAAAATTTATAGCACTAAGTGTCCATGAAGAACAGAAAATCATCAAATATATAACCTAATGGCACACCTTAAAACACTTGAAAAGCTAGAAGAGTCTAATCCCAAAGCCAGTAGAAGGAAGGAAATTAATTAAATAAGAGCAGATAATGAATTAGAGAAAAATATTAAAAATTAACAAAATGAAAAGCTAGTTTCTTAAAAAAATTAACAAAATAGATAAACCACTAGCCAACCTAACTAAAAGGAAGCATCAAAATAAATTACTAAAATGAGAAATAAAAAAGATATTACTTCTGACAGCTTTAAAATTCAGACCATTATAGAAAACTTCTTTGAAAAACTATACTCCAACAAAATATAAAATATAAAAGAAACTGACAAATTTCTAGACACACACAACCTTCCTAAACTGAGTAAGAAGATATAAAAATATAAACAGACCAATAGCAATTGAAGAGAGTGAAACAGCAATAAAGAGCTGAAAAAGCATTTGATGAAATCTAACATAAATTTATGTTAAAAGAACAGCAAAATATCAGAATAAAAAGAACATATATCAACATCAATAGACAATAGGCCCCCGTCAACATCATACTTAGTGAGAAGAAATTGGGAGAATTCTTTCTAAAAACCGTATAAGAAAAGGATGTCCATCATCACTACTGTAGCTAGAACAATAAGGTAAAAGAAAGAAATCAAAGATGTACAGATAGATATTCCTCAACATCATAACTTCAACATCAACATACAACAAGAAAAGGATGTCCATCATCACTACTGTAGCCAGAACAAGGCAAGGGAAAGAAATAAAAGATATACAAATAGAAAAAATACTAAAACTATTTTTACTTACAGTTAAAATATTTTAATAGAGTACTCTAAATTTTCAACCAAAGGCTTATAGAACTGGTCAACAAATTTAGCAAAGTATTTGGATACAAAATCAATCTTAAAAAAATCAAAAGTTTTTTGAATGTCAATCATATATACACTGAAAAAAGAAATTCAAAGAATACTTCCACTCACAATTTTACACAAAAAACTTTTATGAATAAACCTAACAAATACAGTAAGAGACCTCCACAAGAAAAATTATAAAATATTGAAAATAGAAATTGAAGAAGACCTTAGGAGATGAAAAGATCTTTAATGCTCTTGGATATGCAGAATAAATTTTATCAAAATGAACTACAGATTCAAAGCAATAACATATTATATTACCAATGTTATTTCTCACATATATAGAAAAGTCAGTGTTTCAATTTATCTGGAACAACATCATAGCCAAAGTTTTCAGCAACAAAAAACATGCATAAAAATCACAATATCTAACTTTAAATTCTAATATAACACCATGGTACTAAAAACAGTCTCTTTAATAAATGGTGTTGGCAAAACTAGTTAACTATAGGCAGATAAATTAAAATAAACTCCACTTTCTCACCCTGCCCAAGAGTCAATTTTAAGATGGATCAAACTTTGGAAATTAGACCAGAGACCTTGCAGCTCTTTTAAGAGTGCATAGGTTCAACACATAAACACATAGCCACAAGAAATTGTTTTCTCAACAAATGGCAAAAGGCACAAGAAATTAAAAGAAAGATTAATATGTGGAATTGCATTAAGCTGAAGAGCATCTGTACATCAAAGAAATTACCAAGAACCTCAACAGAGAGACAACATAAAAGAAAAAAATTACAAATACTTCTCCAATAGAGAACTAATATCTAGAATATAGAGAGAACTCAAGAAAATCAGCAATAAGAAAACATTAACTCAATTAAAGAAAAATGAGCACATGAACTAAACACTTGACAATAGAAGAAATTCAAAAATTAATAAATTAATGAAAAAATTTCAACAATACTGATGATCAGAGATGAAAATCAAAATTATTCTGAGATTTTACCTAACTTCAATTACAATGGCAATAATTAAAAACTCAAACAACAAATGCTGGTGAGGGGGTGGAGAAGTGAGAACTCTAGTACTCTTTTCTAAAGTGGTTGCACTAATTTTTAATCCATCAACAGAGTATGAAGTATCCTTAGAAAAACTGGAATGAAGGTACCATATGATCTATTAAATCTACTTCTGGGTATCTTTCTAAAAAATGCAAACAAAACTGCCAAACTAATGCATGTTTATATATGTCCATAGCCACAAAATTCACCATAGCCAAAGTATGGGACCATCAACAAATGTCCATCAACAGATGAATGGATTTTAAAACTATGAGATATATATTTGATTAAATTTTACTCAGCCATAAAGAAGAACAAAATTATGTCATTTGAAAGAATATAAATAGAACTTGAGATCCTTATGCTAAATAAAATTAGTCACAAAAAGAAAATGAGATGTTTTCTCTAATATCAGGAGTTTTATCTAATATGCAGGGGGTAAATGCATCAGAGGAGAAAATCTAGATGAAGAAGAGCAAACACAGATGAGCTAATATGGTAGCCGAACTAAGGGTGATAGAAAGGGGAAGGTGGAGAATTTCCTAAAATAAAAATGTAAATTCAGAAAACATATCAATGTCAATCACTAAGACAAAGCTGAGAAAGAGGGAAGGGAAAGAAATGAGGTGAGAATTAGGGAAAGGTAAAATGAATGATGTGTGCATGTATGCCTCTACCATCTTGTAACTCATTAAGATATATGACTAATATTCAACAATTAAAAAAATGAGCTAGGCGTGGTGGCACACCTTATAATCCCAATGCTTGGGAGGTGGAGACAGGAGGATCACGCAGGTTCAAAGCCAGCTGTGCTGGCTTAAGAGACCCTGTTTCCAAATAAAAATATAAAATAGGTCTGGGAATGTAGCCCAGAGGTAGAAGGGCTTTCAGGAACCCCAGTACCACCAAAATAAATAAATAAATAAATAAATAAATAAATAAATAAATAAACAAACAAACAAATAAATAGTAAAAAATAAATGAATACTTTATTTTATTCAATTATTTTCCAAACTTCTTCTACTACAGGCAAATATCATTTATGAACATTGATGAAAAATGTTAAATATAATAGTACCCATGCACATTCAAACAATATCAAGAAAACTGTACATCAGGATCAAGTTGGTTTCATCCAAGAAAGCAAACCTGGTTCAATATACACAAATAAATATGTTATTCAATACACAAATAGAACTAAGGACAAAATTTACATGATCATCTTAATAGACACCAAAAATAATTTGATAACATCCATTTATGTTAAGACACTGTGGAAAATTAGAATAAAATGAATGAACTTCAATATCATTAAACCAATGTAAAATACACATCAAAGCCGACATCATATTGAATAAACATACAACTGTGGGAAACCTCTTTAAAATCAGGAACAAAATAATAATTTTCACTATTACTCCTTTTTAATATAGTTCCTGAAATTTTGCAAAAAAATTTTAAGTAAGAAAAGAACTAAAATTATTTTTATTTGCAGATGCCATGATCCTATAAGACCCCCCCCCAAAACTCAAAAGACTACTAGAGATGACTAAAAAATTTAGAAAGGTAGCAGATTAAAAAATCAAGTACATAATGTGATTTAGAGTACTTGATATACTTGAACAAACATATCAATCACTAAGCCAAGCATGGGAAGGAGGGAGAGCAATGGAATTGGGTGGGAATTGTGTAAGGGCTGGCTAATTGGTTGATGTGTACATGTATGTCTTCACCATCTTTTATGCTATTAAGATGTATAACTACTGCTGGGCATGGTGGCGCATGCTTGTAATCCCCATGCTTGCGAGGCAGAGACAAGAGGATCGCACAGGTTCGAAGCTAGCCGTGCATGCTGGCTTAGGAGACCCTGTTTCCAAATAAAAATATAAAATAGGTCTGAGAGTGTAGCCCAGAGGTAGAAGGGCTTCCTGAAACCCCAGTACCACCAAAAAAAAATGTATGACTACAATGCAACAATAGAAAAATTGTTTAAATATTTTAAAAATACTTAGTGCACATAAGCATATTTCTACACTTAAAATATGGCTTCTAAATGTATTTAAAATAAATTAGCACTGATGAAAAAGTGGTATCAACTCTATAAGAACATGAGCCTTGTCATTCTTGTAACAAAGAATGGTGTAAAAAAATATTTTAAATATTTTTGTCCTAAGGGAATAGAGATGTATCTCAGTGGTAGAGCACTAGCCTAGCATGATTGAGGACCTTGGTTCAAGCTAAACAGGAAGGAAGGAAGGAAGGAAGGAAGGAAGGAAGGAAGGAAGGAAGGAAGGAAGGAAGGAAGGAAGGGAGGGAGGAACAAAGGAAGGACAAGGAAAAGGAAAGGATGGAGGAAAGAAGGGAGGGAGGGGGGAGGAAGGAAGAAAGGAAGGAAGGAAAACATTAAAAAGATAAGGTAATAGGGAGGGTGCATATGATCAAAACCCATTTTATGCACTATGAAATAGTCACAATAAAATCCATTATTTTGTAAATTAATATGTCCTAATAATTATAATAAAAAGGGAAAAGCAGTTTTTTACTTCTAAGGAAAAGTGTATTAGTGCTTTTTAAGGGACTGTTCAACATTTCCACTAAATGAAACTGCCATTTTTAACAACATATTATGAATTAAAATTTTACTCACATTTATCACCAAAATAAGAGTGTATATAATAAAAAAGCTAACGATTAAAAATAAAAAATAAATCTAAAAATTAGTGGCTTTTCTATATGCTCATCATGAATCCAATGAGAAAAAAATTCCAGAAAACAATTCCTCTTGCAACAAACTCAAAACCAATAATATACCTAGGAATAAACCTAACCAAACAGGTAAATAATCTCTACTAAAACTTTTAAGATGTAAAAGAAATTACAGAAGATCTTAGAATATGGCAACATATCTCTTGCTTTTGAATAGGCAGAAATGGTGCCTGACTCAATGTCTATTGGCATGAAAACAGCATCTTGACAACAGAAAAAAAGCAAAAAATAAAATTTTAACAAATAAACAAAAATTAAAAGTTGGCAAAAACAAATTCAGAAGACAGAATAAAGGACAGAAATATATTCTGCCTGCCTCCCTTGGGAAAAGCTTGTGGCCACCAGGGCTAAAGCAGCACTATCGTCTTGCCTAACCATGTTGGGAATACTGGCACTATTCCCCCCCAGAGACTGCCAGCAAAAAGGCCAATCACTTGATGTGAAGTAAGTGGATGCAGCTCAGAACTGTAAGCACCACACTCCACAGAGATCTTATTGCCAGGACACCAGGCTAGAACCTGTGGCAGCACTGGTCAAGCACTGGTCATCCTCCACAGATCCAAAGGGGCACTGAACATAGGGACTCATTCAGCAAGTGATAGACTCAAAAGGTTTGAAACTTGGTGTTTCATGCTGGTGAAGGTGGGGGTGGAGTCTGCTTTCAGACACAATAGAGGCATAGATTATCAGACAGTTCCCAGGACCAATCCTACACAGAGGCCTACAGTCCACAGGGCCAGCACTTTAGTAGGTGTCTACCACCATAGACTACTCACTTGTTGTTACCAGGAAGAAATCAGACCAATTCAGCTTTATCTGTGGAGAATACATACCAATATACATATATACTAGGTTTGAACTCAAGTGACATCGGCTACCAATATAGGCCAGAAAAGACACAGGCTAAGTGTGAAAAACATTAAGACTTGGACCCTCATTGGATCCTGCTGCCTGTATAGACAGAGAGAGAGACTCAAAGATAGGCCCTGAAGAGAGATCAAACATTTTTGTGGAAGAAGCACCAGTGGCACTAGATGCCTGTACAGACAGAAGGAGACAATAGGCCAGAATCCCAATTATTGAAGGCGACCAAAAAGAGGAGCTACAAACTACATCATTGGTATAGTTACAGAGCAAATTAGAGTGTTTGAAAAATGTTTCAGATTCTACTATAAACAGTAAATTTTAAATGGCTAAAAATCTATGCAGACCCAGGAGGACTGCATGCAGAGAAAAAGTCTGTTCAGTTTTCATATATATATATATATATATATATATATATATATATATATATATATATATATATATATATGAATGTTTTATTTGTAGTTATTTTTTGTGAATGTGTGCTTAGTTTTTTTTCTGTCTTCCCCATACATTTTACAAGCTTCTACTCTCTTTCATGTATTCTCTTTCTTCATTTCTTTTTTCTTGACTTTGTCATGTCTTAAATCAACTTCATCACTATAGCTAAATACTCTGCATAGGTTACTCAAATCTTCCTATATATTATCTGTAATCTCTACTATATATTAGCTAATGACACAAAAAACTCTCTTCTTTATTCTATCTGCACCTTTATATATTCTTGTATTTACTACTTCCGTATCTTCCTCCTCACTGAACCTTCACCACTTAAAACAACACATTTTTTCCTTGAATACACCAGCAGACACCTCAGAGAAAAAGGGAGCTTTCAAAAGCAACAAAGAGCTGGGTGTGGTGGCACACACTTGTAATTCCCATGCTTGGGATGAGGAGACAGAAGTATCATGCAGGTTTGAAGCCAGCCTTGCTGGCTTAAGAGACCCTGTTCTGGGAGTGTAGCCTGGAGGTAGAAGGGTTCCATTCCCAGTACCACCAAAACCAAAAAAAAAGCAACAAAGATATAAACTTATGCAATCTAAAATTATGAAAAGGAAGAATAGCAAGAAAGCAATGAGCACCCACACTACAATAACAAAACCCATCAAAACAAAATTGCAGAGATCATCAGAATGACAAAACAGAACTTTAATAATAGAAATAACACAAAATATCCAAAAAGAATTTAGAGAGAGCCTTAAGCAAATGAAGGGACAAGTGAAAAGGAATTTGACACTCTAAACAAAAGTCAGAAAATAGCTCTGAAGAAAGTGAAGAATGCAATAATTAAAGTGAAGGCATCCATATAAACTATTCACAGTAGACTAGACCACATAAAAAAATAAAATCTCACTGTTAGAAGATAACCACTCCAAAAATAAATGTATAGTATATAATGTAGAACTAAACATTTGACAGCATGAATTGAACATTCAAGAAATATGGGCTTATTTTTACAAAAAGCTAACTGAGAATAATAGGCATAGGACACTGAAACTAAAAGGACCAAAAAACTTTTCAAAGAACAATATCAGGAAAATGACAAAATGTATAAAAAAGGTTGACACATATTTACAGAAAACATAAAAAACTCCCTTTAGACAAGGTCAGAGGATAGCTAAGTTTGGTGGTACATGCTTGTGTTTCCAGTACTTGTGAGGCTGAGACAGGAAGATCACATTTGTTTGAAGCCAGCCTGAAACATAGTTGCAAACAATTTCCTAAAACAAACTTCTTTTGACATTAAGTCACACATAGATCCCAACACAATAATATTGGGAGACTTTAACACTATTCTCACACCACTAAGCCAATCTCCTGGACAAAAAAAAAAATCAATAAAGATGCCTCAGACCTAAAGAACACTATAAACCAAATGGATTGATTAGACACCTGCAGAATATATCAACAAACTAAAGCAGAGTTTTCAGTTTTCTCAGGTTCTCACAGAGATTTCTCCAAAATAAACCACATCTTGGGTCCCAAAGTGAACACTAGCAAAATAAAAAAAAAATGTGACATACTCCTCTGTGTTTTCTCAGACTACAATGGAATAAAACTGGGAATCAACTATAAGAAAACCCAGGGTAACCACATAAATACATAGAAACTGAACACCACACTGCTGAATAAAAACTGGATGATAGAAGAAGTAAAAGATGAAATTAAGAAAATCTTAGAAACCAACAGAAATAAATGCAAAATAACAAGACCTCTGGGACAGATCAAAGGCAATATTTTAAAAATATATAGCACTGAGTGCTCACATAAGAATAGAAAATCATCAAGTAAATCACCTAATGACACACCTCAAATTTCTTGACAAAATGAAACAGCCTAATCACAAAGCCAGGAGAACAGAAAAGTATCACAATCAGAGACTGAAGGGATGGGAAGGGGAAGAGAAAAATTCCCTAATGAACATGATGTACTTTAACATACATATCAAAGTCAATCACTAAGCCAAACATGAGAAGAAGGGACAGGAAGGGAATGGGGCAGGAATTGGGTAAGGGCTAATTGGATTATGTGTGCATGTATGTTTTCAACATCTTGTATCCCATTAAGATGTATGACTACAGTACACTGATAAAAAAAAAAGTAAAAAAAAAACAGAAGCTTTTCTTTATGCTCACCATACATCTAGCAAAATGAAATCCAAAAATTACATCCACTCACAAAATTACACAAAATTAAAAGACTTAAGAACATACCTAAGAATATAAAAGACCTCTACAAAAATATAAACCATTAAAAATAGAAATTAAAGAAGACTTTAGGAGATGAAAAGATCTTCCATACTATTGAACAGGGAGAATATATATCATCAAAATGATTATTTTTCCAAAAAAGATCTACAAATTTAATGCAATATTCATTAAATTACTCAGGTTATTTCTCACAGACATTGAAAAAATTACTCTTAAACTTATTTGGAAATAAAAATTACCCAGAGTAGCCCAAATCCCTCTTAGCTACAAGAACCATACAGGAAGCATCTCAAAATATGACTATAAACTATACTAATAAATCATAGTAATAAAAACAGAATTGTATTGGCACATAAACAGACACATAGCCCAATGGAGCAGAAATTCACATACTTAAGGCAGTTGATTTTTGACAAAGGGGCCAAAAATATACTCTTTAAAATAAATAGCATCTTCAACAAATGGTGTTGGCAAAATTGACTATGTGCAGAAAAATTGAAATAAACTCCACTTTCTCAACTTGCACAAGAGTCAATTTAAGATGGATCAAAGACTGAAATTGAACAGGAGACTTTGCAAATTCTTGAAAAGAGGCTAGAGTCAACACTTCAACACATAGGCACAGGTAAAATCTGTCTCACCAAGACCAAAAGGCACAAGAAATTAAAAGGAGGACCAATAAATGAGATTACATTAAACTGAAGAGCTTCTGAACAACAAAAGAAACTATTAAAAACCTCAACAGGCCGGGCATGGTGGCACAAGCTTGTAATCCCCATTGTTGAGATCGGCGCCCCGCGCAACAACCAAGGAGGACCCCAAGCCACTCTCTTCATGCAAAAGCAAAGGTTTTATTCTTCCAGCATGCTGGGGCTCAAAGCATGATCAGCAAAGCTGAACAGAGGCTGAGAGCCCCGAGCTTTGGGCGCAGGGGTTTTTATAGGTCTTACAAACAAAGGAATGAAGGTTTGGCAAACATCAGCAACCTTGTGGTTGTTCCAAGAATACAGTGATCCTTACACCAGATCCAGCTTCAAGCACGTCTGCATCCTTAGTTTAGTCTCAAGGCTATCTCCAGGTTGTAACTGTCGAGGTCAGCCGGCTATGCAGCTGGAGCACAGTTCTCCCTTTGTTAACCACAAGTGTGGTGTCAGCACAAGCAGGATAAGGGGAGAGGAGTGGGGGAGAAACAGGGGAAAGATCCTGTCCAGCTGTCTTAGTTATGTCTGATTCCCCTTTCAAGAGCAACACATACTTTTCAGAAAAAAATTATACAAGCATAAGAGGTGCAGAAACTTATGCTTCTAAGTCAAAATTAACAATATCTTATTTATCAGATATCAGGATTTTAAAACTTCTACATATGGGCTACATGTGTCAATTCTACAACATTCATTCTGTTTTGTTGTTGTTTGTGTGTTTGATTTCTTGCAGCTTTGGCAGATCGAATTTCTCTGAGATATACTATGCCTTGGCAGGCCATGATCATAAGCTGTGGTAGTCAAATTTGCAGTGGCTCCATAATTAGCAGTTCTTGGGTTCTCACTGCTGCCCACTGTGTCAGGAATATGTAAGTTTATGTTCTATCACTTCCATATCATACAAATCATTGCCTTAGATTAGACTTGTAAAGACTTATTTCAGTAAATTCATTTTCATAATTTTTTATTCTTGTCTCTTACCCTAATGATATCTTTGTTTCAGGCTAAACAAGAAATTATTTCACTGTCTTTGGTTGATTATTATGTCGGCTCCCTCTGCAATGCTATGGTTTATAAACTCTGACTTCCTCAATAGGCTTCTGACTTCTCTGGGGGTGAACTAGAACCTTTTGTACCAAAGTTTTAAAAATACCATAAAAATGTGGCTATAAGGGCCCAGAGTGCCAGATGAATCTATTCTAACTAATCTTTACCTACAAAATAGGAATCCTGAAGACACTGTGGTGATACTTGACCTTAGGCATCCTGGGGCACCTCTGAGACTGGTTAAGGTGTCTACTATTCTACTGCATGAGAAATTCCGGTTGGTGAGTGGGGTAGCAAGAAATGATCTAGCACGGCTTCTCCTTCAAGAGGCCACAACTTCCATTCAGATCTTAGCACCGCTGGGCCATCTAAAGAATCTAAACAGATCAGAATGCTGGCTATCTGGGCCACAAATTCTTAAACCTGGTTAGTAATGACTTTTCTTATGATTGTTCTAAAACAAACAAAATTATACTTTTAATATTAAACTTTAATGATGAGCTTTAACCTTGATTTCCTACACTACAGATTTTAAGATTTAAATTTTTATCCAAATCATAGACCTACCATGATATTTATTTTTGGTTAAAAACTTTTGGTGCCTGGTGTAGACGCTTGTAACCCCAGCATTCAGAAGGCGGAGTCTGGAGCATTGCAGTTTGCTGGCAGCCTCAGGCGAGGCCCTTCGCAACCCAGTGAGACCCTCTATCAAAAATAAAGAATAAAAAGTAGGGCAGGACGTGTAGCTCGGAGGTTGAGTGTCCCTACTTCCATCCCCAGACCTGCAAAATAAATAAGTAAGTAAGTAAGTAAGTAAGTAAGTAAGTAAGTAAGTAAGTAAGTAACGAAAGAAAGAAAGAAAGAAAGAAAGAAAGAAAGAAAGAAAGAAAGAAGGAAAGAAAGGAGGAAAGAAAGGGAGAAATAAAGAAAGGTAACAAAGAATCAAGGAAAGAAAGAGTGGTGTGTGGTTTGTACGCTTGTAATCCCAGAATTTGTGAGGCTGAGACAAGGAGGATCTGGGTTCCTGACCAGCCTCAGCTACTTGTGAGGCCCTCTGCAACTCAGTGAGACCAGGTTTCAAAATAAAGCATTTTTAAAAAGGGCTGGAGCTATAGCTCGGAGGTAAAATGCCCCTGGGTCACATCCCCAGACCTGCAAAAAAAAAAAAAAAAAAAAAATAATAATAATAATAAAATAAAATAAAATAAAATAAAATAGGACTGGGGGTGTCTCTGAGGTAGAATGCCCCTGGGTTCTATCCCCAGTACCACACACACACAAGAATTGTTTTGGTGATGATTACACAGGATTTAAGACGTAAAATAGTAATAGAAGGGTTTTTCTATGGGCAAAATGTATAAACTAGATAGAGATGATGTACCTCCTACTTATAACCGTGAAACAAGGAAAAATTACTTTATTTTGAGATCATTAGGAAAATAAAGGTATTTAAATTGAAACGTGAAATTTTACAAATCAAAATAGACTTCTTAGCTGGGCACACCTGTAATCCCAGTAAGATTGCAGGTTCAAGGACAGCCTCAGCAATATTAGCGAGACTCTCAGCAACCAGACAAGAGACTCTATTATTTCTTTTTTCAAATTTTTTATTGGTGCATTATATTCATACACCATAGTGGGGTAAAAGACTTGTGTAGACCTACATGTACACATCGCCCATTTAGCCCCCTACCCATTCCCACCCCATTTCCTCCCCCAAAGAAGACTTTTTCAAAACGACGACAACTTTTTCAAAGCACGTGGTGGCACATGCTTGTAATCCCCGCGCTTGGGAGGCGGAGACAGAGGATCGGGGAAGGTTCAAAGCCAGCCTCTGCTGGTTTAAGAGACCCTGTTTCCAAATAAAAAATATAAAATAGGTCTGGGAGTGTAGCCCGGAAGTAGAAGGCCCCTGGGTTTCATCCCCAGTACCACCAAAAAAAATAAAATCAATCAATCAATCAATCAATAAAATAAATAAATAAATCAACAACAACAAAATAAAAGGCTTGGGGATGTAGCTTGGAGGTAGAATGCCCTTGGGTTCAATCCTAGTACCAAAAAAAAAAAAAAGAAAGAAAGAATAAATAATAAAATTTAAAAATAGCCTTCTCTTCCAGGCATGGTGGCACAATACACTTGTATTCTCAGTAAGAAATTGGGAGGCCAAACTAGGAAGATCAAAGGCTCAAAGTCAGACTTGGCAACTTAGCAAGTCTGTTTCCAACTAAAATGTACAAAAATCACGCTGGGGCTACAGCTTAAAGATAGAATACCTTTCGCCTCCACCCAAATAGACTTCTTAATTTTGAAGAAGTGGCACTGAAAATGTAATTAAGTCATGTATGGCAAGCACGTATAATCCCAGTACTTGTAAATCTGAGACAGGAGGATCACAAGTTCAAGGACAGCCTCAGCAATGTAGCAAGACTCTCGGCAATTGAGGGAGATCCTGTTTCAAGTTAAAAAACAAAATAAGGCCGGGGTTGTACCTTAGAATTAGACTGTCCTTGGATTCAATCCCTACTAACAAAAAAATACAATAAAAATTTAAATAAAATAATTAAACTTGTTAAGAAAAAGTTAGTAAGGATTTGAAAAGGAGCTGGGCCTGGTAGCATATGCCTGTAATTCCACTATTTGGGAGGCTTAAACAGGAGGTTCACAGGTGTAAGGCCAGTGTATATTAGCTCAGCAAGACCTGTTTCAAAATAAAAAAAATTAAGGTGAATTCATTCGAGTCACCCCTCCATGCCAGTCTGGTATGGAGCTGTACCTATCCTCTGTATTTCTATCTTTCTAATAAACTTCTTTAAATCTTCAAAAAAATAAAAATAAAAATAAATTAAGGAGCTGGGATATATCTCAACATTAGAACACCCCTTGGTTCAAGCACAAGTAAATTAAAAAAAAAAAAATTAAAGCCGAGCCTAAAGGCTCATGCTTATAATACCAGTAATTGGAGGGGGCTGAGACAGGAGGATCCCAGGTCCAAGGACAGTCTGAGCAAGCAGTGAGACTCATCAACCTAGTGCCACCCTGTTTTCAAAATAAAAAAATAGGGCTAAGGGCTTAGCTGAGAAGTAGATTGCCTCTGTGTTCAATTCCCAGTACCCCCCCACACACACAATAAATTTTAGATTGATGAAATCAAATTATTAAATTTTAAAACTTATTTTAATTATAATTTATTATATTTGTTTTTAATTATTCCATAATTTAAAATATACAGAATAAATCTGGGGGATAAGATACTAATGGTTAAGATGAAATACAATTGCCGGCCATTATAAATTGGATATAAATATGATTGTTGATACAAATCATAGTTTTTATTTTTATTTTTCCTGTGGCACTACTGGGGATTGAATTTAGGGGCATTCTACCTCCACGTTATACCCTCAGCCCTATTTTTCATTCTTTTTTTGAAACAGGGTCTCACTAAGTTGTGGAGGGCCAGCTGAGGCTGTCTGCTAACCCTGATCCTTCTGTCTCAGCCTCCCAAGTACTGGGATAACAAGTGTGCGCCACCACACCCGAACAGATCATGGTATAGTTTAATGTTAGCTGTTTCAATATAACATTTGTACTCTAGGATTTTCATATCCCTTCTGTTTCCTAGGAGAGACAGATGAGAATCCAGAAATGTTACAGATTCAGGTGATGGGACCTTCACGCTGTTCTTACCTCTACCCTGGCATAGGTAGTTCTATCCTTTGCTTCATGATTCTTGCCAAAGGCCCCGACACAAGTATGGTGAGCAGATCAGTTATTTTCTTTCCTCTTTTTTCTTTTAGCGTGATAGACATAAAAGCTTTTCCTTATGTAACATGGCAAATCACTTGTCCTTAAATGATAACAATTAAATGATGATAATACTGTGCTTACCTCCATACACAGAGGCATGCTTCCTCTCTCCCGTGTGTGTGTGTGTGTGTGTGTGTGTGTGTGTGTGTGTGTGTGTGTGTGTGTGTGTGTGTGTGTGGTGTATTCCTACTACTTAAAACTTTAATATGTTGTTTTTAACATATCTGACAAATTTTATTATTCTCTGTCCACACTGAAAAGTTGAGTTGGTATCCTCAAAAAAGGATAAGCATTTTATATAATCTATATCCTTAATAATACTATCTTTCTTCTTACGGCTGGCTAAATTCAAGTGTTTTATATCCCCCTGTTGTAAAAGGCAACTTTATACTTTAAACCTCAAATATTTTATTTGTTCTAGTACATGGTATAATATAATTTGGTAATAAGGATGATATAGTTATGTACCTGCCTACCTTTTTGTTTTTGTTTTTTAAAACTTCCTGTTTTTTTGTTTCGTTATTTCCCACACTACAGAATCCAAGGTTATATAAGAAGTTGGTATAAAGATTTATTTCTAATTCTGTGCTTGTCTTCACAGGAGCCAGTGAGTCCAGGCAGTGCTGTTATGTGCAGACCAGTATCTGGTAATGGCAAATGGACACAAATAGGAATCACCAGTCTCAAAGCCCTAGGAACCGTCTTGAACTCACACATCTCCTGGATCTTATCCACATCAGCAAAAACAGGAAATCCCCTAAACCAGGAACTCATGCCTTGGGTGGAGAAGCCCAAGTCCTCTAGTATCCTTAAAGAGCCAACCATACTGCCACTTTCTTTAATAATGATTATTACAGCCCAGACTTTTCTGTAGTCTAAGCCTGGAGTAAATATTGCTAAAAATCTGTTCATATTATAATAAATAAGACAACACACGAGAAAGAGAAATTACTGCGTTATGACCGTTAGGATATAATACCAATATCTTCCTTTAATAAATAGTATTTCCCTCCACAGTAACTATCTTATGCTAAAGAGTACCTTTCACTTTGTTATATTTGAATAATTTAAAAAGTGCATATTATACAAGAAGTTGAACACAATATGTATCTGTTGAATATAAATGTATTTATTTTTCTATCAACTGAATACTTGATAGGGTGACAATGTTAACTACATATACTAGGGAATGACAATATACACAAATACAGTTTTATTTTTTTGCAGTGCTGGGGATAGAACCCAGGGGCATTCTACCTCTGAGCTACACCCCCAGCCCTATTTTCTAGTCTTTATTTGAAACAGGGCTCCCTGGGTTGCAAAGGGGCTCACTAAGTAGTGAGGCTTCTGCGAACCACGCTCCTCCTTCTCAGCCTCCCAAATGCTGGGATTACATGCGTGTACCACACACCTGGCTTAGAAAATAATTTTTTGAGTGGTAGTAGGGATCGAACTCGAGGGCAGTCTACTTCCAAGATATACCCCCATATTGATTTTGTTTTTTATTTTGAAACAGGGTCTGGCTGAGTTGCTGAGGCCACTCTCGAGCCTGTGATCTTCCTGTCTCAGCCTCCAAAGTACTAGACTTACAAGCATATGCCACAATGCCCAGCCTGGAAACATTTTTAAAAATATACTTGATTTTGCTGGGCGAGGTGGTGCACGCTTGTAATCCCCGCGCTTGGGAGGTGGAGACAGGAGGATCTCGCTGGCTTAAGAGACCCTGTTTCCAAATAAAAATATAAAATAGGTCTGGGATTGTAGCGCGGAGGTAGAATGGTTTCCAGGAACCCCAAGTGCCACCAAAAATCAATCAATCAATCAATCAAAAATTAAACCCACTGTTTAAAAAAAAGAAATAATAAAATTACTCGATCTCAATGAAGACCTGACAAAATGTACAAAAGATAGAAAACTACATATAAATAACTAAATACATAAAATATATGACAAAATAAAAATAAGAAATGAAGCACACAACACATAAACGAACAGAGAAAAATCCCCTCCCCAAAAGGTGAACTCTGCAAAATATTTTATTGTGAAATAATGATACACAGAAGAGTGACACACAGCACAAAGGAGGAGTTTGAAATTGTGGACATATATGTGATTGATATATCATGAAGAAAGAAACCTGAGTACAACAATAAAGACAAGAATTATACTATTATCAAACATGCAAAAAGTAATTGTGTGTGTGTGTGTGTGTGTGTGTGTGTGTGTGTGTGTGTGTGTGTGTCAGACAGACAGACAGACGGACGGACGGACGGACAGGGGATGGAACCCAGGGGCATTCTAGCTCTGAGCTACACCCCCAGCCCTACTTTTTTATTTGAAACAGGGTCTCACTAAGTTGTGGAGGTCCACCAATCTGTACACTTCTGTCTGTCTTGCACTTCTCATAGAATGCGGAAATATACATGTTCATATACTGCCAAATGTCTAGTACACCACATGAAATTTTGTATCGTCAGAGCAGTCCACATTTGGTCCACATCAGCAAAAGCAAAGTCTTACTTCTCTGGGTTGCTATTCATACAAACACAAGACCACCACAAGCAAGTAAATACCCTAGATAGAATGACATGCTGGGTATGTGTGGGCGAGTGACTGTGTGGATGGGCATACGATCACATATGTTTGGGGGTACCAAGCAATACATACCAAGCATGTATGTGCATGCACACTGAATTCCAATACAAGACATGGGTAGATACACAAATAAGCTCCAGTAGCATGCTCTCTTTGGGCACCTCCTGAACTTTTCTCTGATCTGAATATGACCATGAATAAATTTGTTCCATAACATAAACCCTGATTAATAGGGGCTCACCTACCCTTCTACACAAGCAAGCAAGCAAGCACCAATAATCACCATGACCAACAACAAAACCTGTTGGTTTTACCACTGTCCTTGGGCTAGGCCACAAAAGGGGAAAAAGGAGGTTAGGCCCATAGCCCTGACTGAAATCCAACAACCTTCCTCTGTATTTGGTGAGATGGATGGGGAAATGCTTACGGGTGGGTCTTGGTTTGCTAGACTAAAAAAAATAAAATAAAAAAAAAAAAATCTGCACACTGCACCGTGTGCCTCACGCAATGTGCCCTTCTGCAGGCCTGCCGAGGACAGTGGCACATGGTCCAGACCTCAGGCACAAAACCTCCCAAGGCCAGCCTTTGTGCTAACCAACCATATCCCAAACAGCATAACCGATGGACTAACCAGGCTGGAATGATTCAGATCACATTCCAAAACTGGCTCACCTTTTCGGACTGCAGCCTGGTCCTCTTGAATGGCTACCTCCTTTGTTCTGAAAAGCAAGAAGAAGCATGGGTTGGATCCCTGATTTGAGCAAAAGGCATCCTGAAATGGGACAATACTCCT
Organism: Muscardinus avellanarius; assembly: GCF_963383645.1. NCBI lineage: Eukaryota > Metazoa > Chordata > Mammalia > Rodentia > Gliridae > Muscardinus > Muscardinus avellanarius. The sequence goes on from NC_137809.1 coordinate 6,749,477, forward strand.
ATTCGTTTTCTGTCCCGACCCTCCACACTTCTCCTTCCATGTGCTGTGCATGGAAAAGGGCAACCTAACTAAGACCAAGTTGAGTGCGCCTCCCAGGTGCCCTGTGGTGGTGACAGTCTCCTTGCTGGCTCACAGTTAGGAAAACGGAGGAGTCCAAGAAAAGGCCAAGAGAGCTAATGCTAAAGACTACCGCCTGCACAAAAATCCAGAGGTCCAATCCTCCTGCCAACCCAATCTAAGAGCCACCTGATTTTCCCCTTGCAGCCTGCCTGGAGCCGAGACTTCTGCCATAGGCACCGATTAAAGTTAGGCCTTCACACCTAGGAGAGGGGGCAACTGGATCTGCTGCAAGTCTCTGGGCCTCCTGTCACATGCACACTCATCCACTGCCTCCATCCCAGCCCACACCTGACCCAGCGCCATTCCCGTCACAGGTCCTGTGGGAAGGCGTGGATGCCAGGCTGCAAATGCCGGAGAAGCAGCGCGCATGGGCCCACGCCGAGCCCTTCCGTGGCCGAGGCTAGGAGGAGTGAGGCCACGCACAGTTGATGGACTGCAGTAGTTCACCCAGAGCCAAGCATTCCGTCGACCTGCATCCTTTCACCGCACCGCAGCGGGGACACCGGGAGTGTGAGTTTCTCGAGAACTACTTGGGGGAGGGCGGGTGGTTGGCAGCCTCGTTGCCAGCATTCCTTCTGCGCTTGGGCAAAGAGGCTAGCGAAACGGGCAGCTCATTTCTTAGAGGCTTTCCCCAAGGACAACTGACCGTGTCGGGGGACAGGTCTGCCTGGCCGCACCGAGGGTCCTCCACCTACAGGCTGCTCCAGGATAACAAGACAAGTACTAAAATAAAAAGGCCGGGGATACCTGGGCGCGGTGAGTGGGGGTCTGGGCTGGGCACTGGCAAGCCCCCCACGGCCCGCGTCCTGCCGACCGTCTGGACAGGCGACCCAAGGTGGGCTGAGTCCCCCTGAACTGACCTTTGTTTGTTTGTTCTCTGTGGTCCTGGGGGTGGGACCCAGAGGCTTTCTACCTCCGGGCTACACTCCCAGACCTATTTTATACTTTATTTGGAAGCAGGGTCTCACTAAGTCGCAGAGAGCCTCCCTCAGCAGCCGAGGCCGGCTTCGAACCTGCGCGATCCTCCGGTCTCAGCCTCCCAAGCGCGGGGATTACGCGCGTGCGCCGCCGCGCCCGGCCTGAACTGACTTTTGACAGGCCAGGTGCGGGGCTGTGCCCGCAAAGGCCTCGCCGGGGTGCCCGCGCCGCTCCGCCGGTGACCCCGCTTTACTTCACGGGTCCTGCAGTTCCCTGGTTTCCCACCGCCGCCCGCAGGTGTGTAGGCAAACCTACTCCTTCTTCTGCCCGCTGCACCCCTCTTGGCCTCTCTCCTGCACCCTGGGGCTTTATTGTCCAGGGTCATCCCAGAAAACTCGGAGATTCAATTAAATAATTCCAGTTACGCCGGTGCTCCTACTGCGTGCTTATTGCAAATATTTCCTTCTTCGAGTTCTTAAAAAGAAAGGCGAAGGGAAGAAAACAAACCGTGTTTTCGCTTTCACTGCGCAAGGGGTAATTGATAGGCGCCACCGAGGTCAGAATTTGCATAAGAATTAAGAGCAGTAAATTAATTTAATATTCCGTGCACATCTCCAATTATTCCTGAAGACCTTTGTCTCTGCGGCTGCCAGAGAGGGGATTCAGCTGCTCTTCAGCCAACCAACATGTGTGCGGTTAATAATTTGATAAACAGCTCATACAAATAGTTTCTGAATTATCTGAAGACAGCCCAATGTCTATTCAGTTTGGAAACGGTTTGGCAGGGCCTCCGGAGTCCTCTGAGGGCCTTGGGCCACCGAGGCTCTGACAAATGTCTTCTTATCTTGTAAACATCAGCAGATGATGATGTGTAAAATAAGCCTTTATCATTAATAACCTTAACCCTTAAAACAACAACAACAACACAACCTGGGCCCTCAGGGTGTGGCAGGCCCTGGGTTAGAGACCTGGGGATGTGCAGGCTGGGGTGTGGGGCTGGGCTTAACAGGCTGCAGAAGGGACAGCCTGGCTGTCAGGAGCAACTGGCTTTGGTAGGGGCTATTTCTCTTTAACTCTTGACACTGAACGGCTGGATGTGTGCACAGAAAAGCCTGCAAGGAAGGGGGTTCTTGGGGATTGCTTCCGGAAAGGCACCAAGGTAGCGGGCTAGAGGGAGACCAACTCTCTACCCCATTGCTTCCTGGACCTTTCGCGTTCCCCCTGACATGAGCTATTCCTTAGCCCCAAATAAACCTGAAAACCAGCTCAGCGGCCAGAACACAGGGGTGAGTTATTTTGGCTGGCAGTAGTCCTTCACGGACTTGACCTGGTCCTCCTCTTTGATTATACTGCCCCCCCCCAGTGCCCTCATCCTGAAAGCAGCTCCCCATAGGCACAGGTAGGAGGGAGGCATGTGGAGAGGGCACGCGTAGGACCACCGTGCCATCGTGCATCGAAACGGGCCCAGGTTGAGACACCTTGCGATTGCCATCTCTAATACTAAAGATTCTCTGACTCTGATTATGCCCTTTCATCTTTCTGCCACCCCGGCAGAGCCTGTTCCTGGTAGAAAGTCTGGGAAGGGACCGTTTGATCTTGAATGAGACTTGGGCCTCTCTAATTCGTGCAGCCTGTGCCATAGCTCTGTCTGCGACAAATCGGTATTTGCGCTGGAATTGTTGAGCAGCAGCTTCAATAGAGCAGGATGCCGGTAGAGGCTCTTTATCTCTACACATTCCCACCTGTTTCATGTGTACGTCTCACACATTCAATATCCTGCTTCCTGCTCACAATCTAAGCACTTGAAGCCCCTGAACACTACCCAGAAGTTCCAAGTAGTGTCACAGCAGTAATAGGACTGAGTTTCATCCTTGTACTCTAATGAGCCCGGTAGCACTGAGCTGTAAGGACAGGCAGCCCTCAGGATACAGGCCTAAGCACACAACTTTACAATGAACACAATGTGAGCCTGGGCTCAGTTGAAGAATTACTTTTTCAGAAAAGAAGTCATTGTATCCCACAAACAGGACAATGGTATGTCTACCAGGCACACCCATTTCTATATGTAACATTTTCTTCTTGCATTTCATTACACCCCCCTGTAGAACTATAGCCACTGCAGGGCTTTGCAGACTTTTATATGCATACAAATCATCTCTGTTATTTATTTATGATGGGGGGGTCTCTGTCTGTATCCTTTTATTAATTTCTGACTTTGATTCAGACTTCTCTAGTCTAGAGAGGGATCTGAAAACATTTCTTTTCTTAAATGGAACGTTACCAGTTCTTTGGGGAGCCATTCCAATTCAAACACCCCACATTCAGTTTCTTAATCCGCCGCTCTGGCGTTAACTCATTTTTATGCACACGACCTGCCCCCTTTGGCGCTACCTCATTTATGCTCCATATTTATCTTCTTTACATTTGTTTGACTATTTTTCAAAGCAGTATATGGGCAGGAAATGGCTATTAAACAAGAAGGCAAGGGACTCTGATTATATTTTTTGACTGTAACTAAAACCACAGAATATGAACATTCTGAGAATTTTTTTTTCCTGCTAATGAACCCTCTCCAGAGGCCGTCTGGATACCATTAAAGTTGATGAGTTTGGAAGGATTATCTTGATAAATGCTGGTTTTTATTTTTGGTGATTAGACACATATTTTTAACAGTCTATGGAGACTGAGGTCTACATGTCGGGGGAAGTTTGTTGAGCATAACAAGAAATTATTGAAGGGTGGGTGAGTAGGAGTAAAATGCAAAGTGCCATCTTCCTGTATAGGGCTCAAATCTGAGGAAACTGCCCCTTAGACTCACATGGACTAGAAATATTGGGAATATAGTAAGAGGCCTTCAAAAATCACACAAACCTTGGCAAGTTCCAGCTTATCTGTAAGAGATACATATTTATTTTTTGCAATACTGGGGATTGAACCGAGGGACATCCTACCTTCTAGCTACACCCCCCAGTACTATTTTTTATTCTTTATTTTGAAACAGAGTCTTACTAAGTTGTAGAGGGCCTCACTAAATAGCTGAGGCTGGTTGTGAATTTGCAATCCTCCTGTCTCAGCCTCCAGAGTAATGGAATTACAAGCATGTGCCACCTCGCCTGGCTGACACATACTTTTTATCTTGGTGAAGATTAAAGAATGCCCACGGGAAAGAGTAATGTTTTAAAGACACAGAGCAATCTCTGTAAGGATAAGGGTAATTTTTAAAAAGTACTGGGGCTTTATGCATGAATACTCTACCACTGAGCTATATTCTCAGCCCTAGAATTTAAGAGGTACAAGAAGCTCAGATCCATTAAACAAATTCTTTTTAACACATTCTTCCAATTTGTTTATTTTCATTGCCATTAAAAAGTACAATTTCGCCGGGTGTGGTGAGCATGCTTGTGATCCCAGCATTCGGGAGGCTGACGGGAGGATCGCGGTTCGCGGACAGCCTCAGCTACTTAGCGTCTTTATTTAAAAATAAAGAATAAAACATAGGGCTGGGGTTGTAGCTAGGAGGTGGAAAGCCCCTGAGTTCAATCCCCGGTACTGCAAAAAAAAAAAGTCTCTGATCCCCGTGGGTGTCAGCGAGCTGTGGGTCCTTGGTCCTTCACTCCCTCTCCTTGGCAAGATCACAGCCAGGCAGGCTGAGCCTCACACGCCATACTCAGTGCAGATTTCTAAGGTTTGCAAGCCATCATTCTGTATGAGGCAGTAGAGTTCTTTGGTGAACAGGTGCCATTTAAACATCTGTACCCAGATGCTGAGCAGGCAACCATGGTAGCACATGCCTGCAGTCCCACTACGTGGGAGGTGGAGACAAAAGGACCATGGGTTCAAAGCCAGCAACAGCCACTTAGCAAGGACCTCAGCAACTTAATGAAATTTTTTTTCCAAATAAAAATCAGAAGGGCTGGAGGTACGGCTTGGAGATAGAATGCCTTGAGTTCAACCCTCACTACAAAAAAAAAAAAAAAAAAAAAAAAAAAAAAAAAAAAAAATCTGTACCAAGGAATAACTTGGGCCAGGAGGGAGGCGGCTGCTCTACTTAAAAGGAAAGGTTTGGGGTAACAGGGACTGTGGCCCTCCTGTGCTACTTTGCTTTGGTCAGAAAGTCTAATTCCATTGACCCAACCTGAGAGGAGCCCCAGGGGCATATTCCACTTTGCTGCCACTGCAGTGAGAAAAGGTAGACCCTACAGAACCCCAGAGGCTTCACCATGACGCTCGAGACCCGCTGTGGTCTGGTTAAAGTCAAAGGAAAAAAGGAACAGTGAGCAGAAACATTGCAGGTGCGGGGGCAATTGCCTCATTTCTCTGTGTTAAGGCTCCCGTCTTCCACTTCTCACGAGTTTATTTTCCTCTTTTGGGGCATTTTCCTACCTCCTCTGCTCTGTACTGTGTCCATGTGACTGAGCCCCCATGGCACGCAGCAGGAGGACGTGCAGACTTATCATCATATATGCGAGCTCTTTCTTCCGTCTTGCGGTTTGGGAATGATGCCAATGGAAATTGTCTATTGAGGATGAGTTCCTGGGGCAGAGGCTGCCCTCCCACTCTGGATTGTTCAACGGAGACGAGTACAGTTCCACTTTGATGCTTACAGCACCCAGTCAGAGGAATCTACTTCCCCTCCCTCCCTCCCTCCCTCCCTTCCTCCCTCCCTCCCTCCCTCCCTTCTTTCCTCCCTCCCTCCCTCCCTTCCTCCCTCTCTCTCATCCTTCATTCCTTCCTTCTTCCCTCTCTTCCTTCCTCCCTCTTTTGTGGTACTGGGGATTGAACCCGGGGGCATTCTACCTCTGAGTTACATCCACAGCCCTTTTTTATTTTTTATTTTTTGAAACAGGGTCTTGCTAAATTGCTGAGGCTGGCCTTGAATATGCAATCCTCCTGTCTCAGTCTCCCAAGTTCTGGGATTACAGGCACGGGTCACTGCACCTGGCTGCTAGCTTTATTTTTCTTAACAGTAACATAAAGGGATCTTAGTTTGAGTTTCTCTAAGAGCAAGCAATTCTTCTGGAAGGTAATCCGAGGAAGAACTAATAGGGTTGAGAGCACAGAAGGAAAGGAGGCTGTTGCTGTGCATTATAAAGCAGACCACCGCTGGAGGCCACTGGAATTCAATTCTATGGGGCAAGCTCTGAGAAATAGCGCAGAACACCCGCCTTACAGTGAGTCCATCTGAGCTGGTGTGGGGGGCATTCTGCCTCTGAGCTACACCCCTAGCCTTTTTTATTTTTAATTTTGAAACAGGGTGGCACTAAGTTGCTGAGGCTGGCCTGGTTCCTGCAATCATCCTGTCTCAGTCTGGGATTGCAGGCGAGCACCAGCATGCCAGCTCTGAGCGGGGATGTTTACATGTCAACTCCCCTCCGTCATTAGCCGAGAGTTATCTTTTGCAGGCAAGCATGACTTCCCCAGCACTGTCGCATGGGCAGAGTGAGCTTCCAGGGCCCCATACCCAGAAATCCCCCAGGCAATGAAACGCTGGTGCTTATGGTTGCACATTGAACTGGAACATGCTGGTATACAAGGAGCCAGGGACAGGCCACCAACAGCACCTACTGCAGAGGACACAGGGTAATGGTTGGAGCTCTCCTTTCTATGTGGGCCCAACGTGTCCATGTATTCTTGTGCTTGTTAATGTGAAATGGCTGTGCCAGCCAGATGGTTTACTCAGCGTAGGACTCTCCTAATGCCATACACATCGACTCATTGGATTTACGCTCCCCTCTCTCCTGCGCTGTCCTTGATTCTTACTGTATCACTCACCTTCCGCTGCCTGGTCACCTGCCCACGACTTAGTGGCTTAGAGCACAATGTGCTTTACCACAACTCTGTGGGCCGAGGATTCAGTCAGGACTTGCCGGGCACTTCTCCGTGGAGGGTTAGCTGGCCTTATTCAAGTGGAAATTCCGGGATGGCCGTTCATCTCCCGGGGCCTGAACGCATGTGGCTTTTAATTATTCCATGACCTAGCTTATGCTTCTCATGGCGCAGCTCCGAGAGGGAGAGAGTGGGAACTGCTAGTCCTTTGAAGGCCTGTGCAGCCCCAAATCCACAGAGTCACCTGGTCTCATCCGATTGGCCAGAGCAAATCATAAGGTTGGACCAAGCTCAAGGGGGAGGGGAAATGGGTTCCATCTTGGTAGGAGGTGTTTCATGGCCTGGGAGGGGCTGAGAGTGGCCACACCGGCATGTTGTAGCACGCCTACTCACCTGTCTTTCCACTTATTCAAACCCCAACACACATCTCCATCTTCATGTTGGAAGCCTCTCCCCCCACACGGGCCCCAAGGAGCCTTCTGCTGAGCTCTCCACCCCAACTCCCGGGTCACCTCTTAGCTCACACACTTGCCATTTTGTCCTCGCCCATTTACTGGCTCTTGCGACCCTCTTTGTTGCTTCTCCTTGGCTCTTGGAGGACGGGGAAGGCAGGTTAGAGAGCTTCAGGACATTTCCAACGGCTAGGAGCACGTGGTGGACACCTAATGCCGATCCATGCAAAGATAAAGGACATAGAAGAAAGTGCTGGAGACAGGGTGGCCAGCGTGCGTGTGCCCTGGCGTTAAGGCCCAGGTGAGGAGAGCTCACTTCTAGTACGATTCTCTAGACACCTCAACTACATTTTCTGAAAACCAGATATTTCTGAAATCCTCCCAGCACAAGTGAGACTCAGGTGACACATATATCTCCATGCAGGTGTGTCCATGCATGCGAACGGATGGAACCATCTGGAAGGCTTCCCCTTCCAGGTACCACCCTTGTCCCCACTACATGTGTCAAGAATTGCCTTCTCTGAAAATGCAAGCACTAACTATTGGTGATGTAATTGGGAAGCAGAGACATTAGTAGTAGTAGTAGTAGTAGTAGTAGTAGTAGTAGTAGTAGTAGTAGTAGTGAGGATTGAACCCAGGGACATTCTACCTACAAGCTACAGCCTCCAGCCCTTTCTATTTTTTATTTGAAGCAGCCTCTTCAAGTTGCTGAGGCTGGCGGTAAACCTGTGATCCTCCCGCCTTAGCTTCCCAAGTACTGGGATTACAGATGTTCTGTAAGGCACCCAGCTCAGAGGGTGTAAATTTGAACCTGTGTCTTAGTGCAGATTAACTGACAAGAGTCTTGGTTTTTCTCACAGAAGAAACGGGGTCAGGGAGAATGTGCTGGAAGATGAGAAGTCACTGATGCTGGAGAGAGAGGAAGGGGCATCTCTATGGGCCAGGCATCGCTCCTCATTTCAGGCCAGTGGTCCAGGGTACTGAAAGATGCATCAGCCTGGGCCTTAGAAAGTGGGTACCGTTTTCATGGATAGCAGGGACAAACTGGAACGTGAGGCAAAGGAAGAAGATTCCAGAACCTATCTGTGTGGGTTTTCAGTCATTGGATAGCTGTCCCTTCCCAGAGTCTTTGGAATCCAGTCTCCTGTATAGTGACTGGACTCTGAGTCATTGGGTTTCCAAAGGCCTGTGGGGAAGTGCATCGTTCAGTTTGTTGCTTTTCAGCAGAACCACTAAGAGAACATGGGCAGACAGCTGGGCGAGCAGAAGAGCCACCGTCTCACAAGCCTTGCTCCTGCTCACCGCGGGCCTTTTCTAGACCTACCTGAATGTCTTCTCCCTGCGATCCCCCATCCCATTTTTGTATTAAGTGGCTTGATTTACCCTTCTGGATCAAAATTTTCTTTATTACATCAACCAAAGAAGGCTCACTTCAGACCGCTTTGTGGCGGAGGGTATTAGCTGTGTCAAAGGTGATGGATTTGACGTTTATTATCACAGCTAGCAGCTGTGTGTACACTGATGGCTGCCATGCAGAAAGTGCACCTTTCTGGGCTCTTGGAAGTCCGTGACTGATGCTTTGGTCTAGGGGAGGCAGAGAGAGGGTACGGGTGCCGTGGCCACATCCTGGTTAAATTTTTCCTCTGGCGTTAGCCATGTGACCATGGGCACATTGAAAACTTTTGTTAGTTTGTGAAAAGTTTCCTGGTCTGTAAAAGGGAAATAGCAATACCTAAGTCATAGAAGTAATAAATAAGCAAATGTATGCTAACATTTCTCGAAAGTTCCCTGGCACAAAGTTGTATTTAATAAGTAAATGTTTGCTAAGTTTCTAGAAAGTTTCCTGGTACAGAGTTGTTTCTAATAAATGACTTTTAAAGTAAAGTCCTTTGTTAGTAAGTTATCATCTAAACATTTTTACCACATCTCCATGCTTATAGACTATATGTATGTGTTTACCATTAACTGTGAGAAAATATAACTTGGCCCCTGAGACTTTTATAGATAAGGAAGAGTCCAGAAGTCTAGGCTTATTTGCCATCGAATTAATGGAGGAGAATCTTTTGGTGCCAGTTTGGAGAATCCATGAAAAAGATGATGTGTTAAAGCCCTAACAGAGAAGGGAATTCTTTTTTATGGTTAAAATAACATATGAACTGGTTATAAAAATTGGCAGAAGCTTCTAGATGGAGCTGTCTTTTCTGCCTAGAGCCTTCTACCCACAGTTGCCTATGGACTGGATTCCCACCGCTACGTCCATACAGTCTTCTAAGTCTGTCAAGGCTTACGTCGTTCCCTTTTGGGCAACTCTGAGTTATCAGGAGCCATCCTTTCTGTTATTCTCTGAGTCCCAATCACACTGAGTTTTGCTCCTCAGATGGGAACCTTTGTAAACAGCCCCTCTTGTTCCCTCTTTATCCCTTGACCAAACTTCTCCACGAGCAATCAGATCTCCAGAAATAAATCGCGAGTAATCCTTTTAAGCATCGTTCTCTCTTCCGCAGGCTATTTGTTGGCTGGTGATACTACACGGTTTGCAGCGCCCTTAAGCACTCGGTGGAGAAAACATCTCTACACTGACTCCAATTTAGCTGAAGCGCCCGATGGGAGGCCTTTCTTTGCTCTTTTTAGTCAGAAAGCCAAGATGGAGGGATTTCTAAAAGAATAAAAACTCACTCAGTATCTTTAGAAAACTTTTCTCTGAAAACTGAAAAAGGAAAAGGCAATCCTGCAGAAAATTCACGGAAAGAAAGAGGAACATACCACACAAATCTGGGGACTTGCTGGAAAGGAATATAGATACAGGAGCCACTTTTTTGATGGCACTTGGAGAGGTAAGTGGATCGGCCCCTCTTTTCGTCTTCAGTTAGGATGACACACATGTTTGGCAGAGTCATCAAACCTTCTCCAGCCGGTATTTATAACCAGAAGCGAAAGCTGTCAGTTCTCAGCATTGCCAAAGTGATGTCGGGGGTGGCCGCGGAGGGAGACGTAAATCAGGCCTACTTGCCGACCGCACTCAGTTGCAAACTCTGGCTTTATCTTCGCTTTTTGGGGGTGGAGGGCTTGCACCATGTCTTTACTGAGTTTTTAATCGAGTTGCTATTCACTCTTCCTTTTATGGAGCCATAGAAGTGTCTTGATGAAAGATGAAAATGGTCCTGAGCAGTGGTTTGCAGTGGCTCTGCTCGCATAAAATATGACGGCTCTCCTGTAGGGCCCGTGAGTGAGCGGAGGCGCCGGGAAGGGGGTGCTTCAGGCTCGCGCCGTGCATCCTGATTGCAAATTGTGTGGCTTATTGTGGGTGCCATAAAAAAGTAGGTGTGTGTATGTGAGAGAGGGGGGGGATTTCTTTCTCCCAAATGATTATAAACCTCATGCATAACAAGTAATAGAGCAAGGATGCTCAGATTTCCTGTAACAGAATCACACACACACACACACACACACACACACACACACACACACACACACACATTTAGACACTGACAGGCTAATGGCTACTTTCCCAAAGAGTGGTTAGAAAGAAGTAGTAAATGGGACTGTGTTGATGCCAGGAGAAGACCGGGCAAAGATCAAGATACCCAGCAACATATCGGATAACACATAATTGGCGGGTCACAGCCAAATGAGTGTAGTCACACATCTCCGGGCAGGCCTTTGCCTGCGATAAAGACACTTGTAAACAATTCAGTCCCCGAACATGGCAATAATATGTTGATCCGGCGTGTAATGAGGTGTTCCTGGAATCAATAAGCAGCCATGGAGAGCAGGGAGCGAGGGCAGTGGCTGTCTTTTTTGATGACCTTCCTCACCACAGAGGACCTCATCTCCCCTGAAGAGGACTTTTCTCATTTCGCAGCCAGCTCGGGGCGTCAGAACTTCCATTCGCAGCCAGCAAATAAACCACCAGGCCCTGCATGCTAATGAAACCCAGGCTGTTTTGCACCTTTTCATCCACACATTATGCTCTTGACTCTGGAGAAGGTGGGAATTAGGCCGGACCCCGGTATCAGACTGCCTGATGGCTCGGCTCTGGAAAACTGGTAATTGAAGCTGATGACTGATGCGAGGGAGGCCTGAATTTGGAAATAAACAGTTTCAAGCACTGCATGTCATTTCTAGAGAGACTGCTGAGAGAATGGAAATGAGGTCCCTTTCTTGAATCTAATGCAGTTTCTCAGCGGGAAAAACACCGTCTTTTAGACAACAATGCCAGTCATTAAGATTTAAATGTTCTGGCAATAATAGACAACTGGCCTCCAAACAGCACTTATGGAAATGTCTTTCAACAACCAGATCTGCATTTAATCCCCACCCAAGAAAGGATGTGTGGGAAAGCGGGGCCAAATGCAATCCAGAGTCTATAAATATCATCCGGAAGGAGAGAGAGGAAAACAGTGAAATTGCGGGACAACATGTGACATCTCCCTGGCTGTCAGCACCAGCAGGAGCGGCCGCTCTGTGGAGACAATGGAAGGGCGTTCAGAAGCCTGTGGACAGCCCGGCTCTGGCTGGCCACTACCGCACTGTGGTGTCCGCTCCCAATATCACACCGCCTTTTTTCAAAATGTGGAAATGGCACCAATCTTCTCCCCCCAGATGCAGAAATGATGGGTGGACAGTGACCCCTCAGGTTTAACGAATCTCAAATCTGGACCCCTTCGCTTAGAATTGATGATTTGCTTTTCTCTTAACAATACCAGATTGTCACGAAACCCCAGGCCACACATGGCAGGCTGTTTTAGTCCTGTCTCCCTGGTTTCCTGCGATTAATTGGAAACAGCTTATGCAAAAAGAAGGCCCCCATCACTGAAACACAGGCGTTTGCCTTTTAAGAGGCCTTAAAATCATTTTTACTAGACATCCCTCCAGCCCTGTTCTTCCTGTGCAGGTGGAACACCGTCAGGAGGACGTTATGAGCCCGGTGGAGAGGAGCAGGAGGCCGCTGCTACTCATCACGGTAGGCTGGGAGTGATTCATGAATAACCATCCGTTTGCTCTTTCCACGCTTCTCTTCCCTCGCAGAAGCGAGGTTTTGATATTTCAGGCCTTTTTCAATTTAATGATGACACCCAGGATTCTCACAGGCCGCCTCTGGTTTGTTAGCGACATCAAGGGAAGGAGCCCAACTTGAGAGAAGCCGAAGCTGGGCTCGGGTGTTATTGTCACTTTGGTTTAAAGGGAGCGAGCCTATCTCGCAAAGGATCAACACTGAATTATTTCACCGTTTCAAAAATATAGATAAGTAATGCATTTCTAATAGCGTACTTGTGGATACTAGGTAGATCAATGAATATTCAGTCATTCTTTGCATGAAGTGTATGAAGCTCAATGTAAAATAGGTTAAATCTCAACGCACGCGGGTACAGGCACATGCACACACACACATGGGCACGCACGGAGGCATGCCTGTCCCCCTCTGTGACAATGCAGCTCCATCTTGACTTTATTTCTATGTCTCATGAGATCTCCCACCACATAATGGCTGAAAAAGAGGGAGAAGATTGGGGTCACTAAAATCTGATGATAACTGCAGGCTCTCCCTGAGCATGGAGACACATACACTAGGAGGTCAATATTGATCCAGTGATTCCTTCAGGTTCAGAGCAGCATCGACGCCATTTTGTGTGTCTTGGTCATGGCACACCTAACATAAACCTGTGGCCCAAACATCGACATTATCTCCAGGTAAGAAAGGGGAGACAGAAATGATGTGATTTTAAAAATAAGACCAACACAAGCCACGCGTGGTGGGCACACTTGTCATCCCAGCATTTGGGAGGCTGAGACAGGAGGATCGCGGTTTGCAGCCAGCCTCAGCTACTTCTTGAGGCCCTTTGCAACTCAGTGAGACCCTGTTTCTAAATAAAGAATAAAAAATAGGGCAGGGGGTGAAGCTTGGAAGTATAATGCCCCTGGGTTCCATCAGTAAGTAATAAATAAATAAAATAAAAATAAGACCAACACAAAGTTCAATGGATACTCCAGGGATGATCCCGGTGAAGCCAGGATCGAGCATTTTGTGTTTAAACACTGGTCATATGGTTCTTTTTTGTGTATGTGGTACTGGAGATTGAACTCAGGGACATTCTACCTCCAAGCTACACCCTCAGCCCGATTTTTTTTTTTTTTTTGAAACAGGGTCTCACTAAATAGCTGAGGTTGACCAGAAACCTATGATCGTCCTGTCTCAGCCTCCTAAGTATTGGGATTACATGTGTGTGCCACCATGCCTGGCCCCCCTTCATCACCACCCTCTTCTTCTTCTCCTTCTTCTCCTTCTTCTTCTTCTTCTTCTTCTTCTTCTTCTTCTTCTTCTTCTTCTTCTTCTTCTTCTTCTTCTCCTCCTCCTCCTCCTCCTCCTCCTCCTCCTCCTTCTTCTTCTTCTTCTTCCTCTCTTCTTCCTCCTCCTCCTCCTTCCTCCTCCTCCTCCTCCTCCTCCTCCTTCTTCTTCTTCTTCTTCTTCCTCCTCCTCCTTCTTCCTCTCTTCTTCTTCCTCCTCCTTCTTCCTCTCTTCTTCCTCTTCCTCCTCCTCCTCCTCCTTCTTCTTCTTCTTCCTCCTCCTCCTTCTTCCTCTCTTCTTCTTCTTCCTCCTCCTTCTTCCTCTCTTCTTCCTCTTCCTCCTCCTCCTTCTTCTTCTTCCTCTCTTCTTCCTCTTCTTCCTCTTCCTCCTCCTCCTCCTCCTCCTTCTTCCTCTTCTTCTTCCTCTCCTCCTCCTCCTCCTCCTCCTCCTTCCTCTCTTCTTCCTCTTCTTCCTCCTCCTCCTCCTCCTCCTTCTTCTTCTTCTTCCTCTCTTCCTCCTCCTCTTCCTCCTTCTTCTTCCTCTCTTCTTCCTCTTCTTCCTCCTCCTCCTCCTCACCCTCCTCCTCCTTCTTCTTCTTCTTCCTCTCTTCTTCCTCTTCCTCCTCCTCCTCCTCCTCTCCTTCTCTTTCCCCTTCTCCTTTTTATAAACCCACACTTGTGTGTGTCGATCTTTCAAAGAAGGAAGTTACACAATGCTAGGTGATTTTTATTTTATTTTTTGTGGTATTGGGGATGGAACCCAGGGGTATTCTATTTCTGAGCTACATTCTCAGCCCTATTTTATATTCTTTATTTTGAAACAGGGTCTCACTGAGTTGCAGAGGGCCTCACTAAGTAGCTGAGGCTGGCCGCAAACCATGATCCTCCAGTCTCAGCCTCCGGAACGCTGGGATGACAAGCGTGCCTATCACGCCCGGCGAGCTAGGTAAGTTTTACTTTCTTCTTTTTTGAGCACTGCCTTTTGGGTTACTGTTAGGAGGTTGAAATTGTCCTTACTTAGAACCCCCACTATTCTAAATAAGAATTGCCAGAGCAAGGATTTTCCAGTTTTATTGGCCACAGATGGGGACTTTGGGAGTGATGCAATCCCTTCTGAGTGGCAACTGTTGCCTGGGGAAGATGGAATAACTCCATCTAATTCTAGAGTCAGGGCACTGGCTAGACTTTGGGTTGAAGCCTGGCTGTGCCAACACCAGAAACAAAAGAAAAGCAGAGTTCCATGTCACCAGAGTTCCAGAAGGAGTTGGTATAGGGTGGAAGAGAACAGGCTTTCTGGTACCCGCAGGGCCCTGGGTTCCTGTGGGCGGTGATTTTCTCTACCCACCTCCCTCAGAACCTCGGCGCCATCTCTAAGTTGTCTCATGGTGTTATCCTGACTGCAGTGACTCCAGTCATCTCACAGGAAGGAGGAAGAAGGAGGGATGGGAAAGCAGAAGAGCCAGGGGAGTCAGCAGCCCTTCCTGGAGCTTTGTGAGGAGCGGCTTGGTGAGAGCCTAACCACGGGGACTGTGGCTTTGAGGCTGGACATGTTTGTTGCTCCCACACAATATGGGCTTTTTGTTTTCTTGGACTGGGAATTAAACCCAGGGCTTCGTGCACAGTAGGCAAGCACTCTACCCCTGAGCTAACCCTCAGACAGCGTTTTTACTGAAGAAGAGCAGAACAGATTTTGTGAAATGACTCTCTAGGAAGAGGCTGCTGCCACAAACTCTAAGTGTGTGGATTTAACTAATTACCTATGTCTTAGTTCATTCACTTGTTACGCGGAAAACAAGAAGGGCCATTCCTCACTTCCATAGCAGGGTGGGCTGGGCTTTGCTGGACCTAAACCGTCCATCAAAGGCCCATGTGTTGAATGCTTGGTCCCCAGCCCTGCTGCTCTTGGGAGGAGCTGGAACCCAGGGGAGGCCTGTGCTCCTTGTGGGTGTGCCCTTGAAGGTGACAGGAAGTGGGGGGGGCGGCATAGGTCTGTTTCCTTCCCCTTGCTCTTGCGGGGCGGCCGCCTCCTCAAGTTCCCACCATGATGTGATGCCTCGACACAGGCCCAGAACAGTGGGGCCCACTGGTCATGGGCAGAAACCTCCCAAACTGTGACCTCAAAGAAGCCTGCCTTTCCTCCTCCTCCTCCTCCTCTTCTTCCTCTCCTTCCTCTTCCTCCTCCTCCTCCTCTTCTTCCTCTCCTTCCTCTTCCTCCTCCTCCTCTCCTTCCTCTTCATCCTCCTTCTCTTCTTCATCTTCTTTGTGTTACTGAGTTTGAACCCAGGGCGTCTACCTCCAAGCTACACCCCCAACCCTATTTTACTTTCTGTTTTGAAACAGGGTCTTGCTAAGTTGCTAAGGCCGGCTGTGAACCTGCAATCCTCCTGTCTCCGCCTCCCGAGTGCTGTGGTCATGAGCGTGTGTCACCACACTGGGCAAGCCTTTCTTCTAATTCACAAGCTCATGATCTCAGATGTGTGTGACCCCAGTGGGAAGAAGACTGATGTGGGTGTGAAGATACAGTAACGTGGCCCACGCAAAGTGCCCACTGCGTGTGAAGATACAGTAACATGGCCCACGCAAAGTGCCCACTGCGTGTGAAGATACAGTAACGTGGCCCACGCAAAGTGCCCACTGCGTGCCGTTCCTGGCCTAGAAATGCTAAAATACGGCAATAAAAGCTGACTATAAAAACATACTTAGTCTTACCAGAATCTGGAAAAAACTAAAACACCGAGAGGATATCAATGAAGTCATGGTTCTCTTTATCCAATCGACGGCATTTGAAGTGAACAATGACGTGTGATGCTGGCCCACCTGGAGGCCACGGGCACTCTCACAAATTACCCGGCGAGGTGGAGCCTGGACCATGTTTTTGGAGGGCAATATGGCAGCAGTCCTTCTCGGAATCCACTCTAGGCAAATATTTACGCACATTTACAAAGGGCCCTGCCTGACAGCGGCCCTGAAGCGCTGTGTGTAATGGGAGGCGGGCAGGGCAGGCGACCAGAACACTTCCCAAAAGGAAAGGTTTGGCCACACTGCATCGATGCCTGGCACTATGGAGCAGATCCAGAAAGGGAAGATTCGTGGCATGAAGGGGCGGGGAAAGAAAGCAAAGAAACGACGAGACCCCGCTGAGTGAGAACCAACTGTCTCTCTCTCTCTCGTGTGTGTGTGTGTGTGTGTGTGTGTGTGTGTGTGTGTGTGTGCATGCGCGCATGCAAACATAGTGTACATGCATGTGTAATGTATCCACACATAGATACAGGCAGGCAGAAAGATAGATAGATGGACAGATAGATAGAGGTTGTAATTGCAGAGCTGATGATCTGGGAAGGCATTTACCACAGGCTAAGAATCTTCAGCATCTTAAAATACGTTTGGATTTTCTGTTTTGTAGTAGTTACCTCCACTGGGGATTGAACTCAGGGGCATTCTACCTCTGAGCTACACTTGCAGCCCTATTTTATTTTTTATTTTGAAATAGGGTCTCACTAAGTTGCGGAAGGTCTCGCTAAAGTTGTAGTGCCTGGCTGTGAACCCGTGATCCTCCTGACTCAGGCCCCCCAGTACTGAGGTTATAACCATGCACCACCATATCCAACTTCCAAAGTGCTATTTAATGTGATCTCTTGCCAGTTCTTAATTTTTTTCTGTTCATATTTTCTACCAAATTTGTTATATTGAATGAGGACTTGGTTCATGTACGCCCTTTCCACCTCTTCCCTGCCTATGTTTTCATCTATGTAGGTAGATGTTTTGTATTTTCTTGCTGGCTGCCTCTTTTAAACTTTTCCTAATATAAGCCATTCTGCATGTATTGCTGCTACTGTAAGTTAAAAAATGCTTTATGTTATGAGGCCAGACACTGACATGTCACTTCCCTGGATGTAGATATTATTTCCTGTTTGGATGTAAACATATTTCCCCATCTTTGAGCCAATCTGCATCACTTAATCCACATTCAATGAAAGGAAATAAAAAGCTGGGCACGGTTGTGCACACTTCCAGTGCTTTGGAGGCTGAGACAGGAGGATCGCAGGTTTGAGACCATCTTTGTCAATTTAGTGAAACTCAAAGCAACTTAGTGAGACTGTTTCTAAGAAATAAAGGGGGTTGGAGATGTAGCTCAGAGTTAGAACACCCCTGGGTTCAATCCACAGTATCCTTCCCCTCAAAAACTGTAAAGGGACAGAAAACTAAAACCTACATGAGAATCCTTGTGTGTAGGAGAAGGAAGCCTCATCAAATATTAAACCACACACATGTCCATGTACACCTACACATACACACAAGTGCACAAAGCTGAACTCAACACCTGAGTCTTCCTGTTATCACAATGACAAGCTTGAGAGGCTCTGAAATCCTTCCTGGATTCCAGGTAAGTGCCCCAGATAGTTAGGTAGCAAATGATCTTCAAAGAAGATAGCCTTCTAACAGTGTTTGCATTGATTCCATTATTTCCAAAGACTGATTGATGCCAGGAAGAACAAAGAGAGAAGGCAAGAGCCCTTGTCTTTGATTGGCCCCTCGTCCTGTGTTGTGGAGGGAGGACACAATATTGGACCAATCCCAGGGATGTTAGGGAATTGTAGACATCCCCCCTTGGTACTGGGATAAGAGCTGGAGCTTTCCGAGAGATTGGCAGGTGGGGTAAGAAGAAACTTCATCATGGGGTTACGGTCCAACGTTCTGTCTTCTGGGTGTGGATTTTTTTTGTGTGTGTGGTACTGGGGTTACTGGAAACCATTCTACCTCTGGGCTACACTCCCAGACCTATTTTTTTAAAATATTTTTAATTTTTATTTGGAAACAGGGTCTCTTAAGCCAGCAAGGCTGACTTCAAACCTGTGCGATCCTCCTGTCTCCACCTCCCAAGCGTGGGGATTACAAGCGTGCGCCACCACGCCGGGCAGCTGGGTGTGGATCTTTACAGCATTGGTGGGCTAAGCAGCTTTAGTGGGGGTAAGCATTCACTCTACCTCGGGAAGCCCAGGATTCAGTTCTTATCACTACAAACAAAAACCCAAACACCAAACCAAACACAAGAAAGGGTTAGAGACCACGAGCTGGTTAGTTTGACCTATCATCAAACCGTTAGGTTGTGAGCATCCCAGCCATGGTGGGACCCAGTGTCCTTCTCAAATTCATGCTGAAGCTCTAGCCCACTGTAGCTCAGAAAGGGAGACTTAAAGGTGATTAAGGTCAGACAAGGCCACAGCGGCAGGCCCTAACCCAACCTGACCAATGTCCTTATGAGAAGAGGAAATTTGGACACACGGAGGTCACCCCAGAGATGCTCCTGCCTAGAGCAAAGGCCACAAAGGAAGCCATCCGCAAGGTGAGAAGAGAGGAGAGGCCTCAAGAGAAACCAGGCCTGCTCATGCCTCCATCTCTGACCAAAAGCCTCCAGATTCCGAGAAACTCACTTCCTCTGGTTAAGCTGCCTGTGTTGGCTGTGCTATTTTGTTATAACCGCACTAGCGAACTAATACAGTGATGCAATATGTAGAGGGGTAAACAAAACTCGGGTAAGCTCTGTGCCACTTAAGAGGTATTCCTCCTCTGGTTTCCTGTTTTAACATCCCACAGGTCCTAAATGTTTGCTTTTTGGAAAACCAACCTAAGGAAAATACAAATCCAATGGGTGTTTTGTCTTATTTGACCTGGCCTTGGGTACAAGTTCTTTTTTGGCTGGCTATCCGGGAGGGTGTGTGTCTTTTCTACTTAGAAGACGGACAGTGAATGAGTCATGCCACGAGCCCACAAAAACACAGATTTAAGGTGCAAAATGAAGCGCCTGTCCCTCTCAGGTGGAGCCTCTTGCCTTCGTCCGTCACAGATACCCAGCCTCCCTGTGACTGCCAAAGTTTGTTAATAAGGTTTGTGTCTATGCTCATACAATCAGAAAATTATGCAGGCCATCTCTCTCCTCCCAGAGAGAACAGGGTGGTCAGCCATTAGCCACGCACACTGATGAGCCACACACACACACAGGAGAATCTCGGGTTTTCAGCCAGCCTCATCAACCTAGTGAGATCCTGTTTCAAAAATAAAGAATAAGAAAGAGGGCTAGTGGGTGGAGCTCAGAGGTAGAGAGCCCCTGGGTTCCATCCCCAGTACAGAAAAACAACAACAACAACAACCAAGTGTTCTAATATAATTGTCCAAAGCTCTGTTAGAGCAGAGTTTTGGAGGTTTATTTTATGGAATAAAGTTTTAGAAGAAATAGCGCAATTAATTGAATATTGTTCATCTAAATTGCTTGGAACCAGAGTGTTTGGGATTTTTATATTTTTTCTATATTTTAAAATATCTACATCTATATATCTTTTTTTTTTTTTTTTTTTTTTGCAGGTCTGGGGATGGAACCCAGGGGCATTTGATCTCTGAGCTACGCCCCCTGCCCTGTTTTTTATTCTTTATTTTGAAACTGGGTCTCACTGAGTTGTAGAGGGCCTCACTAAATATCTGAGGCTGTCCACAAACCACGATCCTCTGGTCTCAGCCTCCCGAATGCTGGGATTACAAGCGGGTGGGTATCTATCTATCTATCTATCTATCTATCTATCTATCTATCTTAGGGATGGGACCCAGATCTAAATTCTTAAGTCGTTTATGTTTAAATACACTGGGTACACATACACTCAAGGTAATTTTTCTGTGTGTGATCCTGGGGATTAAACCCAGGAACATCCTACCTCTGAGCTACACCCTTAGCCCTTTTTTAATTTTTGTTTTGAAACAGGGTCTTGCTAGGTTGCTGAGGGTCCCACTGAGTTGCTGAGGCTGACTTAGCACCTGCGATCCTACTGCTCAGCCTCCCGAGTGCTGGGATTCCACGTGTGCACCCTACGCCAGCTTCAAGGTCATTTGAAACGGTCCTGATGCTCTGCGTGTTGACTGTGACCTGTCCCAGGAGGCCAGGGGGTCGCTTCCACTTGTGGTGTCATGCCAGCGCTTAAAGAGTCTAGAATTCTGGGATATTTTGGATTAAGGATGCTCCACCTATGTAAGGCCTTCAGCTTCCTGTAACAAATAAAAGTTGGTTATAAAGTAGATTCACATGACCACATTTATCACATCCTGAGTCAGAATAGATTGCCTACCTGCCTGCCCTCCTTCCCCTTCCCTTCTCCTTCCTTCTCTTTCTTCTTTCCCTTCTCCTTCCTTCCTTCCCTTTTCCTTCCTTCCTTTTTTCCTTCTTTCATTTCTTTCATTCTTTCTTTCTTTCCTTTTCCTTCCTTCCTTCTTCTTTCTTTTTCTTCTCTCCTTCCTTCCTTTGGACATTCTACCTTCAAGTCACACCTCTAGTCCTTTATTTTTTTTATTTTGAAACAGGGCCTTGCTAAGTTTCTGAGGGTCTCAACCTTACTATCCTCCTGTCTCAGCTTCCCCAGCACTGGGTTTACAGGTGTGCACTACCACTTCTGGCTAGATTTTAACATTTGCAGCGGATGCTGGGATGGCTCGCCTTGTCCCTCTGCAGCCACCGAGCTCACCTGCAGCTGCAGGGCACAGTTCTCATAGATCTTGTAAACCTTCCACCTAAAGCACCTTCATCTTTCTGCTGTCCTTCTCCATTTTCCTCCATAGACCCCGTGACCTTGACCAATACCCAAGTTGAGCAGCCTGCAAATGCCAAGGCTTTAACACCTCAGAGGTGAGCCTCTGCTGAAGGGGTGGGAGTGGGAGTCTGTGAATAGAGTCCTCATCTCCGCACCCCTGGGTGGGACAATTCTCTGTCTCTCTGTCACTCTGTCTCTCTCTGTCTTTCTCTCTCCCTCTCTCCCTCTCTCTCTCTCTCTCTCTCTCTCTCTCTCTCTCTCTCTCTCTCTCTCTCTCTCTCTCTCTCTTGCTGTACTGAGGACTGAACGCAGGGGCATTCTACTTTTTTTTTTTTTTTTGGTGGTACTGGGGTTCCTGGAAGCCCTTCTACCTCCGGGCTACACTCCCAGACCTATTTTATATTTTTGAAACAGGGTCTCTTACGCCAGCGTGGCTGGCTTCAAACCTGCACGATCCTCCTGTCTCCGCCTCCCAAGCGCAGGGATTACAAGCGTGCACCACCACGCCCGGCGGCATTCTACTTTTGAGCTATGCCCCCCCCACAACTCTTTTTTATTTTGAAACAAGGTCTCACTAAACTGCTCAGGCTGGCCTTGAATCTGTGATCCTCCTGCCTCAACCTCCCAAGTACTGAGATTACAAGTTTGCACCACAGTGCCTGGCTGTGGCCAGTCTTTTTCTGGCCTTGAGTCCTGGTAAGCTGTACTGACACGAGCCCTCATCTCAGAAACTATTTCTAGAGAAACAGCCTAGGACAGAGCATAGAAAAAGTTTCCTGAGAGCCGGGCGAGGTGGCGCACGCTTGTCATCCCAGCATTCGGGAGGCTGAGACAGGAGGATCACACTTGGTGGCCAGCCTCAGGTCCTTAGTGAGGCCCCTTGCAACTCAGTGAGACCCTGCTTCAAAATAAAGAATAAAACATAGGGCTTGGGATGTCACTTGGAGGAAGAATGCCCCTGAGTTCCATCCATAGTACCACAAAACAAATAAATATTAAAAATAAATAAAAATCCCCTGAAAGGTAAATCTGCAAGATTAGCTTCAATTGGAAACAACTTAATCAGCCTTATCTGGGTGTGGTGGTGCACACCTCTGAACCTGTAATCTCAGTACTTGGGAGGCTGAGACAGGAGGGTCACAGGTTCGAGGCCAGTGTACAGTAATTTAGTGAGATGCTGTTTCAAAATAAAAGGTAAAATAGGGCTGAGGGGGTATAGCTCAAGGGTAAAATGTGGCTGAGTTCAACCCCTAGTACCACACCAAGAGGTTCCTTTCAAAACCAGCTGAGACTCTAAAGATTACATTGTGGTGCGCGCATACACATGCACACATACATGCGTGCACACACACACACACACACACACACACACACACACACATGCACACACACTTGCTTTCTGGAAGAGATTCTGTGTGGAACTACCCCTGGGGCCCCAAACTCTAGCCCACAAGTCCTTGTAGCATTGTACCTGTTTGTCTGGATGTCCCTGGGTCCCCAAGGAGAATTCCCCTCTGGCTTAGACTGATGTGGTCTTTCCTTTGTGTCTATCAATGACAGATTAAAAACTACAGGGCACCTATATCGAATATGGACAAACTTTTTCTTTGTCATTATTCCCTAAATACAGTACGACAGCTATTTGCATAGCATTCATGTCGGTCGCAGTGACGACTCTTACACGATCTTCCTCAAGCAGTTTTATTACCCCAGCTTCTTGTACAGTTCCCGTAGATCTTCTCCCCCTCTCCCCAGAAATCCTCCCCTTATATAGAGCCCAACAGCCAATCAGCAGACCGTTCACGTGTACAACTCAGGGGCACAGCCAGTCCATTGGCTGTTGCCCTATGGCATGCGGTGTTCCCATGTATCTCATGCTCTTGTCGTCACTTCCTGAAAGTTGTTTACCACCTAAGCGCTCTGGGGAATTTCCGCTCAGCGCCATCTTAGCTCTCGGACTTACTGGCTGATGGGCGGGGCCCGTCACAGTTCCCCCTTTTTTGTTTTTCCAGACAGGAGAGGACAGAGGACTCAACCCCTGTATGTTTGGAAGGGGCTTCTAGGCCCACCACTTTTGCCAGGGACGGGACAAGAATCAGTGGCAACCCGTATGCAGTTGAGCATGCCCTCCTCGGGATGCACCCTCCCGGGGTCCCGAGTGCAGTCCTGGCTGGCATCCTGTCATTAAGACTTTCCCATCGCCGCAAGCCATATTTGAGGGGATTGTCCCAACTCCATGGCTGCAAATGCCTGAGCTATGAGCACTTGATCTGTAGCGCGCTGACGGATTAGTTTTCTAAGACAGTAGAGACATAAGATACACAGTAAGACCAGACAGAGACCAAGAGCACCCAGTCCAGCCCACTCTTTTAAATGACGAGCTGCTTGTTGGATCCAGGACATCAAGGTGCGGGCCATCACCGGGTCAACTCGAGTAGTATTGGTTTTGATGATCTCCAACCGCAACTGTTTTGTCAAATTGTCAAATTTCGATGACCAGTTATCTGTAAGATATGCAGAAAGCTCGCGAGAAAGATTAGCGGCAATAGACGCGTTATCATAGGGAATTCCGGTTAGACACAGAGCCGTGGAATGCCACTCACAGCCAAGCTGTGCCAACCGCCATAGCACATCAATTTGTTCTTGTATTAAATCAACTATTTGATTTAATATCATTATAAACAAGTAGTATTGGAACAAGACAAGGAATCATTTTGCAATGTACCATTAGACATAAGAAACAGGAAAGGTGAAACAAGACACACTAGAGTGGAACCAAATGTAATATTTAGGCCTGAGCGATTAAAGGAAGCATGATCCTCAAACGTCTCAGAAGTGTTCCATATTATTTTAGTATGGCCCAGGGAACCACCATCAATCATGGCAAGGGGAGCTAAATCCGTGCAACTGCCATTTATCCCACAAAGAAGCCACAGATCAAATGGGTTAGAATGAAAGGCCATGGTCGGGCTCTGATAAGTAAAATTATAACCTGCAAAAGTAGAATTTGCTCCTGTGCCAATTTTAGGGGAAAAGGTAAAAAGATTAGTAGTCCACTGTGTAAGCCTAGATTGGCATCCAGTTCAGGGTGGAGAGATTGTTTTGTCAAAACGAGAGCCTTGGCAGCGAGGGGCCCAATATGGCTGCCTTGACGGTCTAAGACGGGTAGAATTTATTTTGTTAGAAAAATTAATGGGCCAAAAGTCTTCTATTCAAAAAGGAGGTAGAATTAGCTATACCATTGGTAACATTCGGTCTAGATAGCCAAGCAGCAGTTTAATTATACAAGCTAATGCAAGGAGGGGGACCAACATCAAGCAGGGAACGATTATGAATCAAGGAAAAGCGATCAAGAGAGCGCTTAGGTGGTGAATAAGCGGGGAAAAACTTGAGCAGAATGACTCAAAGGCAATGGAAAAGGAAAAGCAGTCAGAAGCCCCCATTGTGGATCACTTCCTATCCTTGGAATCCACAGTATCATGGTCCCCAGAAGAATCAGTCGATGGCTCATCATCCTTTTGTTTCACCAGACGAGTCAGCCGCTCCGGAACCCAGACAGAATCGGCGCCGTCCTGTGGAAACACACAAACAGAGCCTCTGGCCCATGTGAGCACTGGGTCAGGTCCCCTCCATTGCCCTGTGAGGGCATCCTTCCAACGCACGAAACCCTGGCTTGTACCCGAGGGGGCAAAATGACGATCGGCAGCAGTCTTGCCATTGACATCTAATTGCAAAAAATTCAAAGTAAAAAGGGCTAAGGATAGGCGCTGCTTCGGTTTCATATTGGTTCCAATTCCCTCTTTTTGTTTTATCAAGCATTCTTTAAGAGTACGATGGGCGCGTTCCACAATACCCTGTCCCTGAGGGTTGTACGGAAGGCCATGCTTTAGAGTTATTCCCATCTGTGAACAAAAGGATGTGAATTTTTGGGAAGTATAAGCTGGGCCATTATCAGTTTTTATTTCTTTAGGCATATTCCATGCTGCCCAGGCCTCAAGGCAATGATTGACAACGTCATGTGCCTTTTCCCCGGCATGAGCAGATGCATGAATAATTCCAGAGACGGTATCTATGGAAACATGGATATATTTCAATTTTCCAAATTCAGATATGTGAGTTACATCCATTTGCCAGAGATGTAGAGGGAGCAAGCCTCGTGGGCAAATGCCCACATGTGGGGGGTGTAAAAAAGGGGCACAGGCATTACAGGTTTTTACAATTTCCCGAGCCTGATGTCGAGGGATTTTAAATCGCTGTTGTAATGTTTTAGAATTTATATGATATTGACGGTGAAATGCCTGTGCCTGTTGCATTTGAGTAAGAGAAAAAATCATATGTATCTTGGTGAGTTTATCTACTAGATCATTTCCATATGTAATAGGGCCAGGTAATCCAGTATGTGCCCTAACGTGCTGGATAAAGAATGGTGTCTTTCTTAAATGTATATAAATCTGGATTTGGCTAGCCATAGAATGAATAGGAGTATGTAAAGAGAGTTGACCCGCGCATTCAAGCGATCTAACCAGATTAACCACATATTGTGAATCTGATAATAAATTGAAAGGAGAAGAAACTCTCTTAAAAATTTCTAAAACAATATTTAATTCAACCAGTTGTGGAGAGGTATGTGAATATTGGATGACAACGGGATTGCTTCCCTCTATTAGGTAGGCCCCCACACCAGTTTTGGATCCATCAGTAAAAATGTTAATTGCATTAGCCACAGGTTTGTTTTTAGTGACCAATGGGAAAATGAGAGGATGTTCCAGAACAAAATGTAACAATGGATCTTTAGGAAGATGATTGTCTATTTCACCACTGAAAGAGCACATAAGTATAGCCCAATCATCAATAGTGGCTACCAGCGTTTGTACTTGCAGAGCAGTGTACGGTACCACCAACTTATCAGGCGTTCTGCCAAAATGTTGGATGCACTGCTGAATGGCTTTAAGGGCAAGGCTTGCTACACTGATGGGATAATATTCAACTACCTTTTGAGGGGAGACTTTGGGGTGAATCCAAAGAAGGGGTCCTTGTTGCCAAAGAACACTAGTAGGCTGTTTTTCAGTGGCCAGGATACAAGCCCATAATGGCTGTCCAGGGGTCACTCGACGGAGAGACGCTTTCGTAAGTGCTTGTTCTACTAATTGTAACGCATTGCGGGCCTCATCGGTAAGGACGTGAGGAGAATCTAATTGAGGATTGCCTACTAGTAGATTATATAAAGGTTTCAAGGCATGGTTAGGAATTTGTAAAAAGGGTCGAACCCAATTAATGTCTCCCAACAGTTTTTGGAAATCATTGAGGGTTTTTAATTGATCAGTGCGGATGATTAATTTTTGAGGCAGGACTGCATGGGGGAGAACAATGTTGCCAAGAAAGTGTATATTTTCTCCTCTTTGTACCTTTTCTGGGGCGATGAATAATTGATGAGTTTCCAAAATCTTTACAAGGTGACAATAAGCCTCCTCAAGTATGGAGGGATTTTTTGTGGTCAACAAAATGTCATCCATATAATGAATACACCGAATTTCTGGAAATTTGGTTTTTACGGGCTCAAGAGCACTATTTACATATAATTGGCAGAGGGTAGGGCTATTGGCCATTCCTTGTGGGAGGACCACCCATTCATATCTACTGTCAATTTCCTCTTGATTAATAGAGAGAACAGTAAAAGCAAAACGAGGAGTATCCGCAGGATTTAAAGGGATGGAGAAAAAACAATCTTTTATGTCTATGCTGATAAGTGGCCACTCCTTCGGGATAGCAGAGAGGAGTGGAAGCCCTCGTTGAACTGGCCCCATAATCTGCATTTGGCTATTTAT
Source organism: Muscardinus avellanarius (assembly GCF_963383645.1). Lineage (NCBI taxonomy): Eukaryota > Metazoa > Chordata > Mammalia > Rodentia > Gliridae > Muscardinus > Muscardinus avellanarius. The sequence goes on from NC_137809.1 coordinate 6,776,474, forward strand.
GGCTCGGAGGTCGTGTAATAACCTCCATTTTCCAGATTTTTTCTTTATCACAAAAATCGGGGTATTCCAAGGAGAGGTGGATGGCCGGATATGGCCTAACTGTAATTGTTCTTGTACTAATTTCCTTGTTGCTTCAAGCTTTTCACGGGAGAGAGGCCACTGAGGAACCCATACTGGATCTCCCGTCTTCCAGGTAATGGGAATTGCCTCCTCAGTGGCTACTGCACAAAACCCAGTCCCCCGCGATCACTCTTTTCTTTAGTAGGAATTGGGCTTTTACATCCCTGGAGGTGTTTTCCCAGCCCGTAGGAAGGGTGGTAGCCCTGGCGAAGGAGAATATTATGGGCTTGGGGGAAATAAGATGTATTTTGTAAGGAATATCCCATGTCCACTAATAAGTCTCTTCCCCAGAGGGAAACTGGCAGCTCCAGCACATAGGGTTCAAACTGCCCCTTATGTCCCTCCTGATCTTTCCAATGTAGAGCCATAGCACTGAGGTCAGGGGTTTTAGCATAACCCAAACCTCTAAGTTCTCCGGCAGCCTTTTAAGTGGGCCATGAAGATGAACAGTCTTTACGGGCAATGACACTTTTATCTGCCCCAGTATCTAAAAGTCCTAGGATTTGCTTGCCTTCCACGTCCAAGGTTATCAAGGGACGAGTTCCCATATCAAAGGCAAGAGATATTAACTCATTTCCTGAAGAACCGAACCCACCACTACCGCGTCGTCCCTTTGCTGAAGGAAACATACCATGTAGACTGGGAAGCAAAAGTAACTGTGCCACTCTATCCCCAGGGGAGATGGCAACGATACCCCGGGGCGCTGAAACCATCACTTTGATAATTCCAGTATAATCCTCATCTATAACCCCCGGATGGACTACAAGTCCTTTCATGGTAGAGGAAGACCTTCCAAAAAGTAAGCCAACAGAGTTAGGTGGCAAAGGACCTTGAAAATCTGTTTCAATAATTTGAACTCCCATTTGTGGCGTTAATACCAGCCTGGAGGTGGCACAGAGGTCCAATCCTGCCAAACCTGGAGTGGCTCGCCGGACTGTCCCGGAGGCTGTAGATTGGGCCACTGAGGTGGCTGTGTCTCCATGGCCCCGTACACCTGAGGGTTCCCATATTTTTGTGGGCCCTGGGAACGGGGGCCCGCCCTCCCGTTTTTTGTCTGAGTATTTGATGATTGCTTTCCATTATAGGGCAAGGGGTTGCCATCGATATCTTTAACCGAACGGCACTCAGAGGTAGGATGCCTTCCTTTTCTACATCGACGACAATACTCAGGAGGAGAAGGATGAGATTGGGACGCCCTACGCTTAGGACAATCTCGTTTTAAGTGTCCTGTCGCTCCACAGGAAAAACAATTGCCATTTTTGGTACTATTTTTACTTTGTTGTCCGGAGGCCTGTATAATGGCTGCAGCAAGTCCTGAATTGGTTAAGGGTCCTCCGAGTTCCCTGCACACCTTCATCCACACCTCTAGGCCTTTATGTTTGTAAGGGGTAATGGCCTGTCTGCATTCTTTAGTGCATTGCTCATAGACCAATTGTTTAATGAGCGGCATGGCCGCGTCAGGATCCCCAAAAATTCTTCCCGCAGCCTCTACTAGACGGGCAACGAAGTCTGAAAAGGGTTCAGTCAATCCTTGGGTAATCTTTGTAAGGTTACCAGATACCTCTCCTTTGTTAGGGAGGGCCTTCCAGGCCTGGGTAGCGAGTCTGTTGATTTGTTCATATACCTGTTGTGGATACCGAAGCTGTTGATTAGCAAATCGTCCTTGGCCCATCAACATGTCTATATCCCAGGCTGGATTTCCTGCTGCTCGATTACGTGCAGCTTGTTCAGTGGCATATTCTATATAATAAGCTTTCCAATCCAAGTATTGGCCAGGATTTAAGGTGGCCCTAACTAAATTTTGCCAGTCTCCTGGGGTCATGGCATAGCGATGTAAACTCTCTATTATTGCTATAGTGAAAGCAGCTGATGACCCATATGTGCGAACTGACTCTGCGAGATGCTTAACTGTTTTAAAGTCCAAAGGCTCATGATAACGATTTCCCCCCTCCTGCGGCTGGAAAACTGGGAAAGCTTGATTTGCTAGAAAAATTCCCGCATTTCTCCACATCTGACTACTAAAAGAGACACCTTCTCCTGCTCCGGGCGCAGAAGGGTTATACGGAGGAGGCGGAATTTCCTCTTTACTCAGTTCAAAAGCTTTCATTTGTTTGCAAATGGCCTCTAGTTCCTCCTCAGAGTCATCCTCCCCCTCTGACTCTGAATCCTCCTCACTGGCCACTTTAGAGGAAGTTGAACGTTCCTCTTTTACACCGTCTAAAGCTGCCTGGCCCTCCTGCACAAATTTTCTAAAGCGCCTTTCTTCCAAACAGGCACGAATCAGCCGACAAAGCGGCCGAGTCCCTCCTGTGACAATACCTTGTTCTTCAGCGCGTTCTACGTCTCTTCCCAATTTATCCCAGCTTGCTAAAGAAAGATTCCCTGATACTGTAAACCATGGCGCTACCCTATCTATTTGTTCGAGAAAATCTTGTATTGTCTTGTCCCTAAGCTTTAGGCCTCTACTTTTCAACAAAGCTTTCAATGCTTTATGCAATGGGTGAGATGGACTATTTCCCATCTTGTCGAATCAGGACCAGCCCGATTCTCTAACTTGCTTACACTGAAAAATATCCTCCTTAATGGAGCCCCCTGTTGATGGAGGAAAATAACCCTCCGTAAACGGAGCCTCCTCCTCCCTTTTCGGAGTCAAGGAGTACTTACCAGCCAGCTGCCCTGGACTGCCGAGGTTCTGATCAAAGCGAAGGTCCCCATACGGGCCACCACTTGTCGGTCGCAGTGACGACTCTTACACGATCTTCCTCAAGCAGTTTTATTACCCCAGCTTCTTGTACAGTTCCCGTAGATCTTCTCCCCCTCTCCCCAGAAATCCTCCCCTTATATAGAGCCCAACAGCCAATCAGTAGACCGTTCACGTGTACAACTCATGGGCACAGCCAGTCCATTGGCTGTTGCCCTATGGCATGCGGTGTTCCCGTGTATCTCATGCTCTTGTCGTCACTTCCTGAAAGTTGTTTACCACCTAAGCGCTCTGGGGAATTTCCGCTCAGCGCCATCTTAGCTCTCGGACTTACTGGCTGATGGGCGGGGCCCGTCACACGTTCACACTGTCTGGGAATTATAAATCATCCGGAAGTGATTGAAAGTGTGCAGGAAGACGGGCACATATTGTATGCAAATACTACTCCATTTTAGATAAAAGATTAGGTGTGCATGGCTTTGGTTATCCAAGGGGTTCCTGGAGCCACCCCCATAGATACTGACGGACCACTACAGAGCAGATGACTTTTAGCTAAATACAAACTGGGCGCGAGCTGATGACAAGCAGCCCAGGTCTTTCGGCGTAGCATCTCCGAGGACGAAGGAACGTTCGCGTAACGTGGGAGCGAACATGTTAAAACGATCCGACTGGATTAAGGGTCTCCGGCCTGCAAGCTCGCCAGCAACAGCCACTGTCTTTCCTTTGTCTCAGAATGCCCCCAGCTGGCAGTCAGAGCTCACAATTTGCTTTCAAATATCTCTGCCCAGCCCGGACATAGGTCCTGGTGTTAAAAGGGAAACGAGGTACACGGAGATTTCCTCGTGCTGCCAACCCTCCGGGCCAATGACTAATCCTCTCGGGGTGATCTCTGGGCTGTCTCGACACGTGAGGATTAACTGTGCCCGTACAGTTTCCCCTCTGTTTGAGAACAAGCAGTTCATTCACCCCTGGTTCGTCTGGTTGGCGGTGGTCTTTTGCATTTCCCACTGCCTCCATCTCTCCCCCACCCTCTGGGCCTCAGAGGAAGGGACAGAAATTACGGCCACGGTCCCAGTGGCTGCTCTCTCTCAGTCTGACTGGTTCTGCTGGTGGGCCTGTCATGAGCTGGGGATGATCTTCATTCTGCATTAGGGAAGGTGGGAGAGGAGCCTGGTACGGGGCACCCTGCCCACGTTCCCTTGGCCTGCCCCAGAGGCGGCCTGCACACACTCCTCTCAGTGTTGGGCCTTGGATTGGAGTGGTCCCCAAAGCAGGGACCCCAAACATCAGGACTCAGCAGCGGGGCTTCAGGCAGCGACTGGACCGGTCCTCAGGGTTCTGGCCTGGACCAGGGCTCAAGCTCACGGGTGGGCCTCCACCCTAAGGAGCCTCTCTAAATTTAGTCGCTCTCCCAAGGCCCACCTGTAAACATCACTGTTAGATTAAGCTTCTATTTCCTTAATACTGCAAAGTGGGGACCGAATGCCAACGCACGAAGCCTTGGTGACACAAACTCTATTAATGCATACCAGCCACCTTGACCAAAGGACACGTAAAACCCCTGGAGGAGCAAGGCTACTTCTCACTCTCACAGAGAAGCTGTGGGACAGTACAGGTGGCTTTGAGTTTGAGGACATTGACTTGTTTAACTAATAAGCATATGTTATTGCAAGGTAAATAACGTGTAATCTTTTGTGCAGTTTCTACTACAACTGAGTATATGTAATCACCCACGCGCTGCAGTACATAGACTCAAGAGGAGTATTTGCATATGGCTACAAGAAGACAGTCAAGACTCATATTTCTCCTTTGTAAAATACACCACAAAGTGAGTCATCAAATCAGTGTGGTGTGATATGAAGACAGACATATAGACCAATGAACCAGTGTTGAGAGCCCAGAGGTGGAGCCCTATGTCTGTTGTCAACCGACTTTACCAAGGGTGCCAAGACCATTCAGGGCGAAGGTTAGCCTTTTAACAAATTCAGCGACAATTGACTAGCCACACTCAGAAGACCGAAGTTGGGCCGGGCGCGGTGGCGCACGCTTGTAATCCCTGCGCTTGGGAGACAGAGACAGGAGGATCGCACAGGTTCGAAGCCAGCCTCAGCTACTCAGTGAGACCCTGTTTCCAAATAAAGTATAAAATAGGTTTGGGACTATAGCCCAGAGGTAAAAGGCCCTGGTTTCAACCTCAGTACCACAATAAACAAACAAACAAACAAAAGACCCAAATGTAAGTACTAAAACTCTAGAATTCTTAAGGGTAACAGATTCATGGCCTCAGACTTTGCAATATTTATTTATATATGACACCAAGATCACACTTTGGGATATAGTCTGGCAGTTTCTGAATAAGTTAACACAGAATTAACATATGATGAGCAATTTTATGAAAGCATGTGCCCGCATCTAAGCTTGCGCAGTATACATGTGGTCATAGCAGCATTACTCACAATAGTCAAAATGCAAGAACAACCCAAGAGTTTATCTCCTAATAAATGGCTAACCCAAATGCAGTCTGTCCACACAATGGAATATTAGCTGGCCATAAAAAAACCTGATTCAAGCCGGGCGTGGTGGTGCACGCTTGTAATTCCTGCGCTTGGGAGGTGGAGACAGGAGGATCGCACTGGTTTGGAGCCAGCCTTGCTGGGTTAAGAGACCCTGTTTTCAAATAAAAACATAAAATAGGTCTGGGAGTGTAGCCCGGAGGTAGAAGGGTTTCCAGGAACCCAAGTACCACCAAATAATAATAAAAAAAAAAACCTGATACATACCACAACCTGGATGAACCTTGAACATGTGAGACTAGCTGGGCATGGTGGCACACACCTGGAATCCCAGTACTTGGGAGGCTGAGACAGGAGGATATAGGTTCAAAGCTAGCCTCAGGAACATAGTGAGGCCCTCAGCAACTTAGTGATACCCTGTTTCAAATAAAAAAATAAAATAAAGCCGGGTGTGGTGGCTTATGCTTGTAATCCTCCCAGCATTCAAGAGGCTGAGACTGAAGGATTGCAGATTTGTGACCAGCCTCAGCTACTTAGTGAGGCCCTCTGAAACTTAGTGAGACCCTGTTTCAAAAATAAAGAATAAAATAATAGGGCTGGGGGTGTAGCTCAGAGGTAGAATGTCCCTGGGTTCTATCCCCAGACCCACAAAATAAATAAATAAATACATAAATACATAAATAAATACATAATAAATAAATAAAAATAGGGCTGGGGATATGTCTTAGAGACAGAATGCCCCTGGGTTCACACACACACACACACACACACACACACACACACACACACACACACTCACACACAAAATTAAAAAAAGGAAAAGAAAAAACAGAAACATTGAACAAAGTAAAAGAAACCAGGCACAAAATACCATATATATGATTCCACATATATAAATGTCCAGAGTAGGCAAATCCAGAGACAAAAAGTCGCTGTGTCGTTGATGAGACAGGGGTGTACATGAGGGGGAGAGCTAAGGGCGCAGGAATCCTTTCTTTTTCTTTTTCAGATGAGTTCTTGCTGTTTCCCAGGAGCGGGTGGAGCTCACAGTCCTCAGCCTGAGCCTTTCACCTCAGTGGATCGCAGAGCAGAGCACGCGCCCTGTGTATTTTTTCTTTTTTTCTTTTTTTTTGGTGGTACTGGGGTTCCTGGAAGCCCTTCTACCTCCGGGCTATACTCCCAGACCTATTTTATACTTTTTTAAAATTTGGAAACAGGGTCTCTTAAAACAGTGAGGCTGGCTTCAAACCTGTGCGACCCTCCTGTCTCCGCCTCCCAAGTGCGGGGATTACAAGCGTGCGCCACCACGCGCGGCTTACGTTTTCTTTTTGAGGATGAAAATGTTCTAAGATCGACTGTGGTAATGAGTGGACATATCTATGAATATACTAAAAATTTAAATGTGTGCATTGCATGTTAACAAAAATCTCAATAAAGCTCTTAGCAAAGAGACTATGCATAGCACTTCCTTTGTAACAGCTACAAATGAGAAACACACCAAGCCACTCTGGGCAGTGTCATAAGTATCATATTTATATAGCATCTCATATCATAATTGTATAATTCAACTGAATCCTGCTTAACCATAAGAAGAAATGCACCATGGTTGCCGGCCATGTTATGGACACTTTTACTGGGTATTCTGTTAGAAGCAAGCCGTATGCCAAGGCGTGCACACTGTAAGAATCTTTTATATGACTATCCTAGGAGTTCTGGAACCACCCAGGTCCTGCTCCCCAGGATGGAAGCACCCATTGCCGCGGGCCCAAGAGTGCTCAGAGCTGGCTGACGGGCTGAGTCTGCCTTCTCTGCTGTCGGCCTTGTTGAGAAGAGCCACCTTGCCCAGGCAGCAAGGTTGGGGTGGGGTACACAGCTTGCCTCATTACTCCAGCATGGACCCCCAGCCATCCCAGCTCTGAGGTTCCTGTAGGACAGATCCCCCAAGGCCTGGTGACCTCATCCTACTTAGCTCCTCCTCCTCCTTTCATCCCCTCACAGGTGTTGATACAGAGTACTTCCTTAAAAACATCCTGAATGGAGCCAGGCATGGCCGTGCAGGCCTGTAATCCCAGTCTGTGGGAGGCTGAGACAGGAGGATCACAGTTTTGTTTGGTTTGGGTTTTGTGGTGCTGGGGATTGAATCCAGGGGCATTCTACCTCCGAGCTACATCTCCAGTCCTTTTTTTTTTTTTTTGGAAACAGGGTCTCATTAAGTTGCAGAGGGTCTCAATAAGTAGCTGAGACTGGCTGCTGGCTGCGAACCTGTGATCCTCCTGTCTCAGCCTCCCAAGGACTGGGATTACAGGCGTGTGCCACCACATCCAGTTTAGAATCACAGGTTTGAAGCCAGCCTCAGCAACATAGCAAGACCCTGTTTTAAAATAAAAATTAGAAAGAAAAATAAAAAATAGCTCAGAGATAGAATGCTCCTGGGTTCCATTTCTAGTACCAGAAAACAAACAGACATCAACAGTTTCCTGCACACACTCTCCATCGCTTTCCGGAGAGACTGACCTGCAACAAGGAGGTTCAAGGCTAAGCAAAGCGAAGTGTCCGGCTGCCTGGGACAGAGGGCAGTGGCAAGTAGGGACTGTCTGGGTCCAGATGCTACGCCCTTTGTCTCAGTCCTTCGTGAGCTGCACCAGCCACGCTGTGCATCACCTGCTGGGCGGCAGCTGGGTAGGCAATCCCTTTACATCCTTGGGCTGGGCAAGCTACAGTGCCAGGCCAGGCAGCCTCCCAGTCCCAACCAAGCCCATGAGCACTGCTCTAAGTCCCATCTGCTCACCTGTAAAGCAAGGACTCAAACACGATGCTTTCTTCTTTTGAGATAGCCTTATGGTTTTGTTTTGCAAAGAAAACTGCAAACTCGGTATAAAAGAAAGAAACAGAAGAGGAAAATACAGCAAGGGAATAAAGCGTTTTGCTTCCAGGGTGACCACCACAGACCGCCTGGCGCAGATCCTTCCTGACACTTCTACACGTGGCCGGCACGCCTTCTGAGCCTCCTCTCAGCACCTCGGCCAGTTTACTCCAGTTGTGGCCCTGGCTGCCGGGGTGCAGGCCAGCCGCTTACCTCTTGGCCCAAGACCCCCCATACTGTGGGTGGGGCGCCTGCCACCTCTGCGTCAGGCGCTCAGCTGGAGGTGCACACTCCACGGGGCCGGGTCTAATGGACAAAATGCCCCTCTCTGGCTGTGGTCTGCATGTCCCCTCAAATCCCTGTGTTGAAACTTAATGGTCAGTGGGGAGGTGGCTCACTTTTATAATCTCAGCATTCGGGAGAGTGAGACAGGAAGATCACAGTTCACGGACAGCCTCAGCTACTTAGGCCCTCTGCAACTCAGTGTGACCCTGTTTCAGAATAAAAAAGAGGGCTGGGGTGTAGCTTGGAAGTAGAATGCCCCAGGGTTCCATCCCCAGAACCGCACGCACGCACGCGCGCGTGCACACACACACGAGTTGGGGCTTGTGAGGAGGTTTTCAAGCCTCAGCAGGGAGGGCGGATGGAGTCCTTGCAGTCAGTCTCCTGCTTGCCTTGGTTCATGTTCAAAAATGGTCTCTCTTCTCTCTTATTTTCTTATATTCACATGCAATTAAATGTGTTTGGTTTGCCGAGGTCAGTGGGCGAGTGCCAGGCCACTCCTACCTCCATGCAGGTGTTCGGGCAAGCAGGAGGCTGGGAGCCAGCTCCCCCGAGTCTCGGGCATCCCGCCGCTAAAGTGGGAAAGCAATATGGCGCTTTTTATTAGTGACCAGAGAGTTAGATTACTTTAACTATCATTGCTAATAAGTCTTAGCTCCTAACTATTAGGATAAAAACACGAAAAGGCTGAGAGATTTTTAGCAGAGTTTAATCGGGATAATATAAAACATTAGTTGTCATACATTTTTGCCTCATAGATGAAATAATGCAAATCCTCCTAAAATTAAACTAGAACGGTATCGTTTCCAAGCTGACCGGTCAGGGAAATTGTGTACTTGTTTATTCTGTTACCACATGGCTGCTAATCAGAAATACCTCCTTCCTTGGGATTAAGGTTAAATTATGCAGGGTTTCCATTATGCAATTTCTTCAGGAATAACACCCTTTGCATACAGCGCTACCACCTTGCATATAAACAGCCCTTGGACACTGTCCCACGCAGGGGAAGCGCCTAGGATTGGCAGTCACTATGAGAGGGTAATCTTCCGTGGGTACCAGGCAAATAACTCAAGTTCCCAAGAGCTTGGTCGGCAGTGTCCTTGTCCGCCACCCATGGAGACTCCCAGAAGCAGTAAGACAGGCGATAGCACTACTCTGGCCCCTTTGGGCTTCCAAAAAACGCGGTAGCCTCTGGGCCACTGGGATTGAAACTCTCTAAGGGCATTGAAGCTTCCAAGATAGGAGGTGTGCGTGTGTGTGTGTGTGTGTGTGTGTGTGTGTGTGTGTGTGTGTGTGTGTGTGTGTTGGGGATGGAACCCAGGGGCATTCTATCTCTTTTACTTGTTGTTTTGTTTTGAAACAAGGTCTCCCTAGATTGCTGAATTGCTGGGGCTGGTCTTGAACCCGGGATCCTGCCGTCTCAGCCTCCCAAGTACTTGAATTATAGGCATGTGCCACCATGCCCATAGCATTACTTTGTATGACCTTGGCTTGAAGGTCACTTTCTGTGGGACTCTCGTTGGGTGTGGGTGGATCATAAGACGGTCGAAAGTCAAGGGCAGTTGAATCAGACTCCATTTGTGGACAGAGGAACGAATGGTACGGTTCTGAAGTAGTGAAGTGACTACCTTTGGAAAATACAACCTGCTGTGTGCATCTGTGCATTTGTGTACCGGCCAATCCTGCCATCTTTCAATACCTAGGAAATAAACAGCGTCCGCGGAATAGCAAATGAGCACGGGGCGGCACAAATGACTGGACTAATAAGATCTGCAGAAATGGGCCAGTTTGGTGATGTTGCAAGCTGTCCACCCACAGCTGCTGTCAGTGGCCCTGCTTTATTTTTTTCAGCTGGCTAGGAGTTGGTATGTGGGCATGCACACGCACACGCGCACACACACACTCGCACATGAATGCTTATGTGTTCTTAGATGAGACGGCATTGGCTAATGATTATCGGCAGCTCCGGAAATGAAGAAAATCGGTGACACAATAAAAACTAATTGCTTAGCAACCGTGTTTAGGCCTCATTAGGTAGATCTGTAATGGTTTCAAGAGAAATAAACTCCTGTCTCAGCAGATAACATGGCAAGAAATAGGTTATTTGCTTTTTGAAAGGTATGAAAGCTTCCAATTGCCTGATAGACTCACTTAGTAGATGATTTTCTGTCATCTTAGTTAATTGAATTTTATCCCTGGCTCTTAAAATACTTTTCTTCAAAATAAGCTATAAAGTTCAGAAAAGTCATATTTGAAATCATGGCCTCAGAAGGCAGAAATCAGCCTTATCGAGACCAAGTGCTCCAAGAGGAGCTACCCCCCCAATCTTTGAAAGATCACCTTCCCTTCAAACTTGGGTGAGTTGGCATTCACATAATATCTTTGTAATTGAGCAGCTAATTTAGAATTTGAAATGAAAAGTAAAAAATTATTTTTGGGTTTTCTCTATATTCTTTCTAGAGAATTCCTTCAAAGACTTGTTAAAAAGCTTTTATTTTTGTCAAAATGGGAGGAAAAAAAATCAGGTTTACTTCAAATACAAATTTAGCTTGCAATGTCTTTAGTAGGATCACTCTGTGACCATATTTCAGGTCTGTGTTCTTGTTCTTTTTGAATTTATATTTTTGAGTCTATATTAGCAGATCAGGTGCACAGGCACACCTCCACACTAACAGTTAGACATAATATGGTACATAAAGAAGGTCATCTTTTGCTTTTTGTATGCATGTGGGGGTGCTGAGGATTGAACCCAGTGCTATTCTACCTCTGAGCCACACCTTTCCCCTGTCCCAATTTTTGTTGTTGTTGTAGTTTTGAAACAGGGTTTCACTAGATTGCTAAAAGGCTCACTACTTGCTGAGGTTGTCCTTGAACCCTTGACCCTCCTGTCTCAGCCTCCCAAGTGTTGAAATGACAGGCATGTGCCACCATATCCAGTTAATCTTTTGCTTTTAAATCTTAAAGAAATGCCATAAAATATTTGCCATAATAATATTCCAAACCAAAATTTTGTTGCCAATGGGTTCTTGTTTTTATGTCATAAAATACCCAAATTCTGGAGCTCAGCTTCTGCAGGACTTAGCTCTCCTGAGAAGGAGAGCGTTTCATTTGACAATCTCTTCAAATTTCATATTTGCAACCGAACACTCTGGAACATTTCTAATCATTTTTGCAATTTGAGGCAGAGTGATTTAGCAAGATTACCCGTTTGAAAGGTATTTTCACCTAAAAATCTTTTAAAACTACAGGCTTTTCCCCTCTTCTTTCTCCAAATAATACTCCCATCTGACACTTGTTCCTAAGAACAAGGGAGTAACATACTGTCTTTGGGTGGAGAATTTATTGCACTAATTTTACAATGGTCCAGATGAGCAACCAGACAGGGCGGAAGCTGGGCTGTCTGGGGAGCCCCCTCCACGCCCCGCCCAGCTCACCGCCAGCCCCCTCCTGTCTTGCTCAGCGCTCGCATCCTTCCCCGCCAAGCTCACGGCTATGGTCCTTTGACATCAGTCAGAAGATGGCCTTGTTCAACCTGCAAGGGTGGAGGAGAGCCGAATTCCCCTGCCTGACTGCGTGAGCGAGACAGGAGTCCTCTTTTGCCCTGGGGGCGAAAAAAGTCTTTTGGACTTGGATGGGGACCTCCGCCACCAGCTCTCTAGCTCTGAGCTTTTGAACTACTGCACTGGCTCTGGGTCTGGCTTGCAGATGACAGACTGTGGGACTTGCTGGCCTCCATGATTGTGTGAGCAACTTCCTGTCTGTCTATCATTTATCCATCCACATATCCTTCCATTCTACCTTTTCCTCTATCTTATCGACATCTATCCATCTACCACCTATCTACCTTTCCATTTCATCCATCTACCCGTCTACCTACCTTACCTATCATCTGTGTATTTATCTATGTATTCATTCCATCCGTCCATCCATCCATCTGTCATCTCCAATTGGTTCTGTTTCTTTGGACAGCCCCTCCTTTCTGGGAGGGGAGGAAGAAATTTAAAGCCAAGATGTAGTCATATGAGAAACCCCCTTTCTAGAGGACTAAAATGTCAGTTTAAATCCAACAATTCCCTCTCCCAAGGTCATTTGCATTTTAATCCTCTGTTCAAGGAACTGCAGGCATCTCTGAGCAGATGTGAGGAGACCACAGAAACTTCCACTGGCTCTGCAAGTGTTGCCCTGTCTTGAGTCAATAAAGGCCGGTTTAGAGGCTACCGCTCTGCGGCCCTGAAGTAGCCCTGCCTGGAGCTGGCCCGGAAGTGTCTGGAGGGTGGACAGATTAGCTCTCCTTATCTCCGCATCGGCTCACAGCGAGTTGAATTGAAGGTCAATACCGGGGATTCTCCTGCCGTAAGCAGGTGTCTGGAGAGTATAGATTTTCTGCTCTGTAAGCGCGCCTCACCCCTTATTGTTGCCTCCATCAGGCCAATTTCAAACCTGTCGAAACGCATTATGGAGAAGCCAACCTTGAACAAAATCCCACGTGCGCACCGCGCTTCTGGAGTTCAGAGCAGGGACTGCGCAGCACAACCTCTGCCCCGCAGGCCACCTGCCCGTCCTCATTTTGTGCTGACCACACGGCCCGTCGGACAGCAGCACCCAGCCATGCCACACTCTAGAAAACCCCAAGGCTGGATGGTGGTAAGCCGCCTGTTCCCAGGGGCTCGCGGCCCAGGGAGGGCACACTTGGAGCATGTGGGTGCCCATAAAACCAGTGTGACCGTCCATTTTGTGTCACCTGGACTGGACTTGGTCAAACACCATCCTGGGTGCTTCTGGAAGGGTGTTTTTGGATGTAATTAGCATTTATAGCTGTGGACCAAGTATAGATCACCCATCCAATCAGTCAGGGGCCTGAACAGTCAGTGGGTGAGCCTCATCCAATCAGTCAGAGGCCTGAACAGTCAGTGGGTGAGCCTCATCCAATCAGTCAGAGGCCTGAACAGAATTACAAAAAAAGCTGTCCTTCCCCAAATAAGAGAAAATTCTCCCAGTCTGAGGCTCTTTGGACTGGAGCCGTAGTTCTGCCTGCCGCTGGACTTCAACTGAAGAGCTCGGCTTTTCCCGAGTGTGCTGCGCTGGCTTAGGACTGGAGCTGAGCCCCTGCTCTCCTGGGTCTTCAGAATGGGCCCGCAGTTGAACATCAGCCCCCCTGGATCTCCAGGGCCTGGGTTCCCTCTGGACCCAGAGACTTACCAGTAACCATAATCATGTGAAGCAGTGTTTTATAATAAACCTCTTTGGGTCTATGTGGGGAGCCATTAAGGTTTTCCCCTAAAAGAATATTTCAGACTCAGCTGACTGTCCTTTGCCCAGAGTCAATAAGGTTTGGGGTCATGGAAGGTTCAAAGTCATCAAGGTCCGAGAGAAGCTCAGGTGGTGATGGCACGAGGGATTGATTGCCCTGAAACTATAAATACGACAAGAGAAATAAACCTGGGATCGGCCAGTAGAGATATCGACCCGGGAGTGGACTGGCGATCCTTCTGTGTTTGAATTAAAATTCTTTGAATTTTAATTAAATTTCTTAGAATTGAATTCTCACTCCTCTCTTCAGAACCTGTATTTTTGCCGGCTGGCTCCGGCAGGACTATATAGTTATCATGCAGATACATTCATCACACACGTTCTGTCTATCTGTCTATCTATCCCATCCTATTGGTCTGTTTTCCTGGAGACTCCTGACTAATATAATCCACATCACACAATAGGCGTTGAGCGCTGGTCACGGTGAAGCAAGAGGGTCACAAGTTCAAGGTCAGCCGGGGCAATTCGGGGAGACCCTGTCTCAAAAATAATAAAAAGGTCAGGGGCCAAGCATGGTGGCGCACGCTTGTCATCCCAGCATTCGGGAGGCTGAGACCGGAGGATCGTGGTTCACAGCCAGCCTCAGCTACTTAGTGAGGCCCTTTGCAAGTCAGAGAGACCCTGTTTCAAAATGAAGAACAAAAAATAGGGCTGGGGGTGTAGCTCGGAGGTAGAATGACCCTGGGTTCCATCCCCAAGACCACAAAAAGAGAAAACAAAAAAGGACTGGGGATGTAGGTCAGAGGTAGAGTGCTGACTCGTGTGCTCGAGGCTTTGGGCTCAACCCCCAGCACTGACTGGGGGAAAAAGGCTTGGCGTTTCCTCAGTGTCCTCCTTTGTCGTGAATTCATTCATCTGATCATTTATTCACTCAACAACCCTCCGTTCAGTATTGTTACTTGGTAGACATTATGCCAAGTGCTGGATGTAGAGTTAAGACAGAGTCTCTGCCTTCGTGGAATTTAGTGTATGTCAATTAGTGATTCCCATACATGCCGCCTGGCCCATGGCCACAGGACTTTAGGGTGTGCGGTAGAGTAAGCTCGTCTAGCTCAGCTGTTTGTGGGGCGGCTGGAGGTGGGCTGGTCTCAGCTGGCCAGCTCTGCTGGTTGGGCTGGGCTGGTTTACACATATCTGGGATTTGCTTCAGTGATTGGCTTGGCTGGCAGCTTGGGCGAGTTACCTTGGGCTGCCGCGACATCGCATCCCTGGGCAGCTCCAGCAGTAGGAACTTGTTTCTTACAGCTCTGCAGGCTGGGGCTGCAAGCTCATGGCTGCAGTGGACCCAGCGGACGAGGGGTCTGTTCTGGGCTCCAGGTGGGCTGTCTTATCACTGGGTCCTCACAAGGAGGGGGAAAAAGGAGGAGGAGGAAGAGAGGGAGGAGGAGGTACAGGAGAAAGGAAAAGGAGGAGGAGGGGGAAGCGGGGAGAAAGAGGAAGAGAAAGGGGAGAGGAGATGAGGGGGAGGAGGGGGCTCTGGCCTCTTCATCTTCTTACTGTCCAAGGACAGTAAGCCTATCATGGGACTCTACGCCTCATGCTCTATAAACCCCAAAGCCGGCTTCCAAATGCCATCACACTGGGGCTGGGTCTTCCACGGAGGAATTATGGGGAGACCCAGTTCAGCCTATGACACTCCTCTACTTCCAGACATGGACCTGGGCTTTGGGCCCCTCCCTGAGGGCCAGGCTCAAGCTAACTCCAGGCACTCGCCCAGAGCCCCGGGAGCAGCTCCCCTGATGGCCCAGGTACTAACCAGCCCGCGTGACAGCGCACGGCTGCTCACCAGGAGGGGTCACCTGGTCCCCTAGCAGCAGACAGTGGGAATGTGCTCCCCTTGTCTGGGGTGGGGGGCTTCCGAGTCACGTGGCGGGGAGCGCTGCCTACTGCCCAGTCACTAGCACTCTCTCTTGGGGCACCCAAGATGCAGGCAGAAATCCATCCCAAGAGGCTGGAGTCGAGGGCGGAGTGGGGAGCCGGGTCAGACCAGGCCCCCGCGGGGAGGATGGCTTGTGGGGAGCCAGGAGACTTGGCAGATGGAAGGACCCTGACTCTCATGCCGGGGAAGGGCTGAAGGCACCTAGTACTGGCATTCGGGATACGCTTGTGTCCTGGGTGTTGCAGGGGATAGGTTGGGGGGGGGAAAGGTGTGTGGTGTGAAATAATCCCCCCACCACCACCAGACACACAGAGACAAACAGAAAAACCATGGATTCTTTTCCTAAGCTAAGAATAAGTATTCATCGCTTGGACAGCTGCTGCAGATTTAAAGAAGTTTATTAAAAAGATAGAAATATAGAGATAGTTTGCCAAGACATCCTGCTGCCTCGGCATCTATGTGTTGAGACCCCCACTCCACATAGTTAATTGGCAGAACGCCCCGAGAAAGAGGTATCGTCTCTGGCCAAAATATCCCCCACTTTTACCCTTCATGACTATTAATATTTCCTTTAACTTTCTACACGAATTGCTCCAGTGATGTGAAATTAGGACTATAAATAGAAACTGAGTCTGTGGAAATAAAACCTCTAATAATTTGCCTAAACGTCCTTGGCTTTGTTCAATAATAATAAAAACTGGCCAGAATTCAGATGCTGTGATAAGCATTCCAGCTGCAGCAATTACAAAGGGTCTCTGACCCTCACTATCACTAACTTAGGTTAAGCTATTAACTCAGGTAAGGTAGTTCAGTTTAAGGAAACTTTGTTTACCCTTGAGATCCTGCCTAGAGACAGAGAAGATAAAAACCTTGTGTGTGACCTTAAAGCAATTTAGTTGATAAACAACTTAGTTGCCCAAATACAATAGACTCAAGGAGAAAGATTGGTGACTTTTACGCCCAGTGTAAATATTCCTGAAGACAGAGAGGCTGACCGCATGGTTAATGAATATGACAAAATAAAGGACAGACGTTCTAAATATATATGTATGAAGGAAAGGAAATACCGTGTAAGAGTAAGAAAAGCATTTTTGCATGAAGAAGAGCTTATCATAAGAAAGTCCCAACTGGGAAAGAAAGGAATTAGAAAGTTAGAAGCAGGTTGCAGAGGGTTTGTGACAGAGAAATGGATTATTAAAGATGGTTAGACTTTTAATAGGCTTATTGTCTAAAGAAGAGTGTTCAGCAGTTAAGGAAATATATCTGACAATTAAAACCAAGAACTTTGTGGTGTTGTTTGTGGTATTTTGTCTGCAAAACTGTGTTGTGAGTTTGCTTAAGCTTTCAGATTTAGGAGATAAAATGCCAACACCTGGAGAAACTTTATCACATCCACCTGAATCACCACGTCTCCCCACACTTGCTATATGAACTGAGCCCAAAAGATGGAAAGTTCCAAGAGAGCCAAAGAAGATTCCCCGAGAAACCCCCAAGCCTTGGCCATGCTTGTTTATTTTGGGAAGTGGCCCCCTGGGACTGCTTATCTGCAAAGACCTTGGAAAAGAATCAGGAGTCAGGAGTCAATCTCTCGAAGATCAACAGCCAGCTGAAGGACTAGTTTTATTACCTTTGTTTACATGTCATTCATTATTACTTCACAATGATTACACCCACCTCCCTTTTCTCTTATTATTAACTTTACTGGTGAAAGGTATAAATTTCTTGGAGTTTTTGTAATAAAGTGTCATTGGCTCAAGAAGCCTTTGTCCACCTCAAATTCTTTCCCAAGCGCCGTACCTAAAAACTTAGGGAATTCATAGAGGGGAAGGAATTGCTGCAGATAAGTTTCTGCAGAACTCCACCTGCCTTTTGTCCCATCTTTCTGAGGATTTGACCGGGAGCTGACAATAACGACCCAACTGAGATTAGTTGGCGACAATAGTTACAGCCCTGTGCCGGAGCAAGGCACAGGGGGGCAATTCGAACGAAAATGCCAACAAACTCCGGTTTCCTGAATTTTTATCCTGTCTAAGTCCAGCAGGTCCCTCTGATTTTGGAGATCATGTTACCCCTTATCTCCAACCCCGGCTCTGCTTCTGTTATCTCTCCAGCAGAATTTATGGCCTAAAGGGGGAGACATCTCTGTCTCCAAACACAGGCCCAGATTTATGGCCTGAGAGGGAGGCATCTCTGTCTCCAGACACAGGCTTTTACCTTTCGTCTTCTCCCCCAAAATGTGTTAAATTGTTCTTAGGAATGCAAGGACATGTTAGCTTAACCCTGGCTTTCTTAGTAAAGAAGACATATTTCAAGATTGGACATCTTTCCCAGTATTGACACATTAATACATTTTAAACTCTCTTCCCAATACCAGTACACTGGGTGTATCCTGGGAGGTTGTGCCTGAGTGAGGGAATGGATTGAGGGACTCCTATGATATTTAGTTTGGGAAGTAATTTGTAAAAAAGAAAAAAATGGCCAGGTATGGTGGCACATTCCTATACACGCAGTACATGGGAGGCCGAGTCTGGAAAATCTCAGGCTTGAAGTGAGCCTCGGCAACTTAGCGAGAGCCTCAGCATTTAACGAGACCCTGTTTTCAAAACAAAATAAAATGAAGCCAGGTGTAGCTCAGAGGTAGAGCCCAGAACACTCCTGGGTTCAATTCCCTAGTATCAAGAAGGAGGAGGAAGAGGAGGGAGGAGGAGAAAGCCAGGTTATCATTTCTCCTTTTGTTGTGTATCAGTGTTTAAAAAATGTGCCTGGCTGTGACCAACCTGTGGGGTTTCTGAGTTAGCAGTGCCAGGAGATCCTTGAGTTTGATATAACCAGTTTAAAATATTGATGTATTTGGCTCTAACCCCATTCTTTATGCATCTGTATAGTAAGGCTGTATGTTAAAAACCAACACCCAACACGTATCCTACTGTGCTCATGTGGTTATTTAGTACTCAACAGAGTGTTAAATACAGGGCAGCACAATGCTTTCTCTACCTTTTGAATAGTTCTCAAGAGAGACTCTTTGCTTCAAGGTGAAGTTGGGGGCTGATGTCTGGGGGGACCTGCTGGTCTCCATAAAAACTTTAAGACACTGGTTCTTAGCCTGCACATTAGAAATACCCCGGACGCTTTTAAAACTCCCACTGTCCAGGTTGCACCTGAGACCAATTAAATCAGACTTTCACGGTGGAATCGGGGTGCTGCTGCTCCTCCTCCTCCTTCTGTTTTTAAACTTTGTCTCTTTATTGGATGACAGCTTGTGAAGCGTGAGCACTTTTCTTTTTTCACACTCTTTTTGATGCATGGTGACTGCGCATGATGGGGAGGTTCCAGGCCCAAGCGTGCGTGCACCGCACGGGGGGGGGCTTCCCTCTGCACCCGCCTGGCCCGCCCCTGCTAACCCATTGAGTGATGTCATAACATTTGGGGTCCTCCTTTTCCTCCCCCACCTCATCTCTTCCGCTCCAAGTAGTCCCTTGATTTATCTAAAGTCTCTTTGTTTTCTGTTACCTGTCTAGCTTCCGCCTAGGAGAGAAAACACACAACTCTTGACTTTCTGAGACTGGCCGATCTCCCCTGGTGTAATGTGCTTTAGTTCTATTCATTTTTCTGCAAACGGTGTAGTTTTGTTTTTTATGGTTGAGTAAAAATCCACTGTGTATATATATGCTTCATGGGGCTACTGAAGATTGAACCTAGGGGCATTCTACCTCCTCGCCATCCCCCCAGCTGTACTTTTATTCTTCATTTTGAAACAGGGTTTCATTGAGTTGCAGAGGAACTCATTAAGTAGCTGAGGCTGGCCTCAAACCTGTGATCTTCCTGTCTCAGTCTTCCAAGTCCTGGGATTACAAGTGTGTGCCACCCCTCCCAGCTCTTAGCCCACGTTAGGTCGGGTGAAGTCTGTGGAGCTCAGATCATGGCTTGGGGGAGACAGAGGAGAGAGCAAGCACTCTGCTCTCATGTCTCGGAGGCTGTAAACACAAATAGACCCCCCAAGGCCAGACCCCAGCATGGCTGCCTCATCTGACACTGCATTCGCTGTCTCCACGGCTTTGCCGGGTTCGTAGTGGCTGGCCGTGGGAGGGCTAGTCTAGAACTCGCTCCTCCACCATGGCCGGGAGCAGAGATGAGCCTTCCTGCTGTTCTGATGCCCTTGGGTGTAGAAGGCATTGGTCATCCCTTTGCCCTCTTCACGCTCGATATCTGCTGTGGTGCACTTGACTGAGGGGTTGGAGCAAGCCCCGCGCCATGGACAGGGTCAGAATCCCGGGGCAATGGCATCCTGCAAGGGCCTCCGCACTGCAGCCCACCTCCCCTGGTAGCATGCGGGCTGCTGTTTTCTCTTCTCTTCTTACAGAGGACTGGGAAGCTAGGAAGAGGAGGAGGAGGAGAAGGAAGAGGAAGAGGCGGCGGAGGAGGCAGCAGCAGCAGCTCAGAGCAGGAGATCTGCGAGCCAGACCCAGGTCTACCCCAGATAAGCCGTGGGGTGCCAGACAAGCCATTTGGACTGTCTGGACTTTGATTTCTTCATCTGCAAGCCAGGAGGGAAGGCCCTAGAGCACAGGACTCTGAGCACGTGGGTGAATGAACACAGCTGGTAAGCTACAGCAGCTCATCGACCTGGAGGTCCTCCTCCCAAGAGCCCGCGATTTGCTCAGGCCCCCGGTACCCCTCTGGAGAACGCCCACATTACCGGAAGAAGCCAGCCCTGGGAAGAGTAAGGGAGAGAGGCCCTGTCAACACCCCCCTCTGGCCTCATCGGTCCATCTGTTCCTCCGGCCAGCAGGAAATCTTAGCTGTGCGTCTGTGGTTGTTGTTGGCCCCACAGAGTAAGTGGGTAGAGGACGTCCTGTGCAGCCCCCAAGGAGCTTTCTGAGGCCCACCTAGCCTGAGTGTGCTTCACAGAGCTGCTGTCCCCAAGGCTCCGGCTGCTTGGAGGTCCCCAAGCCGTGGCAGCCCCTCTCTCTGTGCAGGTTTGGGCTTCTCTCCCTCAGCCTACTGCAGCCCACAAGCTCCGCACCGGGGCAGATGCACAATTGGCTGCCAAGGAGGGCTTGGTAATCTCCCTGGGCCCGGGCTGAACAATAGAGACCACCAGGGAGAGGGGCCTGGAGGCCGACCTCCAGTTTAGCAGCAGGATCATTAATCCAACCTTTGGGTCACAGTGTGGAGGAGAGCACAAAGCCTGGTGAAGCCGCAGCTCCACTTCACTCCCACTCGGGACCTGGACACCCAGGCAGAGAGAGTTCAGTTATGGAGAGGTGCCCGTGGGGACGGAACGCAGAAGAGGAAGCAGATTAGGGGCAACGGGCCTGTTTAATTTCAACTGTGGGATCTTGAGAGCATAATGGGCCAGTTTTCATATCATCCCATCGCTGTCCCCAAAGATTGAATGAGACGGAGCCGGGACGGGACGAGAGAGGGCGAATCTTTGTGTGTATGTAGTACTGGGAATTGAGCCCAGGGGCTTTCTACCTCCGAGTACGGAAAGAGGTTGCCGGGCCTGGTGGCGCACACATGTAATCCCAGCATTCGGGAGGCTGAGACTGGAGGATCACAGTTCTCAGATAGCTTCAGCTACTTAGTGAGGCCCTGTTTAAAAAAATAAAGAATAAAAAAGTAGGGCTGGGGGTGTAGCTCGAAGGTAGAATGCCCCTGGGTTCCATCCTCAGTACCACAAAAAAAAAAAAAAAGAAGGAAAGAAAGAAAGAAAGAGTAAAGAAAAAGAAAAGAACAAAGGAAAGACACTGACTAAGTTGCTGAGGCTGGTCTCGAACCTGCAAGCCTCTTGTCTTGACCCCAGTGGCATTTCAGGAGCGCGCCACCATGCCCAGCTAGAGGACGATTCTTTGGGGAATTTTGGACTGTGATAAAGGAGTTTATACACTGCTCGTGGACCTTCCTCAAACCCAAGTTAGAGCCACACCCTACGACCAGTCATATTTTGTTGTTTTTGTTTCAGAAGTGAAGGTTATAGTCACACCCTACTACCAGTCATATTTATTTGTTACACAACCCTGGGCAGCTGGCACTAATAGCTGGCTCTGAGGGGGGAAAAATTTTGAAAATTAAAAGGATAATCAGGCGGGACGTGGTGGCGCGCGCTTGTGATCCCCACACTTGGGAGGCAGAGACAGGAGGATCGCGCAGGTTTGAAGCCAGCATCTCTGGCTTATGAAACCCTGTTTCCAAATAAAATATAAAATAGGTGTGGGAGTATAGCTCAGACGTAGAAGGGTTCCATCCCCAGTACCACCACCAAAAAAAAACAAAAAAAAAAAATCAGGACTGGAAGAGGACAGATAGTTGAGTGAGGATTTTCAGATCTAGTAATTTTGATTACTTAATCACCGCTGCAAGTCCACATGTCCCGTTCAAGTTCATTGTGCACTGGAGCAAGTGCATTTAGTGGCTCCCCCTCTGCAGCGGCCTGAGGAAATGGCCCAGGCTTGCAGCGCTGGCACGGACGCTTCTTGGCACGTGTGGCTTGGCCAGAGCATCTGTGCAGAAACACACAAATTGCTTGCTGTGCCTTCCTAAAATCACAAGTGTTGAGCTACTTGTTGGACAAGTGGAAAACCAGGATTTCTTTTCTTCTTTCTTCCTTCTCTCCCTCCCTCTCTCCCTCTTCCCTTTCTTCCTTTTCTTCTTCTCTTCCTCTTCCTCTTCCCCTTCCCCTCTTTCTTCCTCTTCTTCCTCCTCCTCCTCCTCTTTTTTTTTTCCTGTGTGTTTGTTTATACTGGGGATTGAACTCGGGGATATTCTACCTCTGAGCTACAATCCCAAGTCTGATTTTATTTTTTTATTTTGAGACAAGAGTCTTGCTAAATTGCTGAGACTGTGATCCTCCTGTCTCAGCTTCCCAAGTACTGGGATTACAAGTGTGTGCCACCGTGCTCGGCTGTGATATAGTTTAGAACAATACCTCAGAGCATCTAGTGACGGTTATTTCTTCTTTGTTGCAAGTGGGAGATTGGTGGCTTGTGATTCTTATTAAATAATTCCAGTCCAGCTGGGGGTAGTTGCCTGTAATCTGGTGCTTGGGAGGCTGCAGCTGCAGGATCACAGCTCTGAGGATAGCCTTGGCTATATAAAGGAGAGTCTCCGCAACCCAGCAAGACCCAGTTTCAAAACTAAAAGAGGGATGGGGTGTAGCTTGAAGGAAAAATGCAGAGAGAGAAAGAGAACCTCAAAAACCCCTTCCTCAAGAGGACCACGCAGGTTTAAGAGACCCTGTTTCCAGATAAAAATATAAAATAGGTCTGGGAGTATATTCCGGAGTTAGAAGGGTTCCATCCCCAGTACCACCAAACACAAAAACAAACAAACTAACTAACAAAAAAACAAAACAAACTCCCTCCTGAGAGAAGGAAGGTGGCTATAACTCCAGAGAAGAAAATATCTGGTTGGGATCCAAACTCAACTCTTATTTTCAAAATAGATATGTTCGTATATGAAGGTATAGCTAACAACCTACCTAGCACATATCAGAAGGGAGGAGAGGGGTAGCTGATGGGTTACTGTGTGGCTTAGAATGTTGCTGAGGTTGGCTTGGGACTTTCATTCTTTGTCTCATCCTCCCAAATACTGGAATTACAGGTGCATGCCACTTCATCTGGCTAATTTCTTTTTCCCTCTTTACCTTGGCTGAAGGTTGTGAAGAATTCAGGTGCTTCTTGTCTACCAAGGAACCGCGTGGGCGCAATGAAGCCTTTGGAAAGCAAAGACACTCTATTGGGGCCAGCCTGGGTTTCTCCTCAAGTTACTCCTAAGAAAGTTGTGAAAAAGAAGTAACTGGACATGGTTCAGGCCTTGGGTTCAAACCCCAGCACCCCCTCCCACATAACAATAACTGGCTCACTTCAGCAAGTGTGTAGTCAGCAGCATTCAAGAAGAGAAACTCAAAGAATCTCTTTGTGATACCAAATGGGAGCCCAGAGGGATAATGGTCATTTCCCCCTGATTAAGCACACATAATTATTCTTTAAGTCTCTTTAGGGGTGGAACAATGTTCTGGCGCTTCCCTCCCTCGATTCTTGAATTTTCTGCTTCTGTGCACTTGTGGTTTGGATATAGAGTATCCCCTAAAGAGCTCATATATTGATGCTCAGATGTGAAAGGATTAAATCACGAGGATTCCGGTCTCATCGATGGATAAGTGGATTTACTGGCTGGTAACCTGGGCAGGTGGGTTGTGGCTGGGTCCCTGGGGTGTGGCCTTAAAGTCTGTGCATGTGTCCTGAAATCCCCTGGCTGGCCAGCTCTTTTGCTCCCTGCCCCCATGATGTGAGAGCAGAACCCTTGTTTCCCCCCTCTCCTCTCTCTTCTCTTTCTCTCTTCTTCTTCTCCTTCTTCTTCTTCTTCTTCTTCTTCTTCTTCTTCTTCTTCTTCTTCTTCTTCTTCTTCTTCTTCTTCCTCCTCCTCCTCCTCCTTCTTCTTCTTCTTTCCTTCTCTCCCTCTCTCTCTCTCTCTCTCTCTCTCTCTCTCTCTCTCTCTCTCTCTTTCTCTCTCCACCCTGTCCTCTGAGCTCTATGTATGCTATACCCTGGCTTTATATAGACTGAAGCTGAAATCTCCAGAACTGTGAGCAAATAAATCTCCTTCCTCCATGTTGTGGTCATCAGGTTTTTGGATCACAGCAGTAAAGAACGCTGACTGAGATGTGTACCCTCATCTAACACTCGAGCATGTATTTCTTAATTTGAGACCTCCTCTTTGACCCTCAAAATCTCCCTCTCATATAGCCGGGTGTGGGGGCGCACGCTTGTCATCCCCGTGCTTGGGTGGTGGAGACAGGAGGATCGTGAAAGTTTGAAGCCAGCCTCGCTGGCTTAGGAGACCCTGTTCCCAAAAATAAAAAAGGTCTGGGAGTGTAGCCCGGAGGCAGAAGGGCTTCCAGGAACCCCAGTACCACCTAAGGGCTGGGGTTAGTCAGCTTCAGAAGCCTTAGTCAGCTTCAAATTGGGAATCTGGGTCAGGCCTGATAGTGGAGGCTCAGCCTCAGCACTTGGGATCAGAGGGAGGAGTGGACCCCAGCTACCTTCGCATGGTGAGCTGGCTTGGGCTGTAAGCAGAGAAGGACTCATGGTTGGGAAATAGGCAAAGGGCTGAAGTGGAGACCCGGCCCTCAACTAGCCTAGCAGGAATGAGGCAGTGGCTGGTGATGGCAGCCTGTGATAGACAGCTCCTTATTTGTAAGTAGTTAATGTTTCTTAGCGAGCACTTCTAAAAGAAATTGGTATGTAATGACAGCACTCACTGGAAAACAGGCCGATTAGAAAATGCACCAATTTATCTAGTATTCATTTGAAAAGTAAATGGATGCACGGCAAGGTGAGAGTTCACTATCAATTCAAATATTTTCCCTTAACAGGCTGTAGCACTCCTGCTTTAATTCAAGCAGAAACACAAGTATGAATAATCAAACTAGATGATGCTCATCAGGAACCTTTGTGCCTCCGCCGTTTCAAATGGTCATTGAAGCTTAATGGCGAAAAATTTACATTCTTCCTTTAATTTGTATTCTCTTCCTTCCTCCTGAGTAATGGTCTGTGGCTTGCTTTTGCCTGCTGTATTATTTTGATGCAAATGTTATGTTGTGTGTGCCTGAGTCCAATTTCCTGACTTTTCCAGGCAAGAGGAGGGACCAGGAAAGGAGCTGAAAATCAGGGTTATTTAAAGAGTTCATAACTACTGCTCCTAATGAGTCAAACAGCACCATTGATAAGCCCTCCGCCTGGGGCTACCTTGGCGTTCCCGAGGTTAACAGCTGTACATGTGGCAAAATAAAATCAACAGGAAAATCATCGTTTACTTGTCTCCCTTCCCCAGCCCACACATTAGATTTTATTCTGGTTGCCAACGACAAAAGAATTAAAGGAAATTGTAATTCAAGCGAAACCCCCTTTCCTGCCACGCGCACACCCGGGGAAGGAATGCTTTATTGAGATACAGGGGGCTGCCCGCCAGGCTGCAAACACGAAGCCCCGAGGGCCAACCTCCAATGTAATGTATGCACAAACTAATTTGTGATACTGTGACTAATTTCCATTTCTTGTGCTTGGAGTTGCCTGGCTAATTACAGAGATGTTTTCTTAACTTTGGTAATTACGCTCTGTGCTTTCTGCTGGCTACCAGAGCAAATGATGGAGGCCGCCTTGCGCGGTACTTGGAGACGGCGCGTGGCGAGCGCGAGGCGGGCGCTGCGCTGGGCCCAGCTCCCCTCATCAGAAGCCTCCAGGCTTGACCAGTGCCCACAGGCGCATTGGCAGCATCTGGAGAAATATTTGATGGAACACTCCGTAATTAGGCGGGCTGGCTTAATTAGGAGACATGGCGCGCAGAGGGCCCTGGCTGGCGGGCTGCTGGGTCTGGAGTTTTGCAGCAGTGTCCCGGGAGGCAGGAGCACAAAGCCTGCCCGCTGAGCGCACCGCGGGCGCCCGCACTTCCAAGGCAGGCTCTGCCATCCTGGGCGGGTCTAGGGGGCCAGAACAGCAGCAGAACCTGCTTTCTTTTTCCTCCTCAGGACAATAGGGAGGAAGACTGGGGCGGCACCTTGTGGAAGCTGGCCGCTGAAGGCACTGGGAATAGGAGGTGGTTGTTGGTGGTGGGGATTGTGGTGACTATGGCTTTTGTGTGTGTGTGTGTGTCACTGGGAATTGAACCCAAGGCACCCTACCCCTGAACTATGCCCCCAGCCCTATTACGCAATTTTTGTTTTTGAGTTTTGAAACAGAGTCTTGCCAAATGGCTACAGCTGGCTGGGCTCCATCCTGCCTCTCTCAGCCTCCCGAGTGTGAGTACTGAGCCGTGGACGGGCACGTGGTGTGCCATAGCTGTGATCTTTTTCTTTAAGCCTTCCTTCTGCTGCCCCGAATTCAGCATCCCACGCAGTCACTTAGCTCCTTAGGAACCAAGGTCTCAATTGCCCACCCCTGTAGTAAGGGCTTTCCAGCAGCTGGAAACACCTGGCGGAGACCCGGGGCAGCAGGGCAAAGGTAGCAGGCAGGGCTGGGCACAGCTCGCAGCTGGGAGGCATCACCCAGGATTCGGAAGCAGGTGTTTGTGTGCTAAACATTTGCAACAGGAGGCCCTGCGGATCCTGGGGATGGAACCCAGAGGATTCTACATCTGAACCACGCCCCCAGCCATTTTTATTTTGAAACAAGGTCTGCCTGTCCTCTAATTTGATGCCCTCCCGTCTCTGCCTCCCATGTACTGAGCTCGCCTGCCTGCATCACCACGCCCTGCTAACGCAGAGGAGATTGTGACCGCGGGTGAGATCTGAGAGAGGGATCCAGTGGGCCCAGCACACTCCAGGACCACAGTGACCAGGGGAGAAAGGAGGGGTGCTGGCCTCACCACCATCGCTCTGTTCACCCTCAGGGACCACTCTCCCTCCTTCCCGCAGGGACACAGGAAGGAGCGAGCTGCAGCGGCCAGTGTGCCAGTGTGTGTGGGAGAGTATGCAAGCGTGTGTAGGCGAGAAAGGGGCTTCTCTCCTCGCTCAGGGATATCTGATTTCTGAGACAGGAAGGCTATTTATTTCTGACATACTAGTAGAAAATGCAAAAAGATCGCAGTCACCTGTTCCCTCTTCACCAAATTAAAATGATTCCCTGCTTTATGGAGATGAGACGATTTGTACATCAGGGCATTGAAGATATATATAAAAAAGACTCGTCCCCTCTATATCTCATTAGGTATAAACATTCCACAGAATGCACTTCAAGACACTCATGATATCAATTTTAAACTAAGCCAACCAGGTAACCTGCATTGAAACGGGCACGCCGGGGACAAAGCTGCTGGGTTTTTAATGTGCCGTTGAAAAACATCCATGGGCTTTATTGTGAGGTTCTGAGAATGGATTTCAAATGCATTGGCACAGAATTCTCCACAAAATGGTGAAGCCCCGTTGGAGCTGCTACTGCTAAATCCCTTTTTAAAGTTTGGTGTCTATGTTAAAGAATTCGTGTTTCGCTGTTAGCAGGTAGAAGAAAAAAGAAAACTGTAGGAGTGAGTGGAGATGGAGGGAGGGGACATCGACTGGGGTGCTTGGGACATCACGGAGGGCGTTTGTAGGGTGAATAATTAATCCTGACCGCGGGAGGGAGGCACACGTGCACCCCAAGTGCACCCCAAACGGTGAGTAGGGTGGGCTGGCCAGGGCCTGGGCTCTAGCCAGCCATGGCAGTTTGGAGGGTTCCTGGCCGTTGGTGTGAGCCCCTCTTAGGCCCTCGCTGTAAAGAAGCCCTCTTTTCATCCATTCAAGTGAGGCCGACATGCCTGCTCCTGTGGTGTGCAAAAAAGGGACGCACCAAGAAATGTAATTATTTTGACACGTTCTTTTGACAAAGGTTATTATTCCTACTTAATGCAAAGTGGTTTACACTGCCATTATGAAGGAGAGTCCACTGTCCTTGGCCTCTCAGACGTGAGCACCCTGAAGATTCAGTGCCAGGCGCAATCAGCAGCTACTAATAGTTTGGTGACAAACTGCAGGGAGGGACCATTTCAGAGCCAGGAGAAAGGCAGACCTTCCTTCCTTCCTTCCCTTTTTTCTTTCTCTATGTCCTGCATTTTACAAGAAACAGTTCCTTTTTTTACCTGGTGAGTGAGGAGAAAATGATTTTGGAGCAATCCATTGTCCCCTTCCCCCAATAACTTATTTATTCCGAAATGCCAGGGCACGAGGCCTTGATTGTATAATTCCCAGGAAACAAATTCTGGGTGAGAATTTGACCTTTGAAGCGCCGCACCGCTGGCTCGTGTGCCCGTTAATCATTGCATGCGAGCGGGTTCCTGTGCTGAGGACAAGCGTTCCCGTTTCTGTCCCATTCTGTGTTGTCTTGGAGACTGTCTGATGCTGAGAGGGACCTTGGGCATCCCCAGCTCTGCTCCCTCTCCACCCATCACCCTGTCTCTGCAGAGGGGGCTCAGATGTTCCCCCACAAAACTCCATTTGTGGGGAGGAGATCAGAGGCGCTCAGCCAACCCGCCCGCCCGCTTTATCATGCTCCTTGGTACCCAGGGAAGAGATGGATCAAAGTCCTGCACAGAGGCTGTATCACTGATGAACAATTTACATGCACAGTGGGTGGGAATGGGTTAGGACATAACTTTCCTTTTGAAGAGGAGAAAAAACGGCTGTTTTCCCCAGTGAACACTGACCACAGCAGTGGCCTGTGCTGGAAGCCTTTCCACAGCGAGGTGAGGCTGTGCGGACGCTGGCCACAGCGCCCCAGTGTCGTCCGAGCACCTGGGACAGGGCTTGCAGGCTGGAGACGGTTTTGAAAGCCACCTGCTCACTGGCTTCCCGAAGTGATGTGAAAACTCGGACTCCGCATCTGAGCTCCGAACTCCAGCCAGAAGCCCGCGATGGAGGAATTCCTGTGCGGCTCAGTTTTCTCATGGTAATGGCTAGTTTCCCTCCTGTGTCCACTTTCGCCTCTCGGGATTCTAATAAAGTTATTAGAAATTAAACACAAGCTTAAAACTCCACCAAATCCAAAGAACCGCACCTGACTGTTCTGCAGAGTGATAATTATATCTGAAACAAAGTGTTTTCAGGTGTATGCACGTTTGGATTACGCGAGACTGCTGATCTTGTACTATACGTGGAAATTTCTCTCTTTTCAGGACATAGTTAGAAAATTGCCTTTTGAAAGCAGTCCGATTCACGATTTGAAAAGAAAAAAAAAACAGGAAAAGAAAGGATGCTTCCTTCAGCTTTTTGTTTAAGACCAAGCGTGTTGTTCCCCCCGTCTGCCTTTTAAATTGTACACGCCGTCATCGTTCATGCATTTTAAATTATTAGGCTGATAATCACTTCCTTAAAATAATTTCAGCACTCAGCTACAATAAAATAGATTTCTTTCAAAGACCCCCTTAGTTAAATGCGCTCAGAGCTACTTTCTGTATTGCGCAGGTCAATTGAATCCGGCGCGGTGCTCTCTCTCTCTCTCTCTCTCTCTCTCTCTCTCTCGCCTGCTAAACAATCGCTTTTCAGTCTCTGGAGAGCACGGTGAACGCAGCCAAGATGCCCATCTGGAGACGGCCTTGGACACTGGCTCATCAGAACTTGACATCTCAAGTCCCACTCTTTATGACTCTCTTGTCAAAGAGTTAGTCAAGATTCCTGGAGGAAAAAAAGTCAATGTCATATAAATTGCGATTAATTATTCAATAATGAGTGACATTAAAATGTGAGAGGGAAGCATTGAGAGGATCGTCATCCAGGTGCCCCCTTGACAAATCGCGCCCCGTGGCAGCTTCCCGGCACCACAGCAGCCAGGGCGGCCCGCTTTGCTCTGCAGCTCCAGGCTGGTAAACTGCCCTTGGGCCTGATGGTTTGAGTGAGAACGACACTCAGGCTCTGTATTTGTCTGTCTCTCAGGCGCTATAATATATATATATGTGTGCATATATACATATATATATATATATATATATATATATATATATATATATATATATATATATATATTATTTTTTTTTGCGCGGTACTGGGGGTGGACCTAGGGGCATCCTACCTCCGGGCTATACCCCTGCCCTATTTTTTATTCTTTATTTTGAAACAGGGTCTCACTGAGTTGCAAAGGGCCCTTTGCAACTAAATAGCTGAGGCTGTCCATGAAGCGCGATCGTCCTGTCTCAGCCTCCCGAATGCTGGGATTATAAGTGTGCGTCACCACGCCTGGCCACGGTGCTGTAATTTAAATATGGTTTCAGTACATCCCTATGGGTTCATCTGATAGAACCTTGGTCCCCAGTGTAGCAGTGCAAACAATACTTTGCTAAGTGTCCTGTTTGCCAAATCAAATAACTGGGACAAGTTTTGGGGAAGAAGAAATTGACTTGTCAGCAAATAGAAAAATGTTCCATGGACATGGCTTTCAGATAAGCTCCCTGGACTGGCCGGCCCCAGCTCCTCATTCCTGTGGTCAGTAAACTGATGAGAACGTGTCAGGAACTTGTTAGAAGCAACTTTTTTTTTTCTTTTTTGGTGGTACTGGGGGTGGAACCCAGAGGCTTTCTACCTCCAGGCTATACTCCAAGACCTATTTTATATTTTATTTGGAAACAGGGTCTCACTAGTTGCTGAGAGCCTCACTAAGTAGCTGAGGCTGGCTTCCAACCCATGCGATCCTCCTGTCTCAGCCTCCCAAGCGCGGGGATTACAAGCGTGCACCACCACACCTGGCAACTTTTTAACAGGAGGAGAAAGAGGAGCTTACAGAAGGATGTTAGGTTTAAAACAAGCCACTTGTGAACTGAGCCACAGGTCATAATGCAAGAAATGGACCCCGGTATGTTTTGAAATGTGGATAACAGGTCTGAGAAGGCCCCTCGGAAGAGAGAAAGTGACCTCAGCTGTGCAGGGCTTACACCACAGAAAGGGCAGGTCAAAGAGGCACAGAGGAAGGCGTTTTTAGGAAGGTAAAGAGGTTTACTTAGGAACACAGTAATAGAGCCAGACACACACTCGAAGGGAGAAGGGGTGCAGGGCTCCAGGTGAGACTCCCCTTCGGGGTCTCCGGTTCCTCTGTTTTGAGGGGGTTTCATAAGCGGTGAGCAGAGCAAGGGCGTGGAGGCTGACCTCGGGCTGGTGAGCTCCGTCCCCTGGGTGAAGCAGACAGGTGTGGCATCCGGTTCTACTCTGAGGCCGTGTGTGGACTCATAGGCCTCCAACAGGCTTTACTTAGCCTAGACAAAGTGCGCTGTGTAAACCAGCGACGTATGTCAACATTAGGCATCTGGCCTCATAGTGCTCCAAGATTCAAGGGCTTTTTAGGAATGTAGACCTGGAGGAACGCAGAGTTAGGGAGTGGGGGTGAGGGTGTTCATTCAGAGCCGCAGCGTCTAGCTTGGTGTGGTGGGAAGTGTCTGTAATCCAGTACTCGGGAGGCCGAGACAGGAGGATTGCAGCAACCTCGCAGTATACTCAGAACTCAGAGAGACCCTGCTTCAAAACAAACAAACAAAAAAGGGCTAGGGGTGTAGAACAGAGATAGAGCACCCTTGGATTCAAGCCCCAGCACCAAAATAAATAAATAAGTGACAGTTTCTTTTCCTTTCCCTGTTCTCCTTTCTCTCCTTATTTCCTCTATTCTAATTCAGCAATGTCAAGAGGCAGGGCCTCATGGAAGAGAGTTGGGGTGCACCCTTTGGAAGGGATTCCGTAATTCTTGAAGGACCTGGCCTAGTTCTGTTTCATCCTTGGTAAGAGCCCCGGGTCTTCTCGTATCTGGGACAGATCTCAAGGTCAGCTGCCCCGAGCCCACCTGGTCTGGTCTTCAGTCTCTACTTCCCAGTGTCTCTCTATGCCCTGGGCTCCTCCCTGTGATGACTTTGTCCTCCCACTTCCTACACCTGCAATGGCCTCAGTGGGTCCCGTTCTCTGCGACTAAGGAACAGCATTGAAAACAGAGGCAGCAGGTGAATGGACAAAGGAAACCCAGTCTATATACAGAACGGGATTTTACTCAGCTGTAAAGAACAAGAGTACGTAATTTGCAGGAAATGGGTGGTACGGGAGGATATTGCGCTACGTGAGACCAGCCGGGCTCAGAGTCAGGGGTGGTATATTTTCTCACAAGAGCCAATTAGAAAATCGGGATAGGAAGGACTAAAGTAAAGTGAATGGAAGAGGGACCCAAAGGGTAGGGGAAGGAATTGGAGAAGGGAAAGAGGGAGGACAAAGGATTAGAGAAGGAAGTGTTGTAAATAATATGATGGCAATACGTGAAGGTATCACTGCCGATTTCACTAGTGTGTGGGGAGAGAGGAGGAGTGGGCAGGATGTGGAGGGAGACACAGTGCTGTGTGCACGATGTTTCATCACTTTGAACATGTAAGTGACGTATAATTGCAATGAACTATTTTTTTTTTAATTTGGGTATTAATTTCAACCCAGGGACATTCTACCTTGAGCTACACTCCTGCCTGACCTTTTAAATTTTTTTTTTTTTTTTTGCGGGTCTGGGGATGGAACCCAGGGGCATTTGACCTCCAAGCTATACCCCCTGCCCTATTTTTTATTCTTTATTTTGAAACCGGGTCTCACTGAGTTGCAAAGGGCCTCACTAAGTAGCTGAGGTTGTCCGCAAATTGCGATCCTCTGGTCTCAGCCTCCCGAATGCTGGGATTACAAGCGTGCGCCACCATGCCCGGCTGCCTTTTAATTTTTTTAATTTTTATTTTGAAACAGGGCCTCACTAAGTTGCAGAGGGTCTTGCTAATTTCCCGAGGCTGGCCTCAAACCCTGAAATCCTCCTGTCTTAACCTCCCAAGATATGATAAAAGATGTGCACCACCATGGCTAGCACTAATAAAATAATTTTTAAAAACTAAAAGTCAAATGAAAAGACCCAGCCATCATTAAGCACACGCTCTCTACAACTCTTTTCCAAGCGTTTGGCCTCTGGCCTTATCTCGTGCCATTGGGAACTGCCCAAATGGTATGGTCCTCATGTCAGAGCACATTTGCTAAATAAATTGGGAAATGAGCGCCAGGAACTGAGCCACTAGTTTTACCGTAGGCATGCCAATTTTCTTTGGCTCTGTAACAAATCACCCTGAATTTTAGTGGCTCAAAACAATGACACATTGATTTTGCTCATAAGCCAGCAATTTGAGTGGGGCTTGGTAGGTGTTATGGGGTGACTTGTGTCCCCCAAATAAATTCATCTTGATGTTCTACTATAGTTCCTCAAAATATGACTGTTTAGAGTCAGGGTCTTTGTGAGGTTCAGTTCTAAGCCAGTAATACTGATGTCTTTGTAAGAACAGGACATTTGGACGCAGACACGCACGTCATGAAGAGACGCAAGGAGGAGATGGCCATTTCAAGCCACAGAGAGGGATCCAGAACATATCCTGCCTCCACTCCCTTCCAAGGAACCAACTCAGCACCATCTCGTCTTTTGGAGTTCTATCCTGGAGATGTGTGAGAAAGTGGATGACGTTTAAGCCACCTCTTTGTGGGCCTTGGCACAGCAGCCCTGACAGCTACCGCGGCAGAGGAAGTTTGTCCACCCTCTCTGGTGCATCACCTGGGTCGGCCCGAAGCTTGGGGGCTGAACACATTTCAAGACACTTACTTGTCTTCTGGTTGATGCTGGATGCTGGCAGGAGTACCTCCATTTGATCTTTCCATATGCCTGGGCTTCCTCACAACATGGCGGCTGAGCTCGGGGCGTAGAGGGCGAGGGGAAGGTGCTCCCTTATGAGCTGGCTCAGATGCTTCTGCGGAACTTTCTTCCTTAGACGTGAATCTGAGCTGGTCTCAGATGAAGGGTCACATGTTTCCTCTCATATATGCAAGCTAGAAAGAAACTGAGAGACAAGAGACTTCAAATAAACGAGGAGAGAGACCAGCAGAATAGTGGACAGGTTTGGGGAGGAAGATGAGGTTAGGAGGGAGGGGACTTGATGGATGGATCTGTTCAAACAATCCTGTGTAAACGGTGAAGCTATTTTTATTTGTGTGCAGTCCTGCGGATGGAACCCAGGGGCATTCAACATCCAAGCTACACCCCCTGCCCTATTTTTTATTCTTTATTCTGAAACTGGGTCTTGGTGAGTTGCAAAGGGCCTCACTAAATAGATGAGGCTGTCTGTGAACCGCAATCCTCCTGTCTCAGCTTCCCAAATGCTGGGATTACAAGTGTGCGCCACCACGCCCATCTTACTGTGAAT
This sequence comes from Muscardinus avellanarius, assembly GCF_963383645.1. Classification (NCBI taxonomy): domain Eukaryota; kingdom Metazoa; phylum Chordata; class Mammalia; order Rodentia; family Gliridae; genus Muscardinus; species Muscardinus avellanarius. The sequence continues at coordinate 6,810,847 of NC_137809.1, forward strand.
CTATTAATACCAACTTTAATGTTATGAATGGGGAGGGGAGGAAATTACTCAAAAGCCAGAGGGAAATACACAAAGTACTATGTACACGTATGTCTCTATCACACTAAACCATAATATGATATGTGGTTATGATGTACCAGTAATAGCATATTTTAAAAAGTGGTGAATCAAGGGGCTAGTTAATAATAGGAAGGGATTAAAATTGCTATCTTTTGATGGGATGAGAATCAAAACATTTGAGACTTCCGGGAAGATGGCGACCAAGAAAAGCGGGGCTTAAGAGCCCCGCTAACAGCCAATCTCCACTACCACAAAATCAGCGCCTTTCATAGCCAGAAAACACCATCACCAGAGAAACAAAACAATCACCAGGCTCCAGAGGTAAAGCGGACTGAGAACAGAGCTCAGAGCCACAGAGGAGATACACCGGCCTCACGCCCGAGGACGCGGCAGCAGCGCCATACTGCCGGAGGCAGCGGCGAATTCACAGGACGGCTATAGCAAGCCAAGGTGAGCCACTGCGGAACAGCCAGGCGGGATTTCTCGGCGAAGGAACATCTAAAGCTCCCGTGGCTGAGCTCAGCACACGCCGCAGGGATTCAGAGTGGAAATCAAAACCAAGAAGAAATACGCCAGCCTCACGGCCGAGGGCATGGCAGCAGCGCCAATTTGCCACCGGCGGAAGCAGCAACGAATTCACCAATTCCAGTACGGCTACATCTGCGTACTCAAGAACAGTGAGTCAAATTGCGGGCCACAGAGGAGAAATCCCAGTACTTTACTCCCTGGGACTTGACCTAGTGGTGAAGTGGCGGTGGCAGTGATATCACACCATAGGAGAATACCCAACCTGGCACCCCCCACAGTCTAAAGCAGCCTCAATCGACTCTCTGGGTCAGAGACTCTGTGATACAACCCAGTACAGGAGTAGTGGGGTCTGAGATACTACTGACTTGAGATCCAGAACACCTTAAGTGAAGTCATAGTGACCCAAGGGAAGAACCCAGAGAAGGCACAAACTTCCGAAATCATGGGAAAGAGGAATAATACTAGAGCAATGAATGCCCACAACCCCACAACATCAGAACTCGATAAAACAGAAAATCAGAGATTTCTAGAAGATCAAATCAGGAAAATAACTGTAGAAATAATAGAGGTGCTTCGAAAAGAACTCAGAGAGAGCCAAAAAGAGATAAAGGATGCAATTAATGAAGTAAAGGCCTCAATTCAAAGCACAAACAACTGATTAGACCACATGGAGAACAGAATCTCGCTCTTAGAAGATGATCATTCCAAAAATGAACGCATAGTTTCTAATCTAGAAAAAAATATCCGACAGCAGGAATCTGATATTGAAGAAATATGGGCCCATTTTAAGAGAGCTAACCTAAGAATAATTGGAATAGAGGAGGGAAAAGAAAGTGAAACCAAAGGGATCAACAATCTCTTCAAGGAAGTAATAGCAGAAAATTTTCCAAACATAGAGCAAGAGGTTGATACACAGGTCCAGGAAACGTATAGAACTCCCTTTAGACAGGATCGGAGAAGAGGATCCCCACGCCACATAATTGTCAAAATGACCAATGTGGAAGCCAAGCAGAGAATCTTAAAGGCAATAAAAACAAAGGGCCAAGTGACATTCAGAGGCAAACCAATTAGAATCACTCCAGACTTCCCAAACCAAGTTATGAGAGCCAGAAGGGCTTGGAGTAACATATTCCCAATTTTGAAAGAAAACAACTTCCAGCCAAAAATTTCCTACCCAGCAAAACTTTCTATCAAATTAGATGGAGAAATAAGAAGCTTCCATGACAAACAGAAACTGAAGGAATTTATGTCTTCAAAACCAGCACTAGAGGAAATACTCAAAGAGATTAACTACAAAGAAGAAATAGTTAACACACACCAGAACCAGAGAAATAAGATTTTCCATCCAACAGACAACTAAGATTGGTTATCTGTGGAGATTCATTATTTATGTTAGTCTTTTACCTATCTGTAAAGGGTATTGTTTGCCTTTATTGTTGTTAATTTTTAGGATTTCTAGTTGGAATATTAATATACCTTCAGATATAGCATTTGGAAATATTTTATCCCATTCTATTAGTAACTGTTAACTCTGTTTACATTGTCTTTGGATATACAATATGTTTTTTATTTTTTAGGGAGTTTGTATACTCTTCTGTTGCCTGTGCCATTGAAATCATAACCAAGAAATCACTGCCAATTTCAATGTTGTGAGTTTTTATGACCCAGATTTTCTCCTAAAAGTTTATAGTCTTAAGATTTATATTTAGGTCTTTTATCTATTTTGAGTTAATATTTGTATATGGGATTAGGTAAGGGTCCAATTTTATTCTTTTCCATGTAATTATTATTTTTCAACAATATTTAGTTAAAAGATTATTATTCCCACCACCAAATGTTCGTGGAAACCTTGTCAAAAATAACTTGACAATATAGGGAAGAATTTAGCTCTAGGCTTTTATTTAACTCCAATGGTTTATATATCTGCCTTTAGAATAGTACTACACTGTTTCAATTATTGTAGCTTTATATGGTTTGAAATCAGAAAATATACATCTTCTAGCTTTGTTCTTTTTCAAGATCATTGTGGGTACCTAGAGTCCATATTCCATATTAGGATAGATTTTTTTCTGAAAAATAAATATATAAATATATGATAGTTTCACCTAAAAAATAGAAAAAATAGATTCTCTGGTAAGAAAGAAAGCAAAAAGAAATATTGAAATGTTATCTTTAAGTCATCAAAAGCTTGGTATGAGACAAATGAAACTGTTATGTGAGATTATCATTTTTAATTTTTGATATATTGCTATAATACTAGATGTCAACTACTAAGCCAAGCATGGGAGGGAGGGACAGGGAGAGAATGGGGTGGGGATCGGGTGGGGGCTGACTGGGCAATGTGTGCATGTATGTCTACAAAAGTATGTATCCCACTATGATGTATGAATACAGTGCACCAATTAAAAATTAAAAAAAAATAAAGGACCTAATTGATTTTAAAGAACATTCATTTGTCTGAGTGTTAAGATATTAGTAACCCAACAAGCATCTCCCAGGCTTTGCTATTTTATCTTTTTTTATTTCCTTTGTAAGAAGACACACATTTCCTCTCTGTTCTGTTAAATAGATATGAGCGGTGGCACCGTGCCCATCCCACACTATGGCCAGAACTTCCAAATTATTTGGTCACATGTGTGCCAACCCACTAGTCAATACCATCAGAAGACACCTGTAGCCGGGCGTGGTGGCACACATTGTCATTCCAGCACTCGGGAGGCTGAGACAGGAGGATCGCGGCTCACGGACAGCCTCAGCTACTTAGTGAGGCCCTCTGCAACTCAGTGAGACCCGGTTTCAAAATAAAGAATAAAAAATAGGGCTGAGAGTGTAGCTTAGAGGTAGTATGCCCCTGGGTTCCATCCCCAGTACCACACATACACAAAAAAAAACGTAAGTTTCCCTGCCCTTCACAACTGCCCTTCACTCCTTCCTGCAGAAGTGCCTTCAATGGGCCAGGAACCCCTCTGGACCCAGGGACATAGCCTTATACAAAGCCCTGAGAGTGAGCGGCAACGACCAAGGTCATTTCAGACACGGACAGTAGAGCGGGGGGCGCTCACGCCGGTGTCTCCCTTGGCTTCTTAGACTCCCGGACGAGGACCAGCTGCGTGGCCAGCATGAGGTAGAGGTCATCTCCTTGAAGGTACCAAAAGCTAAGTTCAGTGCTTGGTTTTAGATAACAAAACTTTTCAAATTTGAAACATAATCCCATCATGGGGGAATATGTAAAGTATTCTGGAGATAGCAGGGCAGGGTGGCAAATGCCTGGTTAAGACCACCCTTGGCAACTTAGTGAGACTCTGGGTTGGAGATGTAGCTCAGAGATAGAAGGCCCCTGAGTTCAGCCCCAATGCCAAGAGAAAAAATAATAATTTATTGTTGTAAATTGGGAACATTTATTGTAAGTCAAGTTCCCAGTGCCAAACCACAATACCTTTCCTTTGCATGACTCAAAAAAATTTTATTTGTTTGTTTGTTTGTTTGTTTGTTTATTCATTCATTTATTTATTTATTTATTTTTGCCATACTGGGGATGGAACCCAGGGGCATGCTACCTCTAAGCTCCACCCCCAGCCCTATTATTTTATTCTTTATTTTGAAACAGGCTTTCACTGAGTTGCAAAGAGCCTCACTAATTAGCTGAGGCTGTCTGTGAATCCCGATCCTCCTGTCTCAGCCTCCCGAATGCTGGGATTACAAGCGTGCGCCACCAAACTGGGCTACTTAGTGAGGCCCCTTGCAACTCAGTGAGACTCTGTTTCAAAAATAAAGAATAAGAAAAAAATTAAAATGTCCCTAAATATACCTAAGCCGTTCTACTTAAAAGGCAAGTATAAAAATCAAGGATCCAGGCTAATAGAATTCACATGAACTTTGAGGCTGTGCTGCATAAGAGTGTTTATAGGAGCCTGAGATTAGGTGCAGGCCCAGGCTCAGATGGCATCTGATTTTGGCCTTGCTTCATTTGGGTTAATGGCGGTCCTCGTGATTTGAGCTTTGAACATGTGTCCAGGGACACATGGCACCGTCTCCGGCATCATCTTACACACGTACCCAAGTGGGAAATTATAAATGGGAACACCTTGAAAGGAAAAAAGTGCTCCTTCCTCTTCTCCTGAACGCTGAAAATCACATCACCTATTTCTGACACACGAAGATGGTAAGAATCTGGGCTTTCACTTGGAAAAGATTTTCAAGGACAGACCTTCCAGGTGAAGAAAGGAGACCTAGTCAGGCGTGGTGGCGCATGCTTCTAATCCCTGCGCTGGGGAGGCTGAGCCAGGAGGATCGCGCAGGTTCGAAGCCAGCCTCAGCTACTTAGTGAGGCTCTCAGCAACTTAGTGAGACCCTGTTTCCAAATAAAATAGAAAATAGGTCTGGGAGTATAGCCCGGAGGTAGAAATCCTCTGGGTTCCGTCCCCAGTACCACCAAATGAAAGAAAGAAAGAAAGAAAGAAAGAAAGAAAGAAAGAAAGAAAGAAAGAAAGAAAGAAAGAAAGAAAGAAAGAAAAGGAGACCTAAAATAGGAATATCGGGTCATGACGGTCAGTCACATAAAGTCATTCCTGTAAATGTTGGCATTGTCTTGGAAATTTGAATTGGCCCAGAGAGCTGTTAAATCAGGCTGGTGGGTAAGCAGGCAAATGCTTTTATGGAGAAGCTAAGTCTCGGTGCTTAACAAGAAATTAGGTTTGTTTTTTTCAGCATGAAAAATAGTAAATTATTTTCTGGGTGATCCTTTCTATTTTAGGTTTCCTGTGATATATTGAGAATGAATTGAGCTGGGCACAGTGCCACAGGCTTGGAATCCCAGCATTCGGGAGGCGGAGACGGGAGGATCACGGTTCATGGCCAGCCTCAGCTACCCAGTGAGACCCTGCTTCAAAATAAAGACTAAAAAATAGGGTCTGGGGGTGGAGCTCAGAGGTAGAAGGTCCTTGGGTTCCACCCCCAGTGCCGCACACACACACAGAAAGAATGGATTGGTTGTTCATTGATAACTTCCAGAGACCCCAGTGAAGAACAAAGAGTGCCCCTTCACTTCTTCATCAATGTGTCCAGTTCTTTCTTTACATCTGGAAGCCATTTATTTTGCCCCAAGACATCTGCAGAGGCCACTGACATGAGTCAAAGCAGGGGGCTGGCAAGCCCGGCATCCCGCAACCCTCGGTGCCCCGGGTGAGGGGGTGAGGGGTGGCTTTGTCGGAGGCAAGAAGAGAAACCCCTTCCCAATCCTGGGTAACAAGTACAGGTTAACTAATTACCAGCCAGTTGAACAGGCTTCAGAAAACATTTCTGGAAAAGAAAACACACACACACACACACACAGGAATTTATGTTTGTAAAATGAACTCTTTATTTTGAGACCTAGAAGGAGAGTGTGTGGCTCGCTCTCTTTCTCTCTCTCTCTCTCTCTCACACACACACACACACACACACACACACACACACACACACACACACACACATGGGCTTTGTTCTTAATGGGCCTAAGTAGAAAATGCTCTTCTGCTTAAGGCATAAACGTCGATACGCGCATGCCTGGATGCATACCAGAGGCGTCCATGGCTTTAAAAGGGGCTCCGTGTGATGGCTCACTGGCGAGGTGTTTGTGGGAGCCCGCCTCCCGCAAACACGTGGGCGCACGTCACCAGAGGCACTGAGCAGGGGCACTGGGGAGGCAAAGGGCATATAAACATATAAAGGCTATTTCAGACCGGGATCAAAGGAATGTCCAAAGACCGACTGGGCTGGCTATGTCATTTTAACAAGGGCCTGCTCTGCTGAGGACCCAAGGACGGGCTTTGGAAGACCAAGGAGGAAGAACAGAGATATGTCTTAGGAGATGTTCCCAAAAAGCTCGTATGGATGCCCTTGTAGAGCACACTCAAGGGACAAGGGCCGGGGAATGGCCCACTGGAATACCAAAGGGAACGCAAAGACAGTGCTGAGGCAGAGAAATAATTTGATGGGGTCAAAGCCACAGGGGAGAATGGCGCAATCTACGGCGCCAAAGGACGGGACACTAGGTTTGGTTACATGCTAAGGAGCGTGCCTCGGGCCTCGTAGCTAAGGTGAAGTAATAGTCCACTGTGTTCATAATTGAAAGCTTTTTCTTGAAACTTGGGAGATTTTCCAACCCCTAGAGAGGCGTTGTGTCTTTCTGGATCATAAACTAGATCTGCACACAGTTCTTTCTGGGGGACGGGGAGGGGAGGGACCGTCATCCTGGCACGTGTCGAAAGGGCTCAGAGACAGAACATGCAGTTTCCCTACTCCAAGAGAGGACAGCGTTTGCCTTGATCTGAGCTCACAGGAGAAGGAGGGACAGGGCGGAAGAGGTTGAAAAATGGGGGGAGAGAGCCCTAGATCAGGCTGGCCTTCCGCCAGCCGTCCCGTTGAATGAATGTGTGTCATTCAACCACAAGTATTGATTCAATGTCTAGGATATGCAGCTACTGTTGGTTTAGACTTTTGTTGTTGTTGTTATCGGTTTTTTGTTTGTTTTTGGTACTGGGGATTGAACCCAGGGGCCTTCTACCTCTGAGCTACATCTCTAGCCCTTTTGTTGTTAAGATTATGATCATGAGCCGGGCGTGGTGGCGCACGTTTATAATCCCCGCACTTGAGAGGCGGAGACAGGAGAATTGCACAGGTTTGAAGCCAGCCACGCTGGTTTAAGAGACCCTGTTTCCAAAATTTAAAAAGTATAAAATAGGTCTGGGAGTGTATCCCGGAGGTAGAAGGGCTTCCAGGAATGTCAGTACCACCAAAAAAATTAAAAAATTAAATAAAAAAATAAGATTATGATCATGAAAGCTGGGCGTGGTGGCGCACACTTGTAATCCCAGCATTTGGGAGGCTGAGACAGGAGGATGACACACGTTCAAAGCCAGCCTCAGTTACTTAGTGAGGCCCTTTGCAACTCAGTGAGATCCTGTTTCAAAATAAAGAATAAAAAATAGGACTGGGGGTGTAGCTTGGAGGTAGAATGCCCCTGGGGTTCTATCCCCAGAATTGAAAAAAAAAAAAAGAGCGTAGGCTAGAATACTCAAAGCTCAGAGATTCTATCTTTTTATCCTTTTCTTCCTTTCTTTTTTCCTTCCTTCCTTCCCTCCTTCCTTTCTCTTTTTCTCTTCCTTCCTTTATTTCTTCCCTTTTGTGGTACTAGGGATGGGACCCAGAGGCATTCCACCTCTGAGCTGCGTAGCCCCCGCACTATTTTATTTTTTATTTTGAAAGGGGGTCTTGCTAAGTTGCTGAGGCCAGCCTTGAACCTGCACTCCTCCTGTCTCAGCTTCCCAAGGACTGGAATCCCAGGCGTGCACCATGGTACTTGGCTCAGAGTAGTATTTCTAAATGGGCTTCCACTCCAGTTTTCACCTTCTGTGTTTATAGTCAGTGCCCTTCAGGGGCACTTCAGAAAGCACTGATCTCCGTCTTCTGACGCCGGGATGCCTCGCGATGGCGGGGAGGGTGACGTTTAAGATTAGCTTAAAGGGAGCACGGCTGGTCAGCGTCACATCAGTCCCATCCCAGTGTCACCGTCTCCACTCGGGCCCACCCGTCCCGTCGTTATAACCACACACCCCTTGGCTTTGTGGGAGCGGGGAGAGCGCGTCCAGGAGCCAGCGTCCCAGCCTCGGCCTCCCGTCTCCTGGTGTCTTGGCATCAGAGTCTTTCCCACACCTCTTACGGGCTTCCAAGTGAATTCTCCTGGCACCAAATTTCTGTACTGGGGGCTTTTCCTCGCAGCCAAGGCGAGTCGGATTGTCTTATAAAATCGGCTGCCGATGGGGAAGGAAAGACAAGGGACTGAGGCGGAACAGTGGAACGTACTCGGGTGCAGCCCCTGGTCGCTCCTGTGGGAATGGCTGCCACATCCCTGGTTCTGACCAAGGTCCCCACGCGCTGTGTGTCCAGATGGGATACCAGGACTTCCTCGTGTCTCCTTCCTCCTCTCTTCTGACCTCCATTTCCTTGAGGGGAAGCTTGGGAAGGTATCATCTATGTCACAAAGACTGTTGTCGTGATTAAACAAGAACGCATGGCCCAGCCTGTGGTCAAATTTAATAAATGGCGGGTGCTGATGGCGATGATCGGTGGGCCACTTCTCAGGCTGTCACTTAATTCAATTCAATACAGACTTAGCAAGTGGCTCCCCCACACGTCTCTGGGTCCCCGTGGAAAGGCTGTGTGTGCAAATCAGGGAAACTCTGGACTGAGCCAGAAGACACGGGCCCGCCACAGCATCTATCTCCAGAGGCCTGAGCCCCATACCCTCCAAGTGTGGGGTCGGCCCTGTCTCTCTAACGCATGGCGCAGACCCTACAGGAAGGGACAAGAAAGTGACCCGTCTGGTCTATCCTGCTCTGGATAAACCAAAGTGAAACGAAGCCTACCTCCACCTTTACTGGGGAGACATGTAGGAACTGAGCGCTCTCTGGCAACCCATGTCTGCCCCTCGCCATCTAAGTACCTGCCACGGGAAGAAGGTTTCAGAAACGGCCTCTTTCAGGCCCCTTAAGTTCAATTTCAACAAATATTTATTAAGTACCTATTGTGTGCCCAGCACTGTCAAGACCAATGCTGCCCAGTAGTAGAATTTTCTGTGACGACGGGAATGTTCTGTGCCCGCCTGTCCAATATGGCGGCCACTAGCCCACGTGGTTACGGAGCGTTTGAAACGCAGCTACCGTGATGAAGGAACTGAATTGCACATTTTGCTTAACACGAGCTAATGTTCAGTTCAGTTTAAATAGCCTTGCGTGACTAGTCAGCACCAGGACCAGACAGAGGGTTCCGCGATGGATGGAACAGCTAAAAGCCCTTTCTTTCTTGAAGCTTGAATCCTACTACACAGGGAAGGGGCAGACCACAAGGGGAAGAAGTAAAATGCACGGGCCGGATCTGGCGGCACATGCCTGTAATTCCAGTATGTGGGAGGCTGAGACAGGAGGATTGCAGGTTTGAGACCAGCCTCGGCCACTTAGCGAGATCCTCAGGAACTTAGCAAGGCCCTGTTTCAAAATGAAAATAAAATAAAGCTGGGGGGCCGAGGTCAGAGGTAGAATGCCCCTGGCTTCGATCCCCAGTGCCAATAAATAGATAACTAAATAAAATCCATGGTAGTCAGATACTGCCACAGACAAAAAGCAATACAGCCAGAAGGCATTAGGGAAGGCCAGGATTCGAAACAGGAGGGATATGTTTAACTTCTTTCAGGTCCAGTGAATGTCCTATAAATGTAAACCTCTCAGGCTTTATTTTAGTGCTGCCTGAAGCCAGCTGTAGAGCCCAGCCTGCAGCGTCTTTAATACAGCTATGAATCAGGTGTCTGATTTAGATGGTTGCTTTTATTCTTCTCAACTCAACTCCGTGTTCAAAATGCAGCACTTCTCACTCGGTACAATAATCAGGAATAATGTCTATCTTAATGGAGCTTCTCCATTAAAAGGTTTTGGAAATAATATATGAAACTAATGGTTTACAAGAATAGTTTTAGACACTTGAAAACATAGCTAACCTAAAGACCTTCAATGCGCCATGAATACATTCATTCCCTGACTAAAAATGAACCCCAAAATTGGTTTTGATTTTTATTTAAAATTCAAATGTCTGATGTCCTCAAATTGAACAAATGATATTTAAAAATATCTGTATCAGCCTCCAACTTCTGCGGATCGTGATTTGCATTTCGAAATTGGCTGCTTGAAATGAACGAGGACGAGCTCCGTCATTCCTCTTTCTGCTCCCTCCGGTTATTTAATGAAATGCGAGAGGTCAACCCTTTGTCCTTAAATTAGTTCCCATAAAAATCTTTTTGTACTTTGCAGCTTGTTATGATGTCTTGAGGCTGAATGAAACGTTGCCGTTAATTATGTCTTTGTTGAATACGGATATCTATTCAGAGTTAGTTGAACACTTTCAAACAAAATTAGCATGGAGCGACACCGGGCCAGCTTTGGGTTGGTTATCAAGAATATTTTTCTCTCCCTCCCTTTTTTTTCCTTTAAAAATTTTTTTTAACAGCTGAGAGAACGCTCTTCGGCAAGTGTGTATTATCTAATATATTCAGCTTTTCAGTTGCTACTTTTTTCCAGATGAAGTTGAGCTTAATTGAGGTTTTCCTTTTAAGTTTGTAGAGCCCTTCAGCATCTCCCACAAAAGCATATAGAGGCTTTTCATTTGTCTTGAGTATGTTTCAGATGTACAAATATTATTTACTTTAAACCCCAAATCAAACGGTGCACCTGAACTGTTTTAAATAAAACACTAGTCAGGACTGAAATACATATATAAACTCAAAGCAAGCCTCTTTTGTTGTTGTTTCTATCAAATCATTTATGCAGAGGAAGCTCGGTGGGCACATTTTAGGATCCACATTGGAGAAACTGCTTAGCAACACACTTCAAGCAAGCGGCTAATGAAGGAATTTATTCCCAGTCCTCCAAAGATAAATACTACAGATTCACCGCTGCAGCTGAGCCGTGCGGTTAGCTTCCTGCTGGGGTTGGTCCTAAATGTTTGCAGGAATACGACGGGCTAAAACTTGATTTTTAAGAAGTGATGCTCATTGGTGAAATTCATACAGTGTGCTCATCAAGGGGGACATTTTGGAGGGAAAAAGGAAGAAAAACACCGAGCTCTAGGTGCAGTTTGCAGGATGAGGGTCCAGAAGGCAGGGGAAGTGAGTCCAGCCCTGGGAGGAACACCCCATCAATATGTTAGAAACGAGAGCGTACGCACTGGGACAGCGAAGGTCCTGCAAATATAGGGGAAAATTCTCTTTTTGTTTTTAATCATTAATAATAATAATAAGCTCCAAGTACAACACCAACGCCATAGATTAATTGGTTCCAGAATAAAATTCTGTCCAGCCACCCAGCAAAAGATTATTATTTCCTGTTGTAGAAAAACCCAAATGTATGAATCTTTTTGTCTTTCTCAAGGAGAGTCTTGTTTTATATGTTCAAAATATTTCGTGGTGATTTTTTATCTCCCATCATTTCCTCTCCAGCACCTTTTCTGAAAGCGAGCCCCGAGCAGTCCCCGTTGTTAAGCAATTCCTAGGAAGAAGCACTAACCTTGTATCGCTTTTAAGTCTAGTATACATTTTTCATTTTAAATGGGAGCTCGTAATGACATTGTGTAGAAGGGATTCCAGGCCCCTGATTATCACCCTGTCTCCTTGAGCTGCGTCTCTGGGAAAAAAAAAAAAAAAAAAAAAGTGAAGAAGGTAGCCCTCTGCGGTGAATGAATTCCGTAGCCTGCCGGTAATTATTTATTAAAATAGATTAAAGAAATGGGCTAAAAAGGAACCCGCCACCCATGTTAGAGATCGCATAATAAGAGCACATGGAAAAGGAAAATTAACACCCAGGGAGGAAAGAATGTGAGGTGCGTGTGTTCAGTGACACAATAATTCAATAATACGGCCGTCCCTGCATTGTGGACTCACAGGGACGCGCTCCGGGTTTGCATTTGGCAGGGTGGGCTCTGCTAATGGAAACATGGGTTACTAATACGGATGTGTATCTCTCTAATTAACATTAGAATCGCATGATAAACATAACCAGGAGAGAATTCAAGAGAGAAATGGGCTCAAAGAGAAGCCAGTGCATCGGGGGGAGGGGGAGGGGCCGGTTCCAGCGAAGAGATCGCTGGGCCCTTGTTCAGCTGGGTTTAATTTTGTCACTTGACTCAAAATTGGAAACCTGTTTCCTAGTACAATTGCTCTGTGTTAGCGGGGGTCGTACTCACAGGCTCCTTTTATTACCGGAGAGTTTTATAAACTTAGCACATCACCATCAAGCCATCTTGGGGGTCAACTCTCCACTTGTGCCTTCCGCTCTCAGGAAAGTGCTTTTATAGTGGCTTCTAATATATAGGATTTATCTTCGGCTCCGAGAAGAGCTTTTAAACGTAATCCCTCGCTGGAGTACTAATTTGTTGTTTCATCCTTAAACCAGTCCCTTCAGTTAACTTTCATCAGACGTGGCATATTTCTTTGGGAGAGCTTGGGTTTGTGTTGGTTCGGGTTTTGTTTGGCGGTTGCTGTGTAGTGGATGTTTGTGACAGCTGGCAGGGAGGGATGCCGTGGCAGGGGGAGAGGAGTTTGATTACGGATGCTGATATCATTCACGCTCTCTTTTTTTTAAATTCCAAAAACATATAACAGGCGACCATAGTGACGGATAGTTGCCGGAAATATATTTCAAATCAAATAGAAAGGAGACCAGGAGGTAGAGGAAGGAGACCGGGGTGGGGGGGGAGCACCGAAGGCAAGGAGAGGTCCTGGGGTGAGATGGATCAGTCTGTGCTCTGCGTATGTGTGAAGAGTCCCGAGCCCCACTGTTAGATATGATTCTTATGTACTAATAATTGAAAAATATTTCAAACCATATCGGGCTAAATTGAAAAATCCCTGCTACCTATTAAAAAAAAAACAGGGTATGCCGGAACTTTTATTTTTTTTTAATTCTAGCATTTTCCATGATGTTTGAGTGGACTAATGGGCGACAATGTTTACCTCTGAAAAAGAAGCCATGGGGGTCTTGCGGGGACTAAAGAATGTTCTGGGAAAAATGAACTTTTATGTTTTTGGAAACGATTTGATCCAAGTAAAAGAATGCCTCATCCAGAAAGCTGCGTTATCGGTCAAAACAATCGCATTTGCCTTCCTTCCCCATTTATACAAGCTAACGTAATGAGGGCAGCGCAGAGGCGGAAACGTCTTAGGATTCTTCCAGCCACACGAATACGTGTGAATTTTATCCAGGCTTCTATGTAACCTTTTTACTTAACCAATTTGATAAAGGGTGTGCTTCTTCTTGGTATTTAATGCTTAGCCTCAAAAACTGTGTCCAGAGAGAATTTATATTTCCAGTGTGATATCGGCCATTCCTCATTAGGGGAAAAAAAAGTACAAATATATTCCAAGAAATGCTTTGCAATTGTTTAAAAGTAATTAGATGTGTGCGTGGAGAGCAGTGGGACCGTACCCACATGTGAGCACAAAGAAGCGACACAGGAGGATTTACAGGAACGTACCAGGGGACTCTCACGCCGTGGCCTCCTCAGCGCCCGCCGCCGCCCGGTGAGCGATGTCCATTAGCTTTGCCAATATTGTATTTGTTTATCCGCCCATTACCGTCTTAACAAAAGTAAATCATTCTCGTTTCTCCTGACTCCCCCCTCTTCCCACCCCCCCACCTCCAAAAAACAACATTTGTTGCCCATAAACAGGGGGGACGCTCTGTGATAAGTATAATCGCTTAAATTGAATTTTCCTGCCTGCCAATGATTTAGTGAACGCTGGAACACAGTTTTACTTTGTTGTTTAGACTCAAGAAGGCATAAAATCTCCACCATCTATTCCTCCTGGAGTTATTTTAATGTAAACATGTGTCTATTTAGATGAAGGGTTTTCGTGATTAAGCCCATTCCGATGTGCCTTGGATAGACGGCGAGAGGGGGCAGAGCTGGGCCGAGGGCCCACACCAGCCTCCGCGGCTCGGCGCAGTCAGCAACGTCTTCATTAGTTCTTGTCATTCACCAGTGGCAAATGTATAAATGGAATGACGATCGGGCCCGCCTTGATAACTTGTCTTATCTCATTAGTTTTCACATCAAAGTTAATCAGCAATGTGGATTGTAATTGCCAGAGGAGACAGTGTGCAGATTGCTGGTCGCTCCCCGCCCCCCTGTATGGCATCTTGAAACATCAGTAGGCTGGTTGAAGCAGATAGGCTAGGGAGGAAAATGATGTGGAACGCATAATAAGCAAGCCGCTCAGAATTAATGAGCTAACCCAATAAGAAAAGAATGGCCAATCAATGCGAGTTGGGCAAATAGAATTTAGAAATAATTACTTGATTGGTTGCCTATAGTAGACTGATTTGACCACACACGAGGATTAAGAATTAAGATGTCAAGGCAAAGAAATAATTTGGCAACTGAGGGCATGTAATTTTTTGTGTGTTTCCCTTTATGATTAAAAGAGATGGGTGTTTGATATGCTATTCACCGGAATGAAAACATTACACACCCTCTCGTTCTCTCTCTGTTCCCCTCATGATGCGGGCCCATTCTGAGCACAATTGTGACACTCCTGGACAGGACATGAAAACAGTGCGGATTGAGTGTGTGTGTGTGTGTGTGTGTGTGTGTGTGTGTGTGTGTGTGTGTGTGTACGCACATGTGTGTGTCCATTCCCACTTACTGCGGGTATGCCTAAAGGATGAATGGGTTGGTCTACAGAGTGCTGCGTGTGTGCTGAGCAGCAGCACGGCCGAAGACGCGGCAGAGCCGTAGATGTGGGTATTTACAAAACATGTGACTGTGTGTCCCGGGTAGGCAGAGTGCTGCTCACAGCCTCCGGGATCCTAATGCAATTTTCTCCGATAGCTATTCACCAATTAGCAAAGGGCCCTCGCTATAGTCTTCTGTCTAAACTACTGGGAAGGTTCAGCCAGAAAGTAAATTTGCTTTGATCTACATTACACCTAATTGAGTCACCAGGAACGTCTCTATCCCAACATCAAGAAATGTGAAAATGTTAGATTATTTCACTGGGGATTAAACCTAATTTTCGCGTGTTCTGCATTAACCTATTAGGCTGGCTAATCTGCATTGCTAATGTGGCCGAGGCAGCTGTCACAGCTAAAGAAAAACATGATCCTGCAATCCTTGAATGAATGATTCCCGGCCTGATTAGTCTTAGTGAAGTTAGCTGAGCCCCATTGATAAGGAAGGAAAATTCCCAGGTTGCCAATAGCTTTGAAAATTATCAGACTGTAGGCGAAAATATACCTCATGATTCACAGGCTTTGGTCCAAATGCCGAGTTGAGTGACATTATTTAAGACTGACTAAGGCTAACTCGAATTGTCCCTTGCATAAATGTTTGTGTTTATTTTAAGAGACTAATGTAATGGACGCAGATTTAAATGCTAATAGAAGCCAGCCAGACACATAAAACCCCAGGCGTTGTTGCCCCGTTGGTCTTTTATTAACACAGATTAAATTGTAATATTTTCTAGATAAATTGGCACCATCAGAAAGATGTACGCCCCCCCCCCAGGAAACTCCAGACCAGTGACTTTCGCAAGACTTCCTGGGCTTCTCCGAGGCATGTGAATCATGTTTACCCGTCTTCTATTCTTCATTGCCAGTTTTTTTCCCCCTGAAGGGAAATTAGAGAAAAGTATATTTGTAAGAATGTGCAAGGGTCTCTGCAGCTCCGGGGCCAGAACCACTTTCTTTGGAGACAGACACACCTATGCTGCGGCGTCCGGCCTGCACCTGCGCCCACACATTTGATTTCAACAGCAAAAGGGCCGCCATGATGGGCACCTTCCCGTGTGGAAAGCAGCGGTCAGGGCAGTTTGGTGGCTGCAAATAGAGCCGAGAGTCCATTTAATCCGCTTAGCACTTGGGTACAATGGGCCTGCCCAACCCATTGTGGACAGAAGCCTTTACTTTATTTGTTTCTATTAGCCGAGCAATCAGTTATCAGTAAAAGTGGAATTTTATCCCATCAGATTGCCCAATCGAGAGAAAATAAAAGAGGAAATAGTCTAATGTGTCAATATTTATCCTCTGGCCCTAATTGTCCACAAAGAGGACTTGTTGAGTGTGCAAAGTTGGCAGCCCTGGCTCATCCGTGTGCTCGGGGTCATCTTATTGTGTAGGTGCCAGCGGCGGCAACTTGCGGGGTAACGCTATCTCGGAGGCCGAGCGCCCTGGCTGCAGAACAAAGGCATTTCAAAGATCTAAGAACAATACATCAGAAGGCCAAGAAAAACCCGGCGGGCTGGGAGAAGACAGAGAGCAGCGAACCACAGAAGGGCATTTGGGACTGGGTCTCGGACGCCGGTGAAATGTACAGCAAAAGAGAAGCAGGAGCCCGCCCTGCCTGGGCCCCAGGTGGCCTCACCCATGTTTTCTTGGACAGTCAGCAGTTACAAAGGCTTGTAGCCCACTGACCAACTCTTGTTTGTTTGTTTGACGCTGGGGATTGAACCCAGGGCATTCTGCCTCCAACCTACACCCCCAGTCCATGTTTTAATTTTTGAACCAGAGTCTCTCTAAGTTGCTGGAGCTGGCCTCGAGCCAGTGATTCTCTGATCTCAGCTTACCAAGTGCTGGGATTACAGTGCATACCACCACGCCCAGTCCAGCTCTGAAGTGTTGGCCTTCTGTTTGCCAAGATTTGTCTTTGTTGCCTTGTGTAGGCTGCAAAACTTCCATGTCTAAATTACCCTTAAATTGCCCTTCATGACAATGACTAAACAAAGGTAACCGAAAGTGACAATATCAGAGCCCTTACTGCATGTCAGACGCTAATCTGAGTTCAGCCGCGGCCCCCTAGGCCTCATGAGTTGCTGGCTACTCTTTGCCCATTTCACTGAGGCCCAGATAATTGATTTGCCTGAATTCTCTGGGCCAGTGTCATGGGCCTTGAACCCGGGCAGTCCAACAGGCACCCAATGACCACCAGAGCGTAGAGTCCAGGGCCAGGCCTCGGAGCCAGTGTCTCCTTACCCTTGGCACACTAAGCCCTCCCTTGCCTCGCACCCCCAGTACTCCTCCCCGGAGACCTACCCCTTGCCCCTGACTCTTCTCTCTGGTCTCTGTTTTTCTCTCACCTACATAAAAAGCCCAAGTTCACCGCAATGGCAGAAGGAGCCCATAGCTCATGGACCAAGTGTTTCAGTGACGCCAGCCCGCTCAGTTCTCCTGGTATCTTTCCACAGACGCCAGGACAGAAATTTCGATCTTCCAAGCCACCTTGGACTCTTGAGAGACACTTGAGTTTCGAGTCAGCAAAGATCACTCCCTAGCACTCACGCCTGGGCGACTTATCTGAACTGCGGACAATGGCTGCCAGCTGACCCCTTCCCCGGGGCAGCTGAAGGAGGCCTTCCCTCTCGTTCCCTTCGAAGAGCTATGGCTCTCTATTCATGCCCAGAAGATAGGGACTGGATCTAATCACAGAGCGCAGCACGGCCCGCTGGACGGCGACACGGAGCCACCGTCTCTGCCTCAGATTCTCCCCGTACTCCGGCCCGTTGAGCAGAGTTGACGGGTCTTCTCTTTCCCTGAGATCTGATAGCGCTTCGGTGGGCTTTGTGTGGATGAGATCACAGGATGGCCACACCTGTGCGGGAATGTTCATGACCTGTGGTTATGAAACCCTGATGTTACCTCCCAGTAAATTAAATCCACCTTCCCTATGAATAACAGAGTTAGGAAACTAGGACACAATCTTTTTTTTAAAAAAATATTTCTAACCCATGCGTGGGGGCGCACGCTTGTCATCCCAGCGCTTGGGAGGCTGAGACAGGAAGCTCATGGTTCACAGACAGCCTAAGCTACTTAGTGAGGCCCTCTGCAACAGTGAGACCCTGTCTTAAAATAAAGAGTAAAAAATAGGGCTGGGGGTGTAGCTCAGAGGTAGAATGCCCCTGGGCTTCATCTCCGGTACCACCAAAAAAAAAAAAAAATTCTTTGAGTTCCTTATTACATACACACAGATTTTCTCTTTCTAGCAACCATGGGGCTCATTCCCTCTTTAACGATGGCATGTGTCATCATAATACTAAACATGTTTTTGACCTCCAATAACAGCTTCTCAGAGGGTCAGTACCATAACACTGTTCTCCGTGCCAGTGGAGCGCCCAGGAGCCAAGCGGCGTGTCTGATTCCTGGTGCGCGCCGCACAGTGCCCTGGGAATTCTCACCCCACCGCCACCCTACCTCCTTCCCACAAACTCCGTGACTTAAAGCAATGCAGAGCTACTTTCCTACGGTTCTAGAGGTCAAAAGTCCAACGGGTCTTGACCGAGACCAAGGGACCTGCTGGCTGGTTCTCTCCGGAGGCTCCAGCGAGAGTGTCCCCTTGCTTCTCTTGGTTTGTCGAGGCTGTGGGCATTCCTTGGCTCATGGTTACATCTCTCCAATCTCAGCTTCAATCCCTAGGTCTGCCCCTCGGACATTGCATTTCCTCCATAGAGGATCCTTCTAGGGAATCCAGGAGAATCTCCCATTTTAAGACCCTTAACCTGATATCATAGGAAAAGTCCCTTTTGCCCTACAGGGGAGCATTCTCAGGGCCAGTGTATTAGGACATGATTGTCTGGGTGTGTCCAGTGGGTTCTGGGAAGAGACCTAGGTGCTTGTCAATCGTCATTCCCGTATCTGGCTGTATGTGTTGGTTTGTGGACACATCCTTGGCCCTGGGGCTGCAGAGAGGAGCAGGACAGGAGGGCCTTCACATTGCGGGCATCAGATCTAAGCGTGCACGACAGAGAGAGGAGATGGGAGCCATCGCAGCTGGGGGTGGGCACTGGGGTCCATGGAATAATGCCATCGCAGCTGAAACCCGAGATAAGGGTAGGATTTCACTGGAGAAAGACAGACAAGGCAAAATGGCCATCTAAGCTTTCTATGCATCAATGCTGGGATTCTTGTCCTAAGTAAGCACAGATACTCCTGTTATTTCCAAAACGGGAGAGGGACGGGGGCCCCAGGGCACAGTGGGAGAGAGGGGAAGGCAGGCTGGCCCTGTGTGTCTTCCTTGGCAAAGCCAGCAGAGACTTCTTCCATCTCGTACTCCCTGAGCTCAGCTGACCTCGTCTGAGAAGATGGGGCGTTCCGGCAGGTCTGCTCCATCCGCAGGATTCAAGTCCATGGAAAGCAGCTGGGCCTGCTTCCCATGAGGGCAAGAGTTCATGGCTTACCACCTTCCCTTGCTCTCACTGGACTCGTGAGTTGAAGCCATTCCATGACCAAAAGGACCTGCCGGCAGGTGTTCCCAGCCTCAGGATGGCGTTCTTCAAAGCACGGAGGAGTCACAGAGGAAAACGTAGTCAGTTCCAGGTGAAGGAGCCTGGGATCACTACCCAGGTGCTCAGAGCCAACGTGACCAGTCACAGGGAAGCTCGACACCATGTGCCTCTTCAGAGCTCACTGAGAGCTGGGCGAAGTGGTGCGCACTTGTAATCCCAGGCCTGGGGAGGCGGAGACAGGAGGATCGCAGGTTCACAGCCAGCCCCAGCAACTTAGTGAGCCTTCGGACACTTAGTGAGTCCCTGTTTCAAATAGATAGACAAACAAACAAACAAACAAACAAACAAACAAACAAACAAGGCTGTCGATGTAGCTCAGAGGTAGAAAGCCCCTAGGTTCAATCTGCAGTACCCCTACCCACATAAAAATAGTTCTCTGAGCATAATTTGCCAACCCTCCAGGGTCTCACTGCCCCAACTGCATCTCCTTGACATAGTCATGAAGAACATTAAACAAACCCAAACTGAGGAACATTCTACAGAATAACTGACCTGTACTCTTCGAAACTGTCAATACCACAAAAGACAAATCTTTTTTTCTCTAGATTTTCTTATTCTGCATATTTTATGTATGGGATGGTGCAATATGAATGTACTCTTTTGTGGCTGGCTTCTTCCATACAGCATGTTTTTTTGTTTTAAGATTTCTAGCACATATCAGTATTTCACTCATTTTTATTGCTGTATAATATTCCGTCGAATGGATGTTCAACACTTTTTTTAACCCTTGACAATTGATAGACATTTGATTTGTTTGAGGCTATAATGAATTAATTATTCTGCTGAAAATATTCATCCACAAACGTTCACATGGGCACACATTTCAATTTCCCTGAGTATATACCTAGAAGGGGAATTGTTGCGTCCTGGGTCACTCTACCTATTACCGTGGGAGGAAGTGTCAGGTCATTTTCCAAAATGGCCACACCACTGACTGAACATCCGGCCGGCAGTGTGTGAGTGCCCCCATACTTCCACACCCTTACCAACGCTCGTTATTTTCTGCTGTCTTTGTTCTAGCGATTCCAGAGAGCACAAAGTGGAATCTCGTTGTGGTTTGAGTCTTTGTACTATCTAATATAGCTTTCTCCAAAGTGTGAAAATGAGAAACATGTTCTGTTCTGGAATTCCTCTGCAATAAAGAGTCCTGTTTTTCTCTTACAGTGAGCTGATGAGCCAGTATGTAGATCCTGAGGGCAAGAACAGAGCTAGTGGCCGAGGTTCTAGAAATTTGAATACTTCCTGGGTTTGGTGTTTTCATTCATTCACTCATTTAAAAATCATTTGTCCGGCCTCAGTTATAACAAAAGAAATGAAGCTCAATCCCAGAGAGAAGTTCTCAAGACATCTTGTGGGAGAAAAAGATTTGCGTAAATACGCTTATAAAACCACTCCCCAGTTTTCCACAGCCCTCGTTGCTCTCTACAGCTGGGCACCAGTTTAGCTCACTAGTGACTCCTTGCCCGACCCCGAAGTGCTCACGTTTACAAATATGACAGCGGGAGCAGCTGACCTCTTGATGGCAGTGGCCAGATGCTGGGCAATGTTAGAATGAGTTCCAGGCATGCTCTGTACAGAATCCCCCAGTTTGCCCTAATTAAATCCTACAAAAGAGAAAATCATATTTGCCAAGATGCTTGCACATCTAAGCAGATTTTTGATAGCTATAGTTCCTTACTTTGCATAAAACATCATTGGTCAAAATTTGACATTAATACTCATTGTCTACAGTTACATTAGCCTCATAATTTGCAATCCCAACTCTACAATGTTTCGATGGAGAAGCTATTAAAAAAATCATAAAGTAGGTTGTTTTTGTTGACAAAAGGTAATTTTATCTACATTAAACCTAGATGTAAGGGAAAATTAAAGCATGGTAAACAGCCCAGGAACCACAACTCTGGCCCCTGGAGAAGCCAGCCAGGCAGACCTCAGCCTAGGCGCTGCAGCGCGGTGGGACAGGAAGCTTCCTGTGTCCTCCGAGCCAGACCGCCTGTGCGGAGGGGCCTTCCACCAATCGCCCAGTGCCTAGCTGGGACAGAGGTAGATCCAGTCCCTCCCTGGCCTGGTGCAGTGTACCCCAGGGGGAATTTTCGATCCCGTCTCTCTTTGCGGGATTCCTGTTAAGGGCCTGCTCAAAGTGCTGTGCAGTGAGCTGCTTACAGCGCCCTGCCCTCACCACCAGCCGCCCCAGGCGCCATCTTTGGCTGGCACTGTGCCGCCATCTTGGCACCCCATGCCTACCACACCGGTGGTCATCTTAGACCTGCCATCTTGCCTTACGCTCCCCTCCCCCCACAAAATTCTCTTGCCTCTTTAAGCTCATGGTAATTTTTTCTGATAAACTGACCAGGTTTTGTATGCTTACTTAAGTCTGATTTTTGTTTTGTCTAACTCGAGGCTTTCGGGGGGATTCCTCTTTTTTTTTTCTCTCTTGCTACCCATACTGAGCAGCTATTCAAAGGTTACCTCTCAGTTTTACTCTGGATTCGAAGAGCAGAGGCCATCCATTTTGGAAATCTCAGAGGGGGTAAAAATGGGGGTATTTGGTGAGGCTCTGCCTCCCATACTAGACAAGGTGGCCACTTAAATCAATTGACTGTTACTCACGACCGACCAGCTCTGCCCCAAGCACCCCCAGCTGCATGGTTTTCCTCATGTCTGTGCATGCAATAAAATCTGTCACAGGATATGCTTTGGTTTCTGGAAGCTCTGAATCTGGCAGGCACTCTCTGCAGAGAAGAGAGCATCTGGTACTACCTCATCTCCTACCGGTGGGGACTCAATACCTGGTAAATAAAAGCTATTTTGTTTTCTGTTTATTTTTACATATGCTTGCGTATAGGAGCATTGCTTATTTTATTTTGCATGTCATGTACAGGATACTTAGTTGGCTTATATATAATTGAGCACTTAAAATTTTAAAAATCATAAACCAAAATGCCTTAATTCATGTAATTTAAATCCTTGACAAATAAGTGACCTTAAATTTGTTCACAAGACAAAGATCAAGATGTCTTTAAAATTATTAACGTATACATTTCCTCTTCCTAGGTGCCTAGCTAATCACGGTTATATTTGCCTCTGGAAATTATTTTAAACTAAAATGTCCATTGCACTTGCAGCATTTCTCTGATAAGAAAAATTACTTAGATGTTGACGTTGCTCATCTGGTATCTTGGTTTTCAGAGGTAATCTATAAATAACTGTTTAAAGGAAGTAAATCAAATAAGATAAATGCTTTGGGGGGAAATTAAAAGATTCAACAAATTTATGCCTCCTTTCATGGCACAAGGACCGGGCAGGCAGGTTTGGGGATCTGGCAAAGCTGGTAATTACACTGGGTTCCGGATTTATCTCTGGCTACAAAAGGTTTATATACTTGAGAAAAGGAGAGGACACCCACTCTCTCAAGGCCCTGTGTCTTCTCCTTGGAACACAGGCTCTCTCAATTGTCCTCCAGGATGTAGTCCAGAAAAAGAGGTTCAGGTGCTCGGCGTGGCGGCGCACACTGGAGGCATCCAGGAGGCGGAGACCGGAGGATGACGGTTCGCGGACAGCCTCGGCTACTTAGCAAGACCCTTCGCAACTCAGTGAGACCCTGTTTTGAAAAGAAAAAGAAAAAAAATAGGACTGGGGGCGTAGCTCAGAGGTATAATGCCCCTGGGTTCTGTCCTCAGTACCAAAAAAAAAAAAAAGAAAGAAAGAAAAAAGAAAAAAGAGGATCAGTTTTTCTTGTGATGCCGATTGACCCTGATACCAATTAAATGATCACGAAACATGGCCCTTGAGTAGAAGCCTTGACTCTAACACTGGACCTTTAACACTGCTAGCTCTTTTCTGGCATGATCAAAAAAATATGAACGTTGGTTCCATACATCCAGGCCTTATGACCCTAAGGGGCAACCTCAACTCTTGCAAAACTTATAAATTCGATTCATTATGGCAGTGTTAAACCTCCCCGCTCCCCTTCTGGGCTCCAACACAGAGGGTAAGACAAGCCCCCTAAGGGAACTCCACCAAGACCCATCCTCTAGCACGCAGATTCCCGGCCCAGGAAGCTGCAGCTGAAGTCTCCCACGTTCCTCTTCCCTCTGTAGGCTCAGCCTCCTCTAGCTCTGTTTCAGCTATATCCTCTAGAGTTGGCGGGAGGCCCGAGGGGCCAAACTGTGAGAGAAAAAACTCCCTTTTCTTCGCAGGATCTTAAGTAAAATAGGATCTATTAACATTCTCAGATGACCCTAAGTGTATAGTAAAGAATCTAAAAGTTTGACTACTCAGTTTCTCCACCTGATCCCCACTGAAATTCCCCTGAAGGAATTGAGGCAGGAAACCACCTGGTTTGTATTGAGAGCCTTGGCACAGCCTGTAAGCCTGTAAATCATAACAAACTGGCTCCATAGACTAGGGCTTAGTGAAAATTCCACAGCCTTCAGAGAGGTCTCAACTGGCTCTTGCTAAATACACCACCGGAAGACCTACCTCCCCTAAGGGGCATTAGTTATAAATAATAAATTCCTCACCCAATTTGCCTCGGCCGGGGAAACAGCCTCCTTGGGCTTTGTAACCAAGACCAGGATGTCAAGGAAAAGAATGAAAGAGGAAAAACAGGCCCAACAATTGGCCGCTCTATCAGCCTGACAGCCAACTCCAGGTTGACCCGGGAGAGCCTCCCCCGGGAAGCTGCCAGCCCCCTGGGAAGCCTGGGCACTGGGGAAGCAAAGGTCTGGAGGAGACCAAGCTGGCGGCACCCTGTCCTCTATGCAAAGGCCAGAGTCCTGGGGGAGAGACTGACCCAATGGCCGAAGGGACCAAGGGCCAGACTCCCCACCGCTGGCCCTGGACGAAGAGCGCCTCCTTGCTCCACATGGCTCCCGCATCTGAGGTCACCATCAAAGGGTCAAACTTAGGGCAACCTTGGGCCCGGCAGGCAGGACCCATAATGTCCATGAAGTTCAGGACCTGCTGGTTCTGTGCTAACCTCCTGTTCTGGAGTCTCTTCCTCCCTATGTCCTGCCAAGCAAGATGGGCAAACGGTCATTTATACCTTCTTGTACTAGTCGTGGGAAAACTTCCTCTTCACCCACTAATTTTTACTTATATCAAAGGGTCCCAGCCCCCTCCTGCGAGGGGATCTGCCTCAACTACTGGGAGCTCATTTGATCTCCCTCCAGCCACAGGGAGGAGACTGTTCAGCGGTAAGGGACCCTTCAAAAATTATTGAGTTTACCAGACATGCCATCTTTGTGCACCCAAATCTACACTCCTCCCGGAGTCTCCAAATCCTCAGGCAAAGTAAACACAGCCAAGCAGACCTTAAACTGCACCTCAGAAACAGCCGTACTGTAGAAAAGGGATTTCCTCTAGCCCTTTGTACACCACCAACTCCACTTCCCTCTTCTGTCCACTCTTCCAGCCATCGAGGGACCCATGCCAGCTGGATCCACTGCCCCTAAGTCAAGCTGTGGCCTACACCTGATGAAGCCATTTATCCCCCGAATTACTCACAAATAGCTATACCTGCACGCCCATAGAAAGCCTCCGGTTCCTTTTCAAAAATACAGACAGATAAGTAGATCTCCTTTAAGGTAACACCCTCGATTCTGCTTATAATCCCTATCTTCCTCTAACACAAGCAGCGGAGAGGCTACTACAAGCTGATAACTCCTCCCATGCCCTTTGGTGCTGTTTAAGTGACGAGTGTCTTGGACACGATTACAGAGACCAGAGGAGGAGTGTGCCCTATACTTCAGAAAAATACTGTTTTCACATCACTACATCAGGTCAGACATGGGAAAGCATCTGACACTTAGCAAAGAGGGCGTCCAGCCTGAGGGAGCGAGCTCCCAGGCAAGGAAGGAGACGCGGTCTGGATTTCACGGCCCTTGTCCCTGCTGGGCCCTTTACCCACAACTCCCCTCTTACTCTTCGGCCCTTGTCTCCTAAACCTGTTAAGGAAGTGTGTTTCTTCCCAGCTCCAGGCCATCAAACTGCAGATGGAGCTCGAGCAGGACTGCCAACCCCTCTCTACAGTGGACGCTGGCTACTACCGGGACCCCTGGACCAACAGGAAGGTGCTTATCCTGGCCCAACAGGCCCTGCCCTGATAGACATTGAAAGCAAGAGGCCCCCAAATGTCTACGTCCCTGTCTAGTTGAAAGAAACTGCAGAAGACGGACCAGGGCCTGCATTGCCTCAACGATTTCAGGGCCTCTAGCCCTTGAGGGGGGTGTTTTAGGTAGCTAGTCAGAAATGAGTAGGGCAGGAGGAGTCTTTCTGAGAAGAGATATGGAGGGTGCCCCACCAGCTGTGGGCAGAGGCTTCCAGCCTAACACACTGCAGCCGTGGATACCCACGCCACACAGGCATGCGCAGTCGCACGAAGCTACGGTGTGAAACCCACAGGTAATCACCCTCAATTACTGTGCATGAGGAGGGGTGGGTTTCTTTTTTGTGTGTGTATGGTACTGTGGGTGGAACCCAGAGGCTTTCTACCTCCGGGCTATACTCCCAGACCTTTTTTATATTTTATTTGGAAACAGGGTCTCACTAAGTTGCTGAAAGGCTCACTAAGTAGCTGAGGCTGGCTTCAAACCCGTGCAATCCTCCTGTCTCAGCCTCCCAAGCACGGGGATTACAAGCGTGCGCCACCACGCCCGGCAGAGGGGTGGGTTTCTAGACAGCTTGGCAGACTCATTCTCTTCTGCTCTGGGACCAGCCAGCTGTGTGATTCTCCTGCTGAACTCCCCCAGTAAGACCCACTATGCCCACCCTATCTGTGTTCCCTGAATGAAATCTTTCTTTTGAGGAAAATAACTGAGGAATACTCTCAGCCCTGTAACTCCAATAGTTCCAAAGAGCCTTAGAATCTAAGACAGGCGGGGCGGCGTATGCCTGCAAGCCCAGGACTTGGGAGGCTGAGACAAGAGGATCGCAGGTTTGAGGACAGCCTCAGTGACTAATCAAGACCTTTGGTGACTTAGCAAGGCCGTTTCAAAATAAAAGAGGGTGGGGTGTAGCACCCCTGGGTCCAACCCTTACTATAAATAAAGAGTCGTAGAATGGAGGGTCTTTATCCTCTCTACTCCTCTCCTGCGCTCTCACTCCACACTCAGTAAATTATGTTAACTTCTCCCATCTTTATGTCTCAGCTGGAGCCTCCCAATAGTCTTCTGGGCTTTCATTCTTGACCGCTGTAGCCTAGTATTTATATGATATCAGATTGATCCTCCAAATGTTGTCAGATCATATCACTCCTTGTTCAGAAGGGTCCATCGTTGTCTAGTGCAATGGACTCCCAAGCCTCGCCAAGGCTTTGCCTGGTCTGGCTCTTACTGCAGCCCTCCTTCCTGTCATTAGTCACGGATCCTATGCCAGCTGAGGGCCTTTGTTCTTCTCGTTCTTTCTGCCCAGATAATTTTCCAGACACACTGTTCTTTGAGCTCACTCACTGCATTCAGGTCTCCATTCAGATGCCTTCAGGATTTCCTCCATACTCTTTCCAAGACAGTGAGGCTCTCTCCAGCCCTATCTCTCTCCCCACTTCAGCCTTCTTTGCTGCACTTAGTAACATCTTACACACGGTGCACTTATTATGTTAATTAATGTATTATCTGCTGTCTCCCCCTCCACTGGAATATAAGAGAAAGGACATACTTTTGTTCTGTTCACTGTTGAATTTTTAGTCTGATAATGCTCGGGAAATAGATATTTACCCACTGAATAAAGAAGGCTCCGGAGTTTTCCTTCAAACAATGACTGTGGCAATGGGACTCAAATACAGTGACTGATGAGGCCAGGTCATAACTTGATATACACAGTAGGGCTGGTGGGATAAAGAATCAGCACCTAAACCTCATAGTATAAGAAAGGGGGGGTCTGCCTTCTGGCTTCGCCAAGAAAGCAGAACCTAAAATAAGCTTGATGTGGATAGTTCATGTTGGGAAGTGCTTCTAGGGGTTGGGGTAGGGGCTAGGAATAGCAAAAGGGGACAGCAGCACAGCCTCAATAGAGCCTCTGTCCTACTGGGCTCTTTGCAAAGTGGCTTTGACTGCATCTCAGAATTATCCACCTGATGGACAAGAGAGGGAAGCATCTTCCCATGGACTTCCATTGCCCACTGGTCAGTGTTTTCTCTTGAAGTACTATGGCCTGGCCCTTCCAGGCTTTCCCAGGCTTGCTAAGAAGGTTTCACAGATGTCGTGTGTCCCCAGCAGAAAGCTAGAGGGAAGCAGAACAGAGGTACAATGGAGACAGGGCGCTTTGAGGCCACTCTTGCGTGGAGATGTTGGCCACATTGCTGGCTGAAAGAAAAGGAGGTCATGTAAACAGAGCATGAAGTGCTCGTACTGTCCACCCCCTGGCCCACTTGGCTCTGTCGATGCAGATCTCCACAGTCCTCAACCGAAACATCAGGAATTCTCAGTTCCTTGCTTGTGCGGAAACCCGGAAGCCAAACCTATGTCTACTTCACCCTTGATGGGCTACTATAATTAGTTACATCTGGATAAGAAAGCTGCTCGAGATTTCTAGCACAGCCCAAGTCTTCCTAATAATTAGGGCCACTAGGATCAATTACCCAAACCAGAATGGCAATTCTGGTGTTTTCCTGCAGGTCTGCCAGCACAAAGAGCCCCAAACAACCAGGCTTACAGCACCCTACACTGGCTATGCTACACTATACCCTACACTGCATCACTACCTGATTCCACAGGATGCACCCGAGTTCAGCTATGATGGCTGAGCGATCCTGCCCGTTAAATAGAAGCTTGGGAGGCTGAGACAGAAGGATCACGGTTCACAGACGGCCTCAGCTACTTAGTGAGGCCCTTTGCAACTCAGTGAGACGCTGTTTCAAAACCCTGTTTCAAAATAAAAAATAAAAAAAAAATAGGGCTGGGATGTAGCTCAGAGGTAGAATGTCTCTGGGTTCCATTAACAGACCCGCAAAAGAAGAAAAAAAAGAGTACTTTCAATTTTCTACTCAACAGATCCTGATGATAGAAGTTCCCTCGGCTTATATGGTGACAGAGAGCTGGGAAAAATAACATATCTCAGGAAGAAGGCATACTGCCGACCTTCCCATGTCCAGGTGGACCTCTCTGATGCTCCTTCCTGGTGGGACTAAAAAGCACAAACTCACAAGCACAGTGGACGCGCGGCAGTAAGGCCATGTTCAGCTTGCAACTGTGATTCGTTATTGTTTGGTTCCATTTGTGGTGGCTTATTTTCATCTATCTTGTGTCTGTAGGCGGTCACACAGGGAAATAGGATGAGAATATGATAAAGAACACTGCCATATAATAAGGACTTTCCCTTTCACTCTCAAAGTCTCCGAAAGTGACGCAGGCAAACCTGGGATGTGTCCTTCTGGTTTACCGCCTCAGGCAGGACGGGGGGAACAGATTCAGGGCTTCTCTTGGCCCTTCCTCCCATAATACTTGTTTTGAGCATGCTGCGAGCTACTGAGGATTGCCATCCCAATTTGCTTACAAGTGCTGGGGAAATAATCGTAGACAGGTGTGGAGACTCATTGGACACACCGTGAGCGGGGAGTCAGCCAGAATTCCCCTGGCTTCTTGGTCTCCACAAACCCTACTCTAATAGGGTTCTCAGTACTGTTTTGGATTTGAGCATCAATGTCTGCTCAGATATCTATGAAATCAACCAACCCCCCTCTCTCTGTCTCTCTCTCTCTCTCTGTGTCTTTCTCCCTCCCTCTCTCTCTGTCTCTCTTTCGCTCTGTCTCTGTCTTTCTTTCTCTGTCTTTCTCTCTCTGTCTCTCTCTGTCTTTCTCTCTGTCTTCCTCTCTCTTTGTCTCTCTCTGTCTCTCTCTCTCTGTCTTTCTCCCTCCCACTCTCTCTCTCTGTCTCTCTTTTGCGCTCTCTCTGTCCCTGTCTCTGTCTCTGTCTCTGTCTCTGTCTCTCTCTCCCTGCATATCATAAAGAGCATGCTTGTGGGGCCACTGGATTTTGCCAAAAGGCAGAACCTGGGTCTGCAATGATACGGTGGTGAAGACAAGAGCTTGCTTTGCCCTCTGTCTGAGCTTGGAGCCACAATGGCAGATACTTGGTTAAGGACTGTGGGTACTGGTCATTGATTTTGGAGAAGATTCCAGGAAAGGAAGGAGAAAGATGTTATAGAAGAAATAACCCAGGAAAAGACTGTCATCCTTCAGTGTCCATGGAAGACAGGTCCCAGGATCCACCATGGCTCCCAAACCTGCGGCCGCTCAAGTTCCTTATATGAAACGGCTCAGGGCTTCCACAGCCTATGCGGTCTTCCTACGTACTTTAAATCACCTCTAGATGAATGACGATGCCCTGTACAATATAAACATTACATAAGTAGTTATAATATCTGAGGAATAATGACAAGAAAGAGATCCGTGCATGTTCAGCACAGATGCATATATATTTATTTATTTTGGTGGTACTGGGGGTGGAACCCAGGGGCTTTCTACCTCCAGACTATACTCCCAGACCTATTTTATATTTTATTTGGAAACAGAGTCTCACTAAGTTGCTGAGAGCCTCACTAAGTAGCTGAGGCTGGCTTCGAACCTGTGCGATCCTCCTGTCTCAGCCTCCCGAGTGCTGGGATGACAAGTGTGCGCCACCATGCCCTGCTTAAGTACAGATGCATTTTCCCCAGATAGTTTCTCTCCGTGACTGGTTGGATCAGTAGATCCACAACCCACTTTTTACAGAGGCCACTGTGTGTGTTAAGCTTAGCACTGCTGTGGGCGGCTGAGGCTCAGCCTTGGGGGCAGATCATGTACAACGTGGTTCACTGCTGTCTCTTTCAGAGGGAAACACACCAAATGCTGTGTCTACATAGGTGTGCACCCTCTGAACCGCACTATGATGTATAATTACACTGCACCCATTAAAGCACATATTTTTCTGTTTTGTATTTTGGGTGGCAATACCAGGGGCATTCTACCTCCAAGCCATACTCCCAGCCTATTTTTTATTCTTTATTTTGAAACAGGGTCTCGGTGAGTTGCAGAGGGCCTCACTAAGTACCTGAGGCTGGCCATGAACTGTGATCCTCCTGCCTCAGCCTCCTGAGTGCTGGGATTACAAGTGTGCACCACCACGCCCAAATTCATATTTAGAGAAATGAGCAGAGGTTGGTAAATTCATCTTTCCCCCTCTGCCAGCCATTTCTTGAGGGTGACCCCCAGAGGCATTGTCTAGCCTACCTGGGGTACCCGTCCTGAGGCTGACCGCCACGGCTCTCCTAACAAAGCAAGCAGATTTGGGTCCTTGAAGTAAGACACCAGAACATTCTTAGAAGATGTCTACTGTGGTCAAAAGCAGAGGGGCCCAAGGGCCTGCTGTATAGACACAGAAGAGGCTTCTATGTACCCTCTGGTGTCTGAGATTCCATTACTCCTTGGCAGAGGCCCTGAGTGTTTCCTTAGGAGTTAACTTCAGTGTACTGTCTGCAGCAGTTTTGAGGAAGGCTTTAGGGTTTTGCATTATCTTCCTGGCTTTCTGGCATTTGTTCCCAGGACTCCTAATAGAGCAAGGGGCGGCTTGGGCATCTTTAAACATAACGGGTAGTCATTTTGCATCAGGCAGGAAGCAGAGAGCACAGGGAATAGGCCCAGCGAGGACAGCCGAGGCGCAGCCTAGCACACGGACTTGAAAGCGTGTCTAAAGGACGTGGGCCCTATAAGCAGAGTGGCTTTGGCAGCTTGGAAACACTGTAATTCCATGACCATAGATTTCATTTGACTTTAAGAAGAGCTGTGCCTATTTTCCTTTTGCTGATAAGAAGTCTCCTTGCATTGTGAATAAGACACCAAAGCGTGTATGAAAATGCATTTGGCTCCGCCTCAGAGAGTCCCCGGTTTCCCCTTCAGGCCATGAACAAGAGAAATGGCTTTTCTTTTCAATGACTCTGGAGGGAATTAAACTCGGTCTCTGGCCGGGCCTTGCAGCTTCAGGAGGTGAAAGAGGCGCTGTGGTGCTGGGTTTCTGGCGTCCTGGTGGCCCCACAAGAGGCTTCAATGCCAGGGGGTGGGCGCTTCCTCAGAACCTGGGCCTGCGAGGCGACAGGTGGGGGAGGTGACAGAAGCTGCCAGGAGTCTCTACTGAGGCAGCGGGTTTCTCCACAAGGATCAGCCCTGCCCCGCAGAAGAGACAGGAAGGGAGCGAGGGAGGGAAGGAGAGAAGAGAAATGGAATTTCTCTCAATTAAATGTTTCCCATAAAGTCCTTCTGAATATGCACCATATTGATAGATACTTCCATAATCTAGCAGGTTCTCTCTGTCCTCAGGACAGACCATACATCCAATGTCCTGCATCGAAATAGATCTCTCTTCTTTTTGTAATTCTTCTTCTTATTATTTTTTGCAGTACTAGGGAGAGAACTGAGAGACATTCTACCTCTGAGCTACACCCCCAGCCCTATTTTTTATTCTTTATTTTTAAATAGGGTCTCACTGAGTTGCAAAGGGCCTCACTAAGTAGCTGAGCCTGGTCGCGAACCGCGATCCTCCGGTCTCCGCCTCCCAAATGCTGGGATGACAAGTGTGCGTCCCCCGCCTGGCTAGATTTCTCTTCTCCAGAGTCACTTCCCTCTAAAGTCTGGAGCCTACTGGTGGGGATGTTTCTATCACAGATGTAAGAAACCCCACTGAAACTGGCTTAGGCACACAGGGGCCAGACTATCAAGGGCTGGGCTACTTCACAGGAGCAAGGGCAGGACCTCAGGCTGTTGGAGACCTGCACCTGACTTTTGCAACAGCTAGATCCAGGGACACACTCGGTCCCCAGGTAGACTCCTGCCCCATCTCTCAGATATGTGCCCTCTGTCCATAAGTCCATCAGCATTGTTCTTCCTCTCTATTATGGATTTATTTCTTCCATCTCCCTAGCCCATAAGGCAATATATATATATATATATATCCAGCTGAAAATCCTGCAGCTGAAGCTGCCTTTGTTCTGAGTCAGAAATCATTGCCCCCACGATGGGATCATGAGGATCGAGAGTATTTAAAATTCCAAGTCAGGACTGTGTGGGGAGCCATTAAGGTTTTCCCCTAAAAGAATCCTTCTGACTGTCCTTTGCCCAGAGTCAATAAGGTTTGGGGTCATGGAAAGTTCAAGGTCTGAGAGAAGCTCAGGTGGGATTGATTGACCTGACCATTACGCACACAGGTCACGAGGCATTGATGGCACGCGTGATTGATTGACCTGGATCTGTATAAATAGGACGAGAGGGATAAACCCGGGATGGGTCAGTAGAGATATCGACCCCGGAGTGGACTGGCAATCCTTCCATGCTAGAATTAAATATTCTTTGAATCAAATTCTTAGAATTGAATTCTTTCATCCTCACGCCTCTCTTCAGAACCCATACTTTGCTGGCTGGCTCCGGCAGGACTGTGGAGTGATGAATCTCTTTGCCCTTTGCTTTATATATAATCAATAAATAGCTGGGCGTGGGTGGCACGCGCTTGTAATCCCAGGACCTGGGAGGCTGAGACAGAAGTATCTCAGGTTATTGGCCAGCCTCAGCTACTTACTGAGGCCCTCTGCAACTTAGTGAGACCTTATTTCAAAAATAAAGAATAAAAATTAGGGCTGGGGGAGTAGCTTGGAGGTAGAATGCCCCTGGGTTCAATCCCCAGAACCACATACAAAAATAAATTAATTAATCTAATTAAGTCAATAATCTCTAGCCATATGGGAGCCATCTACTCATTTAGTCTACAAGGCTTCATTTACTCATTCATTCTACATTTATTAGTATGTATTCACTTGCTTATTTTACAAGCTTTCTATGCCCTACTATGGGCAAATGCCACCTAGAGTCCAGAGGTATAAAGTAAACGCCAGGTCATTTCTGATTCATGAGACTCTGTGCTCTGTTTTGGCGAGAGAGATGCAAGTGGGGAGACCACATAAAAGATGTGAGAACAGACTTAAGAGGCGCGATGGGGGAATTATCTGCTGTGCCTTTTTAAGGGGAGGGTAGATGGCTCGGAGAAGAATGCGCAGGGGGCATGTTTAAAATAATTCAGTAGAGACGAGAAGGAGTCTCCCAGGGCAACAGAGAAGAAAAACATTCCAAACAGAACACGGGAGAGGGATGTTATAAAAACCAGAGACAAAGCCGGGCGTGGGGGCGCAGGCTTGTAATCCCAGCATTTGGGAGGCTGATACAAGAGGATCCAGGTTCGAGGACAGCCTCAGCTACTACTTAGTGAGGCCCTTTGCAACTCAGTGAGATGCTGCTTCAAAGATAAAGAATTAAAAAAAAAAAAAAGAATAGGGCTGAGGGTGTAGCTTGGAGGTGGAAT
Organism: Muscardinus avellanarius; assembly: GCF_963383645.1. NCBI lineage: Eukaryota > Metazoa > Chordata > Mammalia > Rodentia > Gliridae > Muscardinus > Muscardinus avellanarius. The sequence continues at coordinate 6,844,609 of NC_137809.1, forward strand.
GCCCCTGGGTTCCATCCTAGTACCGCAACACAACAAAAAGAAGATAAAAACCAAAGGCATTATAGTCAGGGCAACGTTAGACCAGCAGGCCAGTGTCACAAGAAATTATTAAAGTAAGGTCAAATGTCCTTACTTTATTAGTTAGGATAAACTAAGCTATTATAATAAACACACCTTGAAAATGCATCACGGGTAAAATGCAATAGAGAATTATTTCTCATTCACCTCACAGTTGACTGACACTTCCACCCCATCCCACAATTTAGGGCTCTGGATTCCCTCCTTCAGTGACCCCATCAGCTCCTAAATCCTAAAACTGGTCCACTTCTGGTTTTATTCTGTTGATATCGGGAGGGAAAAAAAGGTGCACCCCATCTCTTAGTGTAGAAATGTCATGCACCAATCAGAGGAAGAAGCTTGGTGGAAGAGCACTTGCCTAGCATGCACAAAGCCCCGAGTCCATCCCCAGTGCTGCGGGAGGGGGAGGAGGGAGAGGAGGAGGGGGAGGAGGGGGAGGAGGGGGAGGAGGAGGAGGAACATCCTTCCTGTTAACATTTCACTGATGAGTCTAGTTTTCTGTGCACATTTCTTTCTGCATGGAAAGATGGAAATGTCATTGTTTCCTGGAGAGCCACTTCTCAACTAGAACAAAATCTTTTTGGACAGGAATTACTGATTTGGGTCAATGGCTACCTACCTCCACCACACCTATAAATGTGCATATACATTTCTCTTAAACCACTGACACACAAATTGAATTTCTGTGTTTTAAATATGAGTTTTAAACATAGGAGGAAAAAAGAACCACTCAAACTTTTAACTTCTTGCTTTAAAATACCTGAAATGGAAATTTTATCTATCTTCAAATACACATTTTAAGAGAATTTTAAAAATAATAGTTGGCTATTTAAAAGTAATCTTAGATGACATTTTTTTTTTTTTTTGGTGGTACTGGGGTTCCTGGAAGCCCTTCTACCTCCAGGATACACTCCCACCGGCTACACTCCCAGACCTATTTTTTAACTTTTTTTTTTATGTGGAAACAGGGTCTCTTAAGCCAGCAAGGATGGCTCTGAACCAGCGCAATCCTCCTGTCTCTGCCTCCCAAGTGCGGGGATTACAAGCGTGCGCCACCACGCCCGGCTTTGATGACATATTTTGAATGTTTCTGTCTCTCTTCTGAATTTAATTGTGGCATGAAAAGTTCAATGTAGTCTTAAAACAAGCAAAACAAAAACATCAACTTGTTTTTTAAAATAACATAAAACATACAATTTTATTCTAAGCATTCCAATAGCTACCCTATAAGTAACAGTGTAGTATATAAGAGATATTTAAAAAGAGCAAAACTATTCTGGTCTCATAACTTATGCCTCTAATCCCAGTGCTTGAGAGGCTGAGATGGGAGGATCTCAAGTTTCAGGCCAGCCTCAGCAATTTAGAAAGACCCTCAGAAACTTAGAGAGACTCTGTTTCAAAATTAAAAAAAAAAAAAGTCTTTAATGGGCTGGGAGTATAGCTTGGAAGTAGAATGTCCCTGGTTCAATGCCTAGAATAATAATAATAATAATAATAATAATAATAATAATAATAATAATAATAATAATGATGATTATATTGATGATGATGATAATATTAGATAAAAATATAAAACATATTTTTCTTCACTGAACTACATTTGTAGTTCTCCTTTCTTTAGTCCAAATAAAGGTTTGCCTATTTTGGGGTTGCTTTTTATTAAAAAAGAAATAAACACCTTTTAGTTGCATTGATCTTCCGTATTGGCTTTCCAGTCTCTACTTCGCCTGTTTCTGTTGTGATGTTCCCGTTCCCGTCTTTCTGGTGACTTTGGCGGGGCTCGCCCTTCTTTGCTTCTCTGCTCCCTGAGGTGTAAAACGAGGCTGTCTCCTTGTGATTCTTGTTCCTGGTTGGGTGTGGCATTAATGCTGCAAACCTTCTTCTTGGAACTCTCTTTGTCGTATCCCATATCCTCAGTGGGAAAAACTCAAAGTTTCTTCATGAGATACACACAGACACTCACCACTTCTTTTAACATAATACTGGAAGCTCTTGCAAAAAATAATTAGGCAAGAGAAAAAAAATAAAAGGTATCCAAAGAGGAAAGGAAGAGAAGTTGTCGCTGCTGACAACATGGTTTTAAATGTAGGAAACTATAAAGACCCCACCCCCCCCCAAAAAAAAAACCTGTTAGAACTAATAAATACAGCAAAATTACAAGATAAAAAAATCAACACAGCCGGGCGTGGTGGCGCAGGCTTGTAATCCCCGCTCTTGGGAGGCAGAGACAGGAGAATCGCGCAGGTTGGAAGCCAGCCGCGTGCGCGCTGGCTTAGGAGACCCTGTTTCTAAATAAAAATATAAAAATAGGTCTGGGAGTGTAGCCCAGAGGTAGAAGGGCTTCCAGGAACCCCAGTACCACCAAAAAAAAAAAAAAATCAACACAAATAAATCAGTAATATTTCCATATAGTAACAAAATATCTGGAAAAGGAAAACAAGGGAATAATACTATTTACAATAAATGCCAAAATTAAAATATGTGGAAATAAAAATTTTTTTGGTGGTACTGGGGTTCTTGGAAGCCCTTCTACCTCCGGGATACACTCCCACGGGCTACACTCCCAGACCTATTTTTTAACTTTTTTTTTATGTGGAAACAGGGTCTCTTAAGCCAGCGAGCTGGCTCCGAACCTGCGCGATCCTCCTGTCTCCGCCTCCCAAGCGCGGGGATTACAAGCGTGCGCCACCACGCCCGGCGTGGGAACACATTTAATCACGAAGTTGAAAGACTTAGACAGGAAAACCAGAAAACATTAATGAAAGAATCTGAAGATGACCAAAGTAAATGGAAAGATCTCTGCATTCATGGACTGGAAGAACGAATATTGCCGAAACGCCCACACTACAAAGGAGGGTGCAGATTCAGTGGGGTTAGGCTTGACAGAGAACTCGGGGTCCACATCGAGTGCAAGCAGCTCGCGGGGCTCATCCCGGGAAGCGTGAGTAGGGAGGGGCCGGAGCCCTTAGGCAGGAGAAGGAATGAGCCAATTTGGGGTGTACCGGAAATCACCAGCTGATGCCCCCGGGGGCCCCTGCAACTTCTTCCAAAGAGGCCCCTTTGGACTGAGTCACCTGTGCTTTACACATCGGGGCTACTTCGTCTGGGTCAGGCGCGCTGTTATGCAGCCTCAGGAACTCGAGCGGGGCTCGGTGGCACCTCAACTCCCCTCCTACCCGAGGGGGCGATCATGGCTTTGGGAAAGCCCAGAGTGGTGCAGTGGGCAGCGCATCCTTCAGTGTGGCCCCTGCATCCAGGGCAGTGCCACACTGTGTGCACAGGAGACCTGGTACTCCCCCAGGACACGGACCCGAAAGTTCAAGCGGAAGCCGAGCATGGTGGCACATGTCTGTAGCCCCAGTGCTTGGAAGGCTAAGATAGGAGGGTCGCAGGGTCAAGGCCAGTCTCAGCATTAATGAGACCCCTATTTCAAGAATAAAAATTAAAAAAGACTGGGGGTATTGCTCAGGGGTAGAATGGGTTTGATACCTAGTACTAAGGTGCGTGTGTGTGTGTGTGTGCACGTGCATGTGTGTGTGCATGTGTGTGCATGTGTGTACATGTGTGTCCACACACACGTGTGTGTGTCTTCCTTTTCTAAGTTGTCCCTCCTCCTACACAAGATAGAGATGGGCACGGGGCCACACCCATGCGCCATTCCTCTTGGCTTCCTTGGTGAATCGGGCCACTGGGTCCCGAGATGCTGTAGGCTGGCTCGTGTGGGTGGTGCCTGCCTTATCAGGATGACTTCCCAGCTTCTCTGCAATACAAAATCAAAGACTCAACTTAGCCGGGCGTGGTGGCGCACGCTTATAATCCCAGCATTCGGGAGGCTGAGACAGGAGGATCAGGGTTCGCAGACAGACTCCGCTACTTAGGCCCTTTACAACTCAGTGAGACCTGTTTCAAAATAAAGAATAAAAAATAGGGCTGAGGCTGTAGCACAGAGATGGAATGCCCCTGGGTTCCATTTCCAGTACCGGGGAGGGGGGGAGACTCGACTTAGACGGGGCTCTACACAAGGGGGACCCTTAAAGGTGCTCATTGGCAGGTGTGGCTTTCTGAATCAACTACTATATTTAATCTTCAGTGCTGAGAGAGAAGGAGACTGAGAGAGGGAGGGAGGGATGGAGAGAGAGGCCAATTTGAGGCCTTTTTATGAAGGGGAGGGGGGAACAGACTTTAAAATTTATTAACATCTAATCCCGCTAAGATTTTCCCTGCCATATGCCAGCACATCAGCACATCGGAATGTGTGCTAATTACCCTGCTGTATCCTGTGTGTACGCTTTATGCACAGCCCCTGACCTTTTTGTTAATAACTCTGCGTTGTGTTCATTGACCTGAAACAAATTGAATTCAGTGGCACTCGCTCAAGAATTGAATTACATAGTCTTCTTAATTGGCCTCCTATTTAAATGTGAGAAAGTAACAGCTTGCCACCTGTAATGTTTCCAACAAAACAGAATCAGCTTTCCAATGCATTCTCCCCAGGCTAGGTGATTGATTTTTCTTTCTTTTTTTTTTTTTTTTCAGGTTTGGCCAGGAAAATATTATTCTGGTGCTACGCCCAAAAAGGATCTCTGTTGGTTTGTAGCCTGAAGAATGCCCATCTGGAGACAGAGGCACGAGGGGATTCCTGCAGGTCCGGCGGGCTGGGAGGCTTTCCCGGGAAGAGGCCGTCAGAGCAGGAGACGCTCATCACCAGCAGCCCTGCCGCACGGCCCTCCCTGGCTCTGTGGAGTCTGCATTTTGTGATTTAATATACCTCTAGCTGACAAACTGGGAAGCATCGAGACAGGAACACGTCGCACGTGCAAAGATGTTTTCCGCTGCGTGTGTTAGTTTTAAGTCCTTGAGCCTCATTGTCTGTTGGCTGGAGGGGGCAGAAATCTAATTTCAGGAGTTTAGTGGTTCCGCTATCGACAGTGGCACAGGCAACAGATACCGCCGGCGACATTGTTCTCCAAACCGCTCACTTGTCTTCCCTTAGAGGGTTCTCGCCCGCGATCAAAGAGATAGGAGCCGCTGGAAATTTGGGGCTTTGCTTTCTAATTCCAGTGTGAAATTAATTGTCCCGACCGCCAAGAACGACTTACTCCTTTACTTCCTATATTTAACTTAAAAATGCAAATGTTATTAGTGGACTGATCGCTGATAAGGGTACCTATGTGCCCGGCTTTAACCTCTATTAGTGAGGATTATGAGCACGCAGGCACAGTGGCATTTTCTAAGTATCCCTGTGACAGCACTTGCTACACAAATGCCTAGCTGTCACCGTGAGTTTTATCACTCGGTTTTTCCCTCCGAATGTAGACTAATAAGCCCAGAAATTACAATTGCCTCCCTGCCGAATCTGTGATAGGCGGAAATAATGATATCAGTGCCCTGCTAATCTTCTCACCTCTGCGCTTGGCACTGTACTATTGAGTCACCTGTCACACTCCGCTTTGATGAGGCGAATTCAATCTCCCTGCTGTAATGACAATGGGCCATTTTAATGTTTGGAAGTGATTATGTGGGAGCCTTGCCTGCTCGGCGCCGCGCGCCAGGAGAGCGGGCTCTGGCTCGCCCAGGCAGTGGAGAAGCCGGGTTATTAGGAGCTAGACGTGAAGCCGGCTTCATCACGAGCCTTCTGTGGTGCTGCAGCACGGGAGGGAGGCGGTGGGATCGCTGGTACAGCAGCACGGCCATTGGCTGATCGCCCATTTCCCTACACATCCGCCCCTGAAGGGTTTCCCAGCACATCCGTGTGGCTGGGGCTCGGAGTTGCAGGGACATTAGCAACTCCATTTGCCGGGGCGACTGGCATGACATTGGTATTTGGTCCACGAGGAGGTCCTTGCAAAGACATTAGCCAAATCAAATTACTCCCACCCCCAGCCTACTCTTGTTTTGTTCCTTGAGACTAATACTGCTACAAACCCCAATATATATATATTTGGAAAGTAAAGTAAATAGCAGGTGCTGATGAGCACCTGGGGCAACCAGAACCCACTGCTGGTTGATGTCTAAAGTCACTTCGGAAAGCCAGCAATCTCCCTTAAAGCTGGACACGCACAGGCCCAGCCATTTTGCTTCTATTTAAATACCAGACAGATGCCGGGCATGGTGGCACACGCTTGTAATCCCCAGGATTGGGAGGTGGAGACAGGAGGATCGCGCAGGTTGAAAGCCAGTCGTGCTGGCTTAAGAGACCCTGTTTCCAAATTTAAAAAATATATAAAAAAAATAGCCGGGCGTGGTGGCGCACACTTGTAATCCCCGCGCTTGGGAGGCGGAGACAGGAGGATCGCGCAGGTTCGAAGCCAGCCGCGTGCGCTGGCTTAGGAGATCCTGTTTCCAAAAATGAAAATGTAAAAATAGGTCTGGGAGTGTAGCCCGGAGGTAGAAGGGCTTCCAGGAACCCCAGTACCAACAAACAAACAAACAAACAAACAAACAAACAAACAAACAAACAAAAATAGGTCTGGGTGTGTAGCCCGGAGGTAGAAGGGCTTCCCGGAAGCCCAATACCACAAAAATAAATAAATAAATAAATAAATAAATAAATAAATAAATAAATAAATAAATGCTGGGCAGAGGTGCGAGTCTGGATTTTCACAACTGGAATGAACCAGGATGTTCGTAGCAGCATCCTTCATGAGAACGCCAAACTGAAGGTCCTCGATGCCCACGCCCAGGAGCGTAGGTAAGCGGATCAAGAATGGTTTGCAGTGGAGTTCTATGAGCCCACCACCCCAGCATGAACGCGTACACCCACCTGGGTGAATCTCACAAGCATGGTGAACAGAAGAGGCAAACGTGAGCGTGTCTGTAGGAGGAATTCCATGGTAAAAACTCAGAGGCAGACAAAGCTCTGTGGAGGGGAAAGTTGGGATCACGCTTCTTGCTGGAGGTCAGGATTGGAAGAAGATACCAGATGGAGCTTGCTGGGGCTAGGGACAGCACTGTATTCAGTTTCAGAAAATCCTTGATTTGTGTACTTGTCTGTGTAATAAAGGGTTGCAAGCTATATTTGGTTAAACACTTTATTTTTTTGGTGGTACTGGGGTTTCTGGAAGCCCTTCTACCTCCGGGCTACACTCCCAGACCTATTTTATATTTTTTATTTGGAAACAGGGTCTCCTAAGCCAGCACGCGTGGCTGCGCGATCCTCCTGTCTCCGCCTCCCAAGCGCAGGGATTACAAGTGTGCGCCACCATGCCCGGCATGGTTAAACACTTTTAAGGTACTGTGTGAGGCATCTGAGTACTCTCCCTGCCTCAGTAGCAAAGGGGGTGCAAAGGACAGAAAAGCCACTTTGCAGCTGGACCTCACCCACTGCCCGCTCTGCTTACAGGGATGCGAGGGGAGGGGGCTATTGAGAAGCAAGCTCAGTCACTGAGGGGCTGGGGCTGTAGCTCAGTGGTTAAGCACTTGGTTAGCATGTGTGAGGTCCTGGGTTCAATCCTCAGCACCAAAAAAAAAAAAATAGAAGATTGTTTGCTGAAAACTGAGTGTGGGAGGAGTCCTGAGCCATCGGAGCCTCCATTGTTTACAGCACCTTGCCAATGTGGTCCCTTGCTTATCTGAGGGAGAGAACCGCTGGTTGACATGCTCCCTGGTTTGCGCCTGTCCTTGGGAGGTACATAGGTGCAGCAGGAGCCATGGGGTGAAGAGCCCAGCGCCCCAGGGCTGCTTCCCAACCCCACCAGCCCCCTGCCCCGCTTCACATCACAGCTTGTCTGTCGGATCCGCCAAACCAAGGCAGGTGATTGGACGACCCCTCTTCGCGTGCACAGCTACGGCGTATCGCTCCCCTTTTTGGACAATAAAGCTCCAAGGAAGCATTTTCATCTCTAGTAATCACATCTCAGAGGGGTAGCAGCCCAGGGAACACGGGACCCACAGCCTCTGATCCTTCTAGAAGGGCGGCTCCCAGCTCCCTGTTAACATGAAGAGGTGTGCAGGACCAGAGCCCCCACTGCGCAGCCAAGGTCGCCAGGGGCCCATCCTGTCATGTAAGGGTTTGGCTTGTTTCCAGAGCAAAAACAAACAAACAAACAAACAAACAAACAAAAAACAGAGAGGCCCCTGCCGCAGGCTGGGCCAGTACAACAGTGTTCAGACTCACGCTCCACACTCCTGGCAGCAGACCGTTTTGTTCATCTTGTCCGTGCACACGCGGGCTCATTTCAGCCGGTGTTCGCTGGCCTAGAGGCGCGCTGAGTCAGCGGCATCAGCTTACCCTTTTTCTGATGACTCTTCAGACTCTCAGTCTTTCTCAGCATGAAACCAGAGCAATGTTTTGGTGTTTGTTTTTAATAATTCCAATAGCAAAGAATCCACCCAATTCTAAATTATGTTTGAAGAACAGGGTTTCCTCCCTTCCCTGCTAGCAGGAAAAGCCTGGAAAAGCGCCGAGGCCTCTCAGCTTCCAATTCCTCATCTTTACAGTAGGGATAAGAAAAGGACCATTCCCAAAGAGTAACAACCAGGAGGACGTAATGCAGTAATACACATAAAGTGCTCCGATGGTGCTTAGACATTGGACACACTCAGTAAGTGGTGTCTCTGAGGACAGACAGTCATAATGATGTCTCCTTGAGCCAAACTCACCAATGGGCTTCTACTGCCTGGGAAGAAAACACCTAGCCAGGCATGGGGGCACATGCTTATCATCCCAGTGCATGGGAGGCCGAGACAGGAGAATTGCAGATTCTCAGCCAGCCAGCCTCAGTAACTCAGTGAGACCCTGTTTTAAAATAAAATAATAAAATAGAGCTGGGAGTACAGCTCAAAGGTAGGATGCCCCTTTGTTCCATCCCTAGCACAAAAGAAAGAGGAAGGAAGGAAGGAAGGAAGGAAGGAAGGAAGGAAGGAAGGAAGGAAGGATGGATTAGGGTAGGAAAAATCACATGCCTGACCATGGCATATAAAGCCATTCATGGCCTGAGCCCAGCCGGCTGCACAGCCCTGCCATCTCTAACAGGCCCCCTCTCCAGTCCCAAACCTCCTCTGTCCTTCTCTCTTTCTCTCCCATTCTCCATTAGCACCCGTGATAAAATGTCCTCTCTCCCATCCATCCACTGTTGCATTTAGAGCCTACTGTTTCTTCAAGGCACAATCTAGACGCTCTCTTCTTCCTTAGCCCTTTGCTCCCTCGGGGGTCCCCAGAGGCAGGCACAGCAGGGCTACATGAGTCTTCAACAGTCACGACTCCGCCAGGACCCATGCAACGGCCTGTGTTTCCAAGCCTCTCTTGTTTTGACCAGCAAATGTGAACAAAGCCATGAAGACCCGTCTAGGATGTGGTGGTGAAGAGATCTCACTTAGTTCTGCATCCCTCCCTCCACCTGCCACAACAACCCCAGAAACCATGCGGTCCAAGCAGACAGCATGTCCGTCAGCTCGGGCCCCTGAGTGGAGAACGGCCCCAGCTCACCTGGACTGGACATCCAGGCGCTCACCATGAGACCCAGGGAAATGTGGGGGCAGGCTCCGTACACCTTTCTCCTCTGCCATTCAGAGGTCTCAGAATCTGGGCCCTAACTGTACTGCGCTGAGTGTTGGCGCCTTTTCTCCTAATGAGGCCATAATGCTCCTAATCTCGGGATCAAATTGGCTCCATCTTTCCCTCTCACATGGCCCCATCAAGTGCTGGGACTGAGTCCAGAAATATTTGTTGAATAGATTGTACTTCCTTTTGGTTTTGAATGAAGGCAGAGTCCAATTAGGCAAGGGTGCGGCATTAAGTGAGGTTCTTTTCTCTTGTATATGTAGGTTATTGTGTAGCTTGAGGGATGCCCAGAGCACTAGTTGTGTGTACAACATCACCGAGGAGCCGTGTGCAGCCAGTATCCCCACAAGGTGCCAGGGTTTCTCCTCTTCATCTGTAGAGACTATTCCCAGCCTCACCAAAAACAATGAGTCCTAGGAACTTTATGAATTTGAATAAAACAATGGCGGTGGTTGGGGGTATTTTTTGTTTTAGTTTTGGTTTGGGAATTTTTCTAAGCAACATTCCCTGGAGTGTGTGTGTGTGTGTGTGTGTGTGTGTGTGTGTGTGTGTGTGTGTGTGTGTGTGTGTGAATGTATGCAGCTGTGTGTAGTGTAGTGTTTAGCTCCTTTTGCTAGTGAGTTAGAATGTGTCATGGTTAAATGGATGCAGATGACGGGATTTCTTTTTGGGGGGGCAGGGGGTGGTACTGGGGGCGGAACCCAGAGGCTTCCTACTTCCAGGCTACACTCCCAGACCTATTTTATATTTTATTTGGAAACAGGGTCTCACTCTCAGTTGCCGAGAGCCTCACTAAGTAGCTGAGGCTGGCTTCGAACCTGTGTGATCCTCCTGTCTCCGCCTCCCCAGCGCGGGGATGACAAGCGTGCGCCGCCACGCCCGGCTACAGATGCTGGATTTGTAACATAGCTAAGCGGGTGGCTCGTGGGGGCTCTGATGTGCAGACTTGGCACAGGAAGAAAAAAACCCACCATGTAGGGGACGCGTGTGGACTTCTGGTTTATTTATTTATTTTATTTTATTTTTTTATTTTTTTATTTTTTATTTTTGGTGGTACTGGGGTTCCTGGAAGCCCTTCTACCTCCGGGCTACACTCCCAGACCTATTTTTACATTTTTTTTAAATTTGGAAGCAGGGTCTCCTAAGCCAGCGCACGCGGCTGGCTTTGAACCTGCGCGATCCTCCTGTCTCTGCCTCCCAAGCGCGGGGATGACAAGCGTGCGCCACCACACCCGGTCTTCTGGTTTATTTAAATCGGTCCTTTGCTGCGTGTAACCACTAGTCTCTTTATACATAGCACAGTCACTGATAGTGATGGACAGGCTTTCATTTACAGTTCAGAAAAAATCCAAGGAGGATGTTCCAGGTTCTTTAGATAAACCCATCACAGTTGATTATTGTGTCTGGCTTGACAAAAAATATTTAAAACCTGAAAAGAAAGGACCCTAGTTTGATTAAATTGACTGTGGATGCGTTTACTTGGTGAGCAAGGGCCCCAGATCCAACCACATCTTGATCTAAGAGATCCCTGAAGGAAACAAAACACCAAATATGGCCAACTTCAAAGAGCTGTGAGCCGGGCGAGGTGGTGCACACCTGTGACCCCGGTACTTGGGAAGCTGAGGCAGGAGGATCGCAGGTTCGAAGCCAGCCTCGACAACTTAGTGAGGCCCTCTGCAATTTAGGAAGACCCTGTTTCCAAATAAGAAATAAAATTGGGCTGAGGGTTAGGTCAGAAGTAGAATGCCTATGGGTTCAATCCCCGGTGTCTCTCACACACACACACACACACACACACACACACACACACACACACGCACACAACTTTGATTTAAACAAGACACGAAGAAAAACTTTTAAATTTGTTACAGTGTGGATGTAGAAAATTGCCCAGAAAGGCTTTTGTGCTGGCGATGCAATATTATTCAGAGATGAAATCACTGAATGGGGGTCTAATATCATCAGTGGATTAATCCACTGAAGGGTTAATGATCTCAGTGCATGTCCTGGGTGATAGCTTAGGCAGGTGAGTCGTGGCTGGAGTGCAGGACCTAGGTCACTGGGGTGTGGCCTTGGGAATATATATGTCTCGGTGGTTATCTCTCTCTCCCTCTCTCTCCCTCCTTCCCTCTCTCCCTCTCTCCCTCCTCCCTCCTCTCTCTCTCTCTCTCTCTCTCTCTCTCTCTCTCTCTCTCTCTCTCTCTCTCTCTCTCCCTCCCTCCCTCCCTCCCTCCCTTCCTCCCTCCCTCCCTCCTCTCTCTCCCTCTGCTTTTAGCCTTCATTGACTTTGGCTCATTGAGTCTGGCTCATTCTGAAGGTGTTTTTATTCAACTGCCTGGCACCTGGGCCAAGAAAACTCAAAGCTGGGAAGAGAGATATCACTTGTATCTCTGTCTGTCTGTCTGTCTTCCTGTCTGTGGGTCTCGGGGGAATCAAGTCCAGCCTCTTATGTGGTAGCTGAAGGCCTCCAGACATGGCCCAAGAAACGGCGAGCCCTGTCCTAACCCAGCCTCACTTTCAAAACATTCTGTTCATGGTGTGGACACCAAGGTGGGCCTTTACTTCGTTCAGGTGGAGGGGAGGTAGACCTTACCTCTTCACGGGAGGAGTCCAAGCCTTTCAAAGCAAGTGACCCGGTACAACTGGGTGCTGGAGAACTCTAGATAAATGCGGCATCGCTGCTCATCTTTCTGTGGATGGCAGCTCACCTCATCCTCTTTGGGAAAGCTGGTTTTCTCTTCAGAAGCCTTCAGAACTCTTCCACTCCCGTGAATACTCCTTGGAAGCCCTAAGCGGTCCCCAGGCCTCTGGTGACTCATTCCAGTTAGCAGCTGGGCTTCTCCAACAGCGACCTTGGACGACTAAGCTACCTCTTAACACAAAGAATGATGGGAAAGGGAGACTACCGAGGTAACTAAGGGCTCGTAGCTGGTTCATGAGGAGGGAAGTTTGTGCTCTTCTTAACCTTACTTGCCAAGAAGGTAAGAGCATACTGAAGGCCTCTGGTAGTGACTGTTGTAACTTGGGATCCCCTCCCCATACGAGCCCACCCAGCAGAGACCCAGGAACTGGATATAAGTGGCTTATGAGTGAAGTGATCCCAGGAAGCGCCCTGAGAGACCCTAACACACCGCAGGGGGCAGGAACAGGTCAGCCCCTGAGAGCTGGGGATTCTTCCAAGGGGCTGAACGGCCATGTCGGGCCCTGCTTCAGGTCGGGGAAGCCAGGGTCTGCCCAGCATTTCTTGTCTCATATCCTGTTGGGGAAACTTCACTTCCTAGCACCTCGGGGCTGCCACCCCTAGGGAGAGACCCAGGAACCCATCGCACGTACAGGTACTGACTGAGGCAAAGGTGACTGTGCTGTGGTCCACAAAGCCACGGCGGGCGCCCGGACTCCCCAGATCCAGCTGCTGGTACAAATGTCTCTTTCCCGTCTCTACCACAGCCGAAGTGCCACTGCCTCAAATTCTTTTTCAGAAGTAGGCAGGGTGCACATTATTTTTCAAACGCAAGATTCGTTCATTAGAGTTGGGCACAAATTACTTTGGAGTGTATCTAAGAAGGAAGTCTTGGATTGGTATAACGGGGGAGCCACGGTGTGTCTGAGCTGCTTCGGATTCAAGCTGATCAAAAGGCCACAGGAGAGAAAAGTGCTCACCTCTAGGAGCCCCTGGTGCTAGCAGACTCATTAACCGATCCACGACGCGGACCTCTCGTTCCTCCACGCGCCAGGAGCTCCCCTCGCCTCCATTTCAGTGCTCATTAGCACCGTGGCAAAGAAGCAATGGTAATATCAGAACCACGGGAGTCCTCTCTTTAAACCCGATTCAGAGCGTAGCCCGGAGGTAGAAGGGTTTCCAGGAACCCCGGTACCACCAAAATAAATAAGTAAACCTGATTCAGGCCAGAACTGAGCTGAAACTCATAACATAATATAGTTTATTTTCTGGATTGCAATAAAGTGTACCTAGCATGTCTGTTGTGGTTTCTGCCATTCTGAAGTGTGTACCGGCGCGACACCATCGCCACCACCATCTCCAGAACACTCTTGGCGGCTGTGGAATTGTGTTACCTGGGGCCTTTGGTTTCCAATTATGCTCCTATTCCCTGCTGACTCAGAAAAGGAGAGTTGGCTGATCCAATGAAATGTCACATCTGAGGAGCTACGGAAATTTTAGCATTTTGATATCAAATAGTAAAAATAACAATGCTGTATTGTTTTGATATTGCTATATAATAATTCACTACAAAATATAATGTTTTAAAACAACGGCCAATTGTTTAGTCCCTATCCTAAGGAATGGCACTTTGGGCTGGCTGGGCTGCGGGTCCTGCCTGTGTGGCCCAGGCACAGTTGATCCTGGCCGTGTCTGGTGTGTGTACGCTGCAGGGCAGGGGACACTGGCTGGAGTATGTGGCTCGCCTCACTCCGTGTAGCCGCAGCCCCAGCAGACTTCCACACAGGGCAGCCCGGCAGGATCCCAACCGCAGCAAGAGAGCCCGGCCCAGCTGCTGCCTCCCTCCAAGTAGCCGCACCCCCAGCTGCTTTGTGTGTGAAGCCCTGTGCAACTCAGTGAGACCCTGTTTCAAAATAAAGAATAAAGCCAGGTGTGGTGGCTCACCCTTGTAATCCGCGCGCTTGGGAGGCTGAGCCACGAGGATCGCACAGGCTCGAAGCCAGCCTTGCTGGCTTAAAGAGACCCCATTTCCAAATAGAAGAAATATATAAAATAGGACTGGGAGTGTAGCCCAGAGGAGAAGGGTTCCATCCCCAGTACCACAAAATAAACAAATAAAAAATAAAGAAAGAATAAAAATAGGGCTGGGGTGTAGCTCGAGGTTAGAATGCCCCTGAGTTCCATCCCCAGTACTGCAAATAAATAAATAAATAAATAAATAAATAAATAAATAAATAAATAAGAAAATAAAAATAAAAACTAGTGTGTGCTCTTTGGTTGGCTGGATCTGCAGATGTGGAACACAGAGGCTTAAGGGTCAGCTCTACTTTTATTTTGCAGCAGTAAAACTTCCGGCAATAAATTCCCTGTCCTTACCTAGACCTCCAGATTCCAGCACCGGGATCAGACTTGGCCCTGCGTGGAAGGCAAACTAGCAATTTTGAAAGCTGGTTCTGGAGCCAGAGGAACGCCCAGGATCTCTCACAGCTCAAGGTCACCCTCCCAGCCATCTCTACACGAAGACGCTGTGCATGCGCACACCGGGGCCCGTCTAATGAGGTTTTCCACTGTGTCGCACACTCTCCTCTCTGTCATAACAAGCTCTGTGGTCCCCAGTGCCTGGGCCAAGCACCATTAATTTTTGTGCTTCTTGAGACTGACAGGTGTCCGGGTGATTTGCAGGCATGAGCAGGCGCCCTTAGTGGATGAGGAAGTAAGATACATTTCTCAAGGAATCGCAGCTGTCAACCTCGCTGTCACAGGAAAGAGGAAGAGAGTTGGTGCAGGAAACATCCAGATCTCACAAGGGAGCTCTGGGGACTCTCCCTCCTCCAGCCAGAAGCAACCATCTGGTGTGAGGTGTGAGGCAGGAGCCACTCCAGTGGCAGGATTCGTGTCCCAGGTCTTCCAAGTTGCTTTCCTGCCACTCAATGCCAGTTCCTGCCCCCAATGTCCCTCTCCCTCTCCCTCTCATCAGCTTCTTTCCAATGCATAAGACCTAGGTGAAGTGGTCTTAGTCATTACCCATGTGCGATTCCTTTGTCCACGTTGCCTGTAAAATGCCACATCTACATTGCTTTGGGGTTTTGTCCCAAGTCCTCACAGTGGAAATGAGCGAAGCCCAGGTTTATTCACAGTAAAGCAGCAATGACAAGGCGGGACCCGCAGGGTGGGGTCAGGATGCGCCAACTTCCAGTGGGCTGGATTTCCTGTGACGCGTCAACGCTGTTATGCTTTTACTGGTGCATTGTGGTTATACATCGATAAGGTTCGAGGCGATACCAACACGCATGCACACAGGCTTGGCGTGTTTCGCTTCACCCGCCTGCTCCCGCCCCTTCTCCCTGTTCATGTCAGCGAGTTTGGCCATGATGACCTCATGAGTGGACAGACCCTCACTTGAACTGCTCCTTTCCACAAATCTCCCTCCGCGTGACCTTCCCAACGCCCTTCCACTATCCTACTGCTCTCTCTCTTCTTTTGTGTCTTTCCCATTTTCCCATTTTTTATTTTCATGTGGGTAATATTGATTGCTCTCTTGTTTTGACTGAAGTCTTTATTTTTTGTCTATTTTCTTCCCAACTTTCACATACGAGAGAAAGGATATAACCCGTGACTTTCTAAAATTGTCTCATCTCACTTGGCATGATATTCTCCTTTTCTGTTCATTTTCCTGCAAACGATATAATTTGGTTCTTTATGGCTGAGTAAAACTTCATTGTGTTTCTCTGCCACAGGTTCATTATCTTTCTCAAAACCACAGGGGCGGGGTCAAGACCTGCTCATGCTGACTGGCTGGATTTCCAGCATAAACATCACATAGGGCTACACTTTTACAACAGGGCAGGTTGGGGTAACCATCATTCAGTGATTTGATGATGCTAAGGTATCTATCCTTTAGTACTGTGTTTAGCAGCTTTAAATATCTGGCAATGTCCAGTTCGGTGGAGTCCACTGGCCACACACAATGACCTTCCCTGTGCATACACTGGGGATATCGGTTCTGCAAACTGTACTCATGTAAGCCAAGGAGCTAGGAGCAGGGTCAGAGCCCGAGACAGTGTGAACCATGGTCTGTTGAGGTCTTTGCTTAGGTAAGGATGATACTTGGTTACCTAATGTGATTTTCAAACATGTTTGCAAATGTTTTTTTTTTTTGGTGCTAAAATAAAAATTTTTAATTTTTCTAAATTTTTTATTGGTGCACTATATTCATACATCATAGTGGGATACAAACTTTTGTAGACATACATGCACACATCGCCCAGTCAGCCCCCACCCGATCCCCACCCCATTCTCTCCCCATCCCTCCCTCCCATGCTTGGCTTAGTGGTTGACATCTAGTATTATAGCAATTTATCCAAACTTAAAAATGATAATCTCACATAACAGTTTCATTTGTCTGATACCAAGCTTTTGATGACTTAAAGATAGCATTTCAATATTTCTTTTTGCTTTCTTACCAGAGAATATTTTTTCTATTTTTTTTGGTGAAATTATCATATATTTATATATTTATTTTTCAGAAAAAAAAATCTCTCCTAATATGGAATATGGACTCTAGATACCCACAACGATCTTGAAAAAGAACAAAGCTAGAAGATATATATTTTCTGATTTCAAACCATATAAAGCTACAATAATTGAAACAGTGTGGCTGTTTCAATAATTGAAACAGTGTGAAACAGAGGGCTGGACGCCCTCTTTGCTAAGTGTCAGATGCTTTCCCATGTCTGACCTGATGTAGTGATGTGAAAACAGTATTTTTCTGAAGTATAGGGCACACTCCTCCTCTGGTCTCTGTAATCGTGTCCAAGACACTCGTCACTTAAACAGCACCAAAGGGCATGGGAGGAGTTATCAGCTTGTAGTAGCCTCTCCGCTGCTTGTGTTAGAGGAAGATAGGGATTATAAGCAGAATCGAGGGTGTTACCTTAAAGGAGATCTACTTATCTGTCTGTATTTTTGAAAAGGAACCGGAGGCTTTCTATGGGCGTGCAGGTATAGCTATTTGTGAGTAATTCGGGGGATAAATGGCTTCATCAGGTGTAGGCCACAGCTTGACTTAGGGGCAGTGGATCCAGCTGGCATGGGTCCCTCGATGGCTGGAAGAGTGGACAGAAGAGGGAAGTGGAGTTGGTGGTGTACAAAGGGCTAGAGGAAATCCCTTTTCTACAGTACGGCTGTTTCTGAGGTGCAGTTTAAGGTCTGCTTGGCTGTGTTTACTTTGCCTGAGGATTTGGAGACTCCGGGAGGAGTGTAGATTTGGGTGCACAAAGATGGCATGTCTGGTAAACTCAATAATTTTTGAAGGGTCCCTTACCGCTGAACAGTCTCCTCCCTGTGGCTGGAGGGAGATCAAATGAGCTCCCAGTAGTTGAGGCAGATCCCCTCGCAGGAGGGGGCTGGGACCCTTTGATATAAGTAAAAATTAGTGGGTGAAGAGGAAGTTTTCCCACGACTAGTACAAGAAGGTATAAATGACCGTTTGCCCATCTTGCTTGGCAGGACATAGGGAGGAAGAGACTCCAGAACAGGAGGTTAGCACAGAACCAGCAGGTCCTGAACTTCATGGACATTATGGGTCCTGCCTGCCGGGCCCAAGGTTGCCCTAAGTTTGACCCTTTGATGGTGACCTCAGATGCGGGAGCCATGTGGAGCAAGGAGGCGCTCTTCGTCCAGGGCCAGCGGTGGGGAGTCTGGCCCTTGGTCCCTTCGGCCATTGGGTCAGTCTCTCCCCCAGGACTCTGGCCTTTGCATAGAGGACAGGGTGCCGCCAGCTTGGTCTCCTCCAGACCTTTGCTTCCCCAGTGCCCAGGCTTCCCAGGGGGCTGGCAGCTTCCCGGGGGAGGCTCTCCCGGGTCAACCTGGAGTTGGCTGTCAGGCTGATAGAGCGGCCAATTGTTGGGCCTGTTTTTCCTCTTTCATTCTTTTCCTTGACATCCTGGTCTTGGTTACAAAGCCCAAGGAGGCTGTTTCCCCGGCCGAGGCAAATTGGGTGAGGAATTTATTATTTATAACTAATGCCCCTTAGGGGAGGTAGGTCTTCCGGTGGTGTATTTAGCAAGAGCCAGTTGAGACCTCTCTGAAGGCTGTGGAATTTTCACTAAGCCCTAGTCTATGGAGCCAGTTTGTTATGATTTACAGGCTTACAGGCTGTGCCAAGGCTCTCAATACAAACCAGGTGGTTTCCTGCCTCAATTCCTTCAGGGGAATTTCAGTGGGGATCAGGTGGAGAAACTGAGTAGTCAAACTTTTAGATTCTTTACTATACACTTAGGGTCATCTGAGAATGTTAATAGATCCTATTTTACTTAAGATCCTGCGAAGAAAAGGGAGTTTTTTCTCTCACAGTTTGGCCCCTCGGGCCTCCCGCCAACTCTAGAGGATATAGCTGAAACAGAGCTAGAGGAGGCTGAGCCTACAGAGGGAAGAGGAACGTGGGAGACTTCAGCTGCAGCTTCCTGGGCCGGGAATCTGCGTGCTAGAGGATGGGTCTTGGTGGAGTTCCCTTAGGGGGCTTGTCTTACCCTCTGTGTTGGAGCCCAGAAGGGGAGCGGGGAGGTTTAACACTGCCATAATGAATCGAATTTATAAGTTTTGCAAGAGTTGAGGTTGCCCCTTAGGGTCATAAGGCCTGGATGTATGGAACCAACGTTCATATTTTTTTGATCATGCCAGAAAAGAGCTAGCAGTGTTAAAGGTCCAGTGTTAGAGTCAAGGCTTCTACTCAAGGGCCATGTTTCGTGATCATTTAATTGGTATCAGGGTCAATCGGCATCACAAGAAAAACTGATCCTCTTTTTTCTTTTTTCTTTCTTTCTTTTTTTTTTTTTTGGTACTGAGGACAGAACCCAGGGGCATTATACCTCTGAGCTACGCCCCCAGTCCTATTTTTTTTCTTTTTCTTTTCAAAACAGGGTCTCACTGAGTTGCGAAGGGTCTTGCTAAGTAGCCGAGGCTGTCCGCGAACCGTCATCCTCCGGTCTCCGCCTCCTGGATGCCTCCAGTGTGCGCCGCCACGCCGAGCACCTGAACCTCTTTTTCTGGACTACATCCTGGAGGACAATTGAGAGAGCCTGTGTTCCAAGGAGAAGACACAGGGCCTTGAGAGAGTGGGTGTCCTCTCCTTTTCTCAAGTATATAAACCTTTTGTAGCCAGAGATAAATCCGGAACCCAGTGTAATTACCAGCTTTGCCAGATCCCCAAACCTGCCTGCCCGGTCCTTGTGCCATGAAAGGAGGCATAAATTTGTTGAATCTTTTAATTTCCCCCCAAAGCATTTATCTTATTTGATTTACTTCCTTTAAACAGTTATTTATAGATTACCTCTGAAAACCAAGATACCAGATGAGCAACGTCAACATCTAAGTAATTTTTCTTATCAGAGAAATGCTGCAAGTGCAATGGACATTTTAGTTTAAAATAATTTCCAGAGGCAAATATAACCGTGATTAGCTAGGCACCTAGGAAGAGGAAATGTATACGTTAATAATTTTAAAGACATCTTGATCTTTGTCTTGTGAACAAATTTAAGGTCACTTATTTGTCAAGGATTTAAATTACATGAATTAAGGCATTTTGGTTTATGATTTTTAAAATTTTAAGTGCTCAATTATATATAAGCCAACTAAGTATCCTGTACATGACATGCAAAATAAAATAAGCAATGCTCCTATACGCAAGCATATGTAAAAATAAACAGAAAACAAAATAGCTTTTATTTACCAGGTATTGAGTCCCCACCGGTAGGAGATGAGGTAGTACCAGATGCTCTCTTCTCTGCAGAGAGTGCCTGCCAGATTCAGAGCTTCCAGAAACCAAAGCATATCCTGTGACAGATTTTATTGCATGCACAGACATGAGGAAAACCATGCAGCTGGGGGTGCTTGGGGCAGAGCTGGTCGGTCGTGAGTAACAGTCAATTGATTTAAGTGGCCACCTTGTCTAGTATGGGAGGCAGAGCCTCACCAAATACCCCCATTTTTACCCCCTCTGAGATTTCCAAAATGGATGGCCTCTGCTCTTCGAATCCAGAGTAAAACTGAGAGGTAACCTTTGAATAGCTGCTCAGTATGGGTAGCAAGAGAGAAAAAAAAAAGAGGAATCCCCCCGAAAGCCTCGAGTTAGACAAAACAAAAATCAGACTTAAGTAAGCATACAAAACCTGGTCAGTTTATCAGAAAAAATTACCATGAGCTTAAAGAGGCAAGAGAATTTTGTGGGGGGAGGGGAGCGTAAGGCAAGATGGCAGGTCTAAGATGACCACCGGTGTGGTAGGCATGGGGTGCCAAGATGGCGGCACAGTGCCAGCCAAAGATGGCGCCTGGGGCGGCTGGTGGTGAGGGCAGGGCGCTGTAAGCAGCTCACTGCACAGCACTTTGAGCAGGCCCTTAACAGGAATCCCGCAAAGAGAGACGGGATCGAAAATTCCCCCTGGGGTACACTGCACCAGGCCAGGGAGGGACTGGATCTACCTCTGTCCCAGCTAGGCACTGGGCGATTGGTGGAAGGCCCCTCCGCACAGGCGGTCTGGCTCGGAGGACACAGGAAGCTTCCTGTCCCACCGCGCTGCAGCGCCTAGGCTGAGGTCTGCCTGGCTGGCTTCTCCAGGGGCCAGAGTTGTGGTTCCTGGGCTGTTTACCATGCTTTAATTTTCCCTTACATCTAGGTTTAATGTAGATAAAATTACCTTTTGTCAACAAAAACAACCTACTTTATGATTTTTTTAATAGCTTCTCCATCGAAACATTGTAGAGTTGGGATTGCAAATTATGAGGCTAATGTAACTGTAGACAATGAGTATTAATGTCAAATTTTGACCAATGATGTTTTATGCAAAGTAAGGAACTATAGCTATCAAAAATCTGCTTAGATGTGCAAGCATCTTGGCAAATATGATTTTCTCTTTTGTAGGATTTAATTAGGGCAAACTGGGGGATTCTGTACAGAGCATGCCTGGAACTCATTCTAACATTGCCCAGCATCTGGCCACTGCCATCAAGAGGTCAGCTGCTCCCGCTGTCATATTTGTAAACGTGAGCACTTCGGGGTCGGGCAAGGAGTCACTAGTGAGCTAAACTGGTGCCCAGCTGTAGAGAGCAACGAGGGCTGTGGAAAACTGGGGAGTGGTTTTATAAGCGTATTTACGCAAATCTTTTTCTCCCACAAGATGTCTTGAGAACTTCTCTCTGGGATTGAGCTTCATTTCTTTTGTTATAACTGAGGCCGGACAAATGATTTTTAAATGAGTGAATGAATGAAAACACCAAACCCAGGAAGTATTCAAATTTCTAGAACCTCGGCCACTAGCTCTGTTCTTGCCCTCAGGATCTACATACTGGCTCATCAGCTCACTGTAAGAGAAAAACAGGACTCTTTATTGCAGAGGAATTCCAGAACAGAACATGTTTCTCATTTTCACACTTTGGAGAAAGCTATATTAGATAGTACAAAGACTCAAACCACAACGAGATTCCACTTTGTGCTCTCTGGAATCGCTAGAACAAAGACAGCAGAAAATAACGAGCGTTGGTAAGGGTGTGGAAGTATGGGGGCACTCACACACTGCCGGCCGGATGTTCAGTCAGTGGTGTGGCCATTTTGGAAAATGACCTGACACTTCCTCCCACGGTAATAGGTAGAGTGACCCAGGACGCAACAATTCCCCTTCTAGGTATATACTCAGGGAAATTGAAATGTGTGCCCATGTGAACGTTTGTGGATGAATATTTTCAGCAGAATAATTAATTCATTATAGCCTCAAACAAATCAAATGTCTATCAATTGTCAAGGGTTAAAAAAAGTGTTGAACATCCATTCGACGGAATATTATACAGCAATAAAAATGAGTGAAATACTGATATGTGCTAGAAATCTTAAAACAAAAAAACATGCTGTATGGAAGAAGCCAGCCACAAAAGAGTACATTCATATTGCACCATCCCATACATAAAATATGCAGAATAAGAAAATCTAGAGAAAAAAAGATTTGTCTTTTGTGGTATTGACAGTTTCGAAGAGTACAGGTCAGTTATTCTGTAGAATGTTCCTCAGTTTGGGTTTGTTTAATGTTCTTCATGACTATGTCAAGGAGATGCAGTTGGGGCAGTGAGACCCTGGAGGGTTGGCAAATTATGCTCAGAGAACTATTTTTATGTGGGTAGGGGTACTGCAGATTGAACCTAGGGGCTTTCTACCTCTGAGCTACATCGACAGCCTTGTTTGTTTGTTTGTTTGTTTGTTTGTTTGTTTGTTTGTCTATCTATTTGAAACAGGGACTCACTAAGTGTCCGAAGGCTCACTAAGTTGCTGGGGCTGGCTGTGAACCTGCGATCCTCCTGTCTCCGCCTCCCCAGGCCTGGGATTACAAGTGCGCACCACTTCGCCCAGCTCTCAGTGAGCTCTGAAGAGGCACATGGTGTCGAGCTTCCCTGTGACTGGTCACGTTGGCTCTGAGCACCTGGGTAGTGATCCCAGGCTCCTTCACCTGGAACTGACTACGTTTTCCTC